>NC_053040.3:262818606-263121636 GCF_002575655.3 Aegilops tauschii subsp. strangulata
CAAGCAAAGGTTTCCGTGTCAGTGCAACGAGGCCAAGACCGCAGGACAACATGACGGAGTACCAAGGCCACTATAAATAGGACTTAGCCACCACCATAGAGGGGCATCTGGAAGGGGAGCCATTCCACCTGAACCACATCACCAGCTCATTGAGCCCAAGAACACCTCACCTCCTGAGGCTGTCCCACCACTGTATTAGTTCATCCTCAGCCCCTCGAGGCAATCCACCACAAAGCTGGAGTAGGGTATTACACCGCAATGTGGCCCAAACTAGGATAAATCCTCTATGTCACTTGTTCTTTGGGTTCATCGAGCTTGGCCGTGGGATCGCTGAGCGGGCAGACTAGGGAGAGAGTGTTCTTCGTGCGCACCCCAGAGTTCGAACCTCTCAAGGGTCTGCGGAACCCCGAATCCGACACCGCGGGGTATATCCCCGACATTAGCCCCCCAATTTAATTTGGATTTATCCATGTTAAACTGATCCTGCAAAATAAACACAAGAACAAATTTGACGGGTTGTGCTCCAGGTTAAAAATTCTTTTGAACCGGCACCTGATCATCCTTAAGTCCCCGTCATTTCCTTCTTGATACGTGTCCATGACCTCCTAGCAAATCTCCTTTAGCAGATATGTTCAAACTTTGTCAATGCAAAAATTCCAATTCAGAAAAGTCCGGGTCAATAGGCCAGCTTCACGGTCAATTTATTTGTAGAAAACTATTATAAAAAAGAATCCATTTGAGTCAGCCTCCAATGCTCTGACTTAATAAAAATACTGGACCCAAGATGTCCTTCTGGAGTTAAACCAGCTTTTGAATACTCCGGCTTAATGATGCTAGAGCTTGTCAAGTTGTGATCTTGGAAATTGCCAGGTTATGACTGATAATGCCGGGTCCAGACTGATAATACCGGGTCATGATTGTTGCTGACACCAGGTCATGTAATTAACTTTCCTGAGTTATCCATGCCAAAACTGAGAATATAATACCTGGTTTGTTCATAAAACTGAGAACTTTGGAAATGTTCCTCCCTGATATGCATATCACCTGTAGCCCCCAAGTTTTAAGAGGAGAACGTAGTGATAGCTTAAGACTTGCTTCAGCATAAATGCTGCAACTTTGGAGAAATCCGGTTTGTTCATGTAGGTTGCCAATCATAAACTGACAATTTTTTACTTCCCATGTGTAGCCCCCAAGTGCCAGGTCATTATGTAATAATGAGCAGGGACTTTGTATGTATTTCATTGAAAATAATAGCATATGATGTAGCTCCCAAGTTGCGGGTTACCTTTGACAGGAGAAATTACTAGCCCCCGAGGGCTAGCTCGTCACAATGTGACGGGTTGGGTCTTCAATAAGGCAAGTTAAAAATGACCTTGCATTAGCCCCCAAGTGCCATGGTGCATGGTTGCAGTAACATGCGACTTCATACTTGATATAATATTGATTTGAATAATGTAGCCCCCAAGTGCCGGGTCGTGTCCCTGCAGCGACTCGGGACTATTCCTTCCAATGTAGAATTAATCATATCCATTGATAAAGAGACAATAGCCATTGCGCTGAAGCGACTTTGAAAACCCCAATCATAATACTGGTTATTGATAACCATAATAAAAATCCAGCCATGTTGGCTATTCAAGATTTGAATAATATAATCCGGTATGAAAACCTCAATCATTCAATATCATAATGAAAATCCAGCCAAGTTTGGCTATTAAAGATTTGAATACTTTATTTGTTGACAAGTAAATCCGGAGTTAAATACCCGGCGGCTCTTGGCCGATGGTGACTTAATACGCATACATTGTAATCCGAGATTTTTGTAACCCGTCGACTTATAGCCTTTGTAAAAATCAAGAACTGATAACCCTTTTGAAACACCAATTTTAATCTTTGATGATGGGATTGAACTTAATCATTTATGTAAGCCATAGCTCTGCATGTTCTGCACAAAGTTTAAACAACATATGCCCTGGCAACTTATCGTCAAAAGCCAGGGCGCGTAATAACCCAGACATAATATAGTCTTATGTGACTATGGAAAAGACTAGAATTAAGGCCATTCATGCCTAAACATACGGTCGAGTTAAAGTCAAAAGCCAGAGCGGGTTATCAAACCTCACATATTTATATAACCAGGAAAAACATACATGTATAATTGGCTCATACTACCGGCTTACATCACCATATGTAGTGAGGGTGATAATCCGAAGATTAATAAGCGCATGATTCCAATGGTGCAATCCATAGTATACTGGCGACTTATCGTCTAAAGCCAGGGTGGGTTATCAAACCTCGCATATTTATAAACATACCTGGAACATTGGCTCAAATTGCCGGCTTCCCGCATCCAGTGAGGGTGACAACCCAAGTACTCATAAGCGCATAATTCCAACTGCGCAATCAACATATACTGGCAACTTAACGTCCAAAGCCAGGACGGGTTATCAAAACCCCAAATATGCTCAAATATGAGTCATAGAAGTTAATGCTACATGGCCTGAATTGTTTTAAACCATATGTCAATATGGTACAAGAATATGAACCCAAACAATGTTCAAAGAAAATAACAAATCAGAAAAAGCAAGGCTTTCATAGGCTGCCAAGCCTCAATATCAAGTGTTGTTCATGGGCCGCACAGCCACTGAGTTAATCCTTTATTCAAACCTGTAAGCCGGGCCTCACATGACGAACCACCGTTTTAACATTGACAAGTTCAGGGTCTTTATAAGATTGACTATGAAGAGTACGGTGGGTCATTCCAGGATTACCTGGGCGGAGTGGCAGACATACAAGGCAGGATAACCCGGAATTTTGGTGAATACACCTGGCATCCAAGCCGATCAAAAGGGTAAATATAGCTATGTTCATTGAACAGGAAGCCCCCAAGTAACCCATAATAAGCCATCAAGGCAGGATACCTATGTTTGAACTGCGCACTGCAGCAAGTTCTCTTTGGTGACCTTTTAACTTGGGCAGGAAGCCCCCAAGTCATCTGCAACAAGGCACATAAGCCGGATCAAAAGGGTAGTTACAAGTATGCTCAATGAGTAGGAAGCCCTGATGGTAGCTGCAACTACGTCGGTATTTCCCCGAAGAGGTAGGGATGATGTAGCACAGCGACGGTAGGTATTTCCCTCAGTTATGAAACCAAGGTATTGAACCAGTAGGAGAACCAAGCAACACAACGTAAACAACACCTGCACACAAACAACAACACCTTGCAACCCGACGAGTTAAAGGGGTTGCAATCCCTTTCGGGGTACGGCGCCTCAAGATAGGCAAGCGGACGTGAGGTAAATTGTAGTAGATTGATAGATCGAACGCCAAATAAAATAAATAAAGATAAAACGCAGAAAGGTATTTTTGTATTTTTTGGTTTAATCGATCTGAATAAAAATGCAAAGGAAAAGTAGATCGCAAGGCTAATATATGAGAAAAAAGACCCGGGGGCCGTAGGTTTCACTAGTGGCTTCTCTTGAGAAAAATAGCAAACGGTGGGAAAACAAATTACTGTTGGGCAATTGATAGAATTTCAAATAATTATGACGATATCCAGGCAATGATCATTACATAGGCATTACGTCCAAGATTAGTAGACCGACTCCTGCCAGCATCTACTACTATTACTCCACACATCGACCGCTATCCAGCATGCATCTAGTGTATTAAGTTAATGAAAAAATGGAGTAATGCAATAAGAATGATGACATGATGTAGACAAGATCTATTTATCTATATGGCGGTAGATATAGATATAATCTTTTTATCCTTAGTAGCAACGATACATACGTGTCGTTCCCTTTCTGTCACTGGGATCGAGCACCGTAAGATCGAACCCACTACCGGGCACCTCTCCCATTGCAAGATAAATATATCAAGTTGGCCAAACAAAACCCAAATATCGGAGAAGAAATATGAGGCTATAAGAGATCATGCATATAAGAGATCAAAGAAACTCAAATAACTTTCATGGATATAAAAAGATATAACTGATCATAAACTCAAAGTTCATCAGATCCCAACAAACACACGCAAAAGAGTTACATCATATGGAGCTCCAAGAGACCATTGTATTGAGAATTCAGCGAGAGAGAGAGAGAAAGCCATCTAGCTACTAACTACGGACCCGAAGGTCTACAAAGAACTACTCACGCATCATCGGAGAGGCACCAATGGAAGTGGTGAACCCCTCCGTGATGGTGTCTAGAATGGATCTCGTGGTTCTGGACGCTGCGGCGGCTGGATGAATATTTCGTCAACGCTTCTAGGGTTCTGGTATTTTTTTGGGTATTTATAGAGCAAAGAGGCGGTCCGGGGGCACCCGAGGTGGCACAACCCACCAGGGCGCGCCTGGGCCTCCTGGCGCGCCCTAGTGGGTTGTGCCCCCCTTGGGGCACCCCCCAGGTGCAACCAGGGCCCATTGCCTTCCTTCTGGCCCATAAAAAATCATCGCGGAGTTTCGTGGCATTTGGACTTCATCTGATATTGATTTCCTGCGATGTAAAAAACATGGAAAAAACAACAACTGGCACTTGGCACTATGTGAATAGGTTAGTACCAAAAAATGATATAAAATGACTATAAAATGATTATAAAACACCCAAGATTGATAATAAAACAACATGGAACAACCAAAAATTATAGATATGTTGGAGACGTATCAGCATCCCCAAGCTTAACTCCTACTCGTCCTCGAGTAGGTAAGTGATAAAAACAGAATTTTTGATGTGGAGTGCTGTTCATCAAGTCATATCATATTCTTTTCTTTATAGCATGGACAATTGGACTTTTATGTGATTCAAAGCAATAGTCTAGTTTTGACATAATAATTTAGATACTCAAGCATATCAACAAGCAACCATGTCTTTCAAAATATCAATGCTAAAATAATTTATCCCTAGCCCATCATGCTCAAACATTGATCCATTCATGAAACACACTCGAATATTAACTACACCCAATACTTAAGCACGATCATATTACCTCCTTGTTGGTGCTTTTTATGAGAGAAGATGGAGAGTCAAATTCAAAATAAAAATTGCATAAAGTAAAAGAAAGGCCCTTCGCAGAGGGAAGTAGGGATTTGTAGAGGTGCCAGAGCTCAAAGCAAAAAACTTAGAGACAAAAACATTTTGGGAGGTGTATCCATCCCACCAACGAAAACGACTTAGAGTTCCCAACACTTTCCATGCTAGATATGCCATAGGCGGTTCCCAAACAGAAAATAAAGTTTATTCCTTTTTCCACCATACGTTCACTTTCCATGGCTAACCGTATCCACGGGTGCCCTCCATACCAACACTTTTCAAGGAATTTATTATTTGACAACATAAAGTAAATATTTTTTTGGATTTCGGGACTGGGCATCCCTAAAACCTTTGCCTTACTCTCGTGCAATGACAAGTGAATAAACACTCATCTTGAAAATAACACATCCAGCATGGAAAATATTAGCCACCCGTTACCGTTCCGCGAGCAAAACAAACACACAAAAGAGAAGTTTATTTTGAAAATTAGAGATGGCACATGCAAATTTGCTTAGAACGGCAAAAGAATACCGCATATAGGTAGATATAGTGAACTCATGTGGCAAAACTGGTTTAAAGGATTTCGGATGCACAAGTAGAGGTCATACTTGGTGCAAAATGAAGGCTAGCAAAAGATTGGGAAGCGACCAACCAATAAACGAATAATCTCATAAGCAAGCATTAAGCATAATTAACACCGAATAATGCACCACAAGTAGGATATAATTTTCATTGCATGATTATTGACTTTCGTGCATGCATAGGGAATCACAAACCTGAACACTAATATTCTTACTAGAGCACAATTACTCATCAACATAACTCACATATCAAACCATCATATCTCAAAACTATTACTAAGAATCAAGTTTATTTTGTCCAATGATCTTCATGACATTTTCTTGTACTTTATCCTTCTTGTATATCTATCACTTTGGGACTAATTTTTATGTGTTGCTTTTCATAAGCTCAAACAAATATAAGTGAAGATCATGATCATAACAAATTTTCTTTGTCTCAAAATAATTTAAGTGAAGCAAGAGAGAATTTCTTAAAAAATTTACTAACTCTCAGATAAATCTAAATGAAGCAAGAGAGCATTTCTTCAAAAATAATAAGCACACCGTGCTCAAACAGATATAAGTGAAGCACTAGAGCAAGTCCTAGCTCATAAAAGATTTAAGTGAAGCATGGAGAGCAATTCTAACAAGTCATGATATAATTTTAGCTCTCTCAAATAGGTGTGTCCAGCAAGGATTGATGACTTAAAACACACACGAAAACAAGCAAAGACACATATCATACAAGACGCTCCAAGCAAAACACATATCATGTGACGAAGAAAAATATAGCCTTGAGTAAAATACCGATAGTTGTTCGAAGAAAGCGGGGATGCCACTCGGGGGCATCCCCAAGCTTAGTTGGTTGCTCATTCTTGGATAATAGCTTGGGATGCCGGGGAATCCCCAAGCTTATGCTCTTACATCCTTCCTTCATCCATCGTAAGATAACCCAAAACTTGAAAACTTCAATCACACAAAACTCAACAAAACCTTCGTGAGATCCGTTAGTGTAAGAAAAATAAATCACTACTATAAGTGCTGTATCAAACCAATTCATATTTTGTTTATGTATTATATCTACTGTATTCCAACTTTTCTATGGCAAAAACTCATCAAAGAAAACCATAGAGCCATCAAAATAAGCACACAACACAAAGAAAACAGAATCTGTCAAAACAGAACAGTCTATAGCAATCTGATTTGTTCGAATACTTATGGAACTCCAAAAATTCTGAAAAATTAGGAAAAAACCTAGATAATTTGTATATTGATCTGCTGCAAAATGAATTAGCATTTTATCACGTTCTGGTGAAATTTTACAATTATTTTCGTGATCACAAAGTTTCTGTCTTTTTCAGCAAGATCGAACAACTATCACCCAAGAAGATCCTATTGGTTCTACTTCGCACAAACACTAATTAAAACACCAAAAACACAATCATACCAGTAGCATAATTGTGCTAACACACAAGAACAGAAAACAAAAAGCAAAAATAAATTTTGTTCATTGGGTTGCCTCCCAGCAAGCGCTATAGTTTTATGCCCTTAGCTAGGCATAAAGCAATGATCTAAATTTTGTCATCCTTCTTCTTCTTAATTTTCTTGGGAGTATTTTTATCAGGAGGTTTTGTAAACACAACATAAAACATATTATCCATAGAAACCTTAGCATTCCTTAGTTGGCTTTCATCATAACCCCTTTGATTTCCCGCAACAATCCAAGAATAGTGTTGATTAACATTATTGAAAATTTGTTGGATTATTTCTAGGACGGGGACTTCCTTTTTAAGATTTTCATCAAAGATCTTATTGTCCCCAAGCAAATGCCTTAGTGCATAGTCACTATTCTAAAGAATTTCATCTATCACGGGGTTTTCACGATTCATACCATAAAAGTCAAAGATTTCCCTAGCTTCCCGAATTATGTAGTCAAACTCGTTCATGAGAATGAGAGTGGCCAACTTTTTGGCTCTAGGATTCTTTATTTTGGGAAGCTCAAAAAAAAATATTTGCAAATTAGGATGAGTGCGGATAAATTTGCTTTCAAGTTTCAGAACTAGTGCTGAAATGGCATCCGCATAAGATCTAGTAGTTTTAAGTATAGGAGCATCATCAAGACTTAGATTTCCAACACAATTGAAAAATTATTGGATACGTTCTTTTCCCATAACGTTCCCTTGCCCCAAGATAAAAGTTTTAGCATCCAGATTGCCCATACCTCCAATTTTAGGAGTTAGGCCATCATCTATTTGTGCCATACCGAAATCACTCATGATTGCAAGCAAAGGATAGATCTGACAAGAAAACGGCGAACGAAAAAAGAGAGGCGAATAAAACGGCAAATTTTTGTTAAGTTGGGGGGGGGAGGAAAACGAGAGGCAAATGGCAAATAAGGTAAATTGTAAGGAGATGGGATTTGTGATTAGGAACCTGGTTATGTCCCCGGTAACGGAGCCAGAAATTCTCATTGATGGTAGCTGCAACTATGTCGGTATTTCCCCGGCTCTTCAACAATGAACTCGCCGGCTCTTCTTCCTGCAACGAATCGCAAGCTTCTCGATCCCTGGAAGAGATCCCTCCAAAAACTCAACATCACCATGCGTGTGCCCCACGGTGGGCGCCAACTATCGTGGATTTGTCACGACAGATGTCCTCGTTGAAAGGACTTAGTCGTGAGGCCAACGCATCTAATTGGTAGCTTGAGAGGGGTTGAGCGGGACGAGAGACGCGAGATTTTACCCAGGTTCGGCCCCTCACGGTGGAGGTAAAAGCCTACATCCTGCTTCATTGATATTGATCATGGCTCACGATTACATGGGTGCTCTTTGACTACCTCTCTCTTGAGAGCTATTGACTTGTCTATCTAAACTTGTAAAACTCCTCCCTCTTGGGGTGCCCTGTCCCTCCTTATATAAGTTGGAGGGGCGGGTTACATGACGGGGATATACCCCGCGGTATGACCCGGCTGGGACTTGGCGTTTCATCGGTAACCCGCCCGAAGACTGGCGACTCACTGATGACCCGGCCGGGCCTGGTGACTCATTGGTGACCCGGCAGGTGGTTCGGACGATCGACAAGACCCAACGGCCCAGAAGGCGGCTCGTGGGAAGGCCGGCTCATATTATGGTGGGCCGGCTTAAGAGGAAAGGCATGAGGAATATTTACCTTACAAGGAAGCAAGACCCGGACTTGTATCCGGCTTGTAATAGAAGATAGACTAGTCCTAATCCTACTAGGACTCCACATGTAACCTGTCGGATTGCGGGTTCCGGCAAAACCCTTGAGGTTCGAACTCTGGGGTGCGCACGAAGAACACTCTCTTCCTAGCTCGCCCGCTCAACGATCTCACGGCCTAGCTCGACGAACCCAGGGAACAAGAGACACAATGGTTTATACTGGTTCGGGCCACCTTGCGGTGTAATACCCTACTCTAGTGTGGTGGTGGATTGCCTCGAGGGGCCGAGGATGAACTAGTACAGAGGGTGAACGACCTCAGGAGGTGAGGTGTTCTTGGGCTCGAAGAGTTGGTGGGTGTGAGGACGATCTGAATGATCCGTCCCCTTGCTAGGCTAGGTCCTATTTATAGAGGCCCTGGTCCTCTTCCCAAATGTTAGGCGGGAAGGAATCCCACAACGGCCAAGTTTGAAGGGGGACAACTAGTACAAGCTATCTTGACAAAAGGTGGTCTTTGCCCGCCAAAGGCTCTGGTGGTGACGCTGCCGTGGGCTCCGCGGTGACCTCCGTCCTGCTGTCCTGCTGGCCTTGGTCTTGTTACACCGATATGGAAACCTTTGCCTGACGCCTCGGGACTCCTCGCCTGTGCTTGCCTCTTTAGAACCACAGAGGAAACTGGTACACTGCGCCCGCTGGCGCCTGCCTAGCCTTGGTCGGCATGGCTCACGCCACGTGAACCTCGCGAGGTACCCCTTGCATAGAGATCTCCGCTCCTGGGGAGCCAGCCTAGTGAGGCTGCCCCTGAGGAGGTCTTGGTGTCGTCCGCCTCACGAGGCTTGGTCCCTCGCGAGGGTCTTGAGTGGTTGCTGCTGAAGATGGGCCGTACCAGGCCGTTGGTGGAGCCACGCACAAACCCGCAGGTAGGCAAGTCTGGGCACCCCCGGTCCCAGAACGCCGACAGTAGCCCCCGGGCCCAAGGCGCGCTCGGACATGGCTTCGAGACGAAGCCAAAGGGCAAGTGCGGAGCTCCGTGGGCCCCATCCACCTGCGGCCTTGATTTACGCGTGGCGATTGATGAGATGTGGGCGTCTCCGCTTCCCCACGCCGCCTCGGCAACCGTTCTCACCTCATGAAAGGCTGGCGCACGCTGTAGAGCCTTCATTACCTTCCTTCGTCTTGCTCCAGATCCCCTTTCCTGTTCTTTGCCACCAGAGGCTCCGGATCCGCACGAACTCCTCTCCGAGCCTGCAGCCGATGGAGTCCGACAAGGCGAAGGCTGCGCAATCGTCCTCGTGGTATGAACCCGCCCTCGGCGCGCCCAATGTCTCGGAGAAGAACCTCGCCACCGCGCTCCTGACAGCGGTGGGCGACAGCAATGTAGGGGGAGAGACCATGCTTCGGGTCGGCTCCGCTGAGCCGGAGGCCTCCGGTAGTACCTTCTACCACTTCTTCATGGTCAGTATCTCCGCGGGGCTGGTCCCCCCCTTTCTCCGAGTTTTTCTACGCCGTCCTCTGCCATTACAAGCTTCACGCCCTCCATCTTCATCCCAACTCTGTCCTTCTCCTGTCGATCTTCACCTTTTACTACGAAGCATTAGGGGGGTGATGCCGTCCGCGGCGCTACTTCGCCACTTCTTCTACCTCCGGAACAAGGATGGCCCTTGTCGGATCACAGGTTCCGGCAAAACCCTCAAGGTTCGAACACTGGGGTGCGCGCGAAGATTTCCTCCCTACCGATCTATGCCCTGACTCGCTAAGATCTCGCAGACGAACTCGATGAACTCACAACACAAAGACACATGGTTTATACTGGTTCGGGCCATCGTTGTGGTGTAATACCCTACTCCAGTGTGGTGGTGGTGGATTGCCTCTTCGGCTAATGAACAACAGTACAAGGGGAAGAACAACCTCCTGAGGTTGAGGTGTTCTTGTGCTCGGTGTGTGGCTAAGGATTGGCTCCAGATCAGATTAGTTGCCTCTACTGTGGTGGCTAGTTCTACTTCTATAGGCCCTGCTCCTCTCCCCAAATATTGAGCGGGAAGGGATCCAACAACGGTGGCCAATTTGAAAGGGGACAACTAGTACAGCTTATCCTGACAAAAGCGTTCTTCGCCTGCAAAAGGATCTGGGGATGACGCCGTCTTGGGCTCCACGGTGACCTCCGTCCTGCCGTCCTGCTGGTCTTGGTCTCATTGCACCGATATGGAAACCTTTGCCTGATGCCTCGGTACTCCGCGCCTGCGCTTGCCTCTTTAGCACCAAAGAGGAAACAAGGACGCCGCGCGCGCTGGCGCCCGCCTGGCGCCTGCCTGATCTTGATCATCATGGCTCACGTCATGGGAGCCTCGCGAGGTTTGCCCTGCCTTGATATCTCCGTTCCTCGGGAGGCAGCATGGTGAGGCCGCTCCTGAGGAGGTCTTGCGTCGTCCCCCTCGCGAAGCTTGGCCCCTCACGAGGGTCTTGAATGCCTCGTTGATGAAGACGGGTCGTACAGGCCCGCAGTACAGCCATGCCATGCGCCACAGGCAGGCAAGTCTGGGGACCCCCATTCCCAGAATGCCGACAGTAGCCCCCGGGCCCAAGGCGCGCTCGGGGTTGGCTTCGAGGTGAAGCCAAAGGGTAAGCGCAGAGCGCCGCGGGCCCCAAAAGCCTGCGGCCTTGGTCGACGCGTGGCGGTTGATTGGACGTGGGCGTCTCCGCTTCCCCACGCCGCCTCGGCAACTGTTCAACTTGACAAGTCCCTGTGACATGCAAGGAAAACCATCATTACCTGTGATCATGGGAGGTGCCGGTTGGTCTTCTTCTGCTATAAATGGGGGAGGGGGCGGAGCCCCCGTCGCCCATCTCTCAGCGGCTCGCTCGCTTCTTTCTCCTTGCTCCTCTGCTAGGAGCAACTCCGATGGCACCGATCCGAAGGTTCTCCGCCGGCGAGAAAGGAAAAGCCCCCCGCGATGATCCAGGTCCACTCCTGCCGAAGAAGAGGTCGGCTCATCGTCGGGACGAGGTGGCGATGCAGGTGGTGACGAGGCCCTGGTGCGAGCGGCCTCCCCCAGGGTATCCGCTACCATTGTACGCCCAAGCCGGGGGCACAGGAGGAAGGGGCGATGAACGGCGCCGCCCGCGCCGCGCCCAGGGTCGCTGTGCGACGGCGATGCGCGCTGTTGCCCCTGGAATCCACACCATGGGTTCCCCGCGCGAGCTTGTGCTTTGGGCGCCGATGCCCCCAATCTCTTGGATCCGCTTCCCGCAGGTCTTCTCTGACGTGATGCCGCCGAGGGGGCCTCTCGAGCTCTGGTTGCAGCATGCCGACTGCGACACACCGACGACTGGAGCAGAGGTTGAAGCAGTCTCCACCGACAAGATCTTCATGACCCGAGGTTGGGGCGAGGTCGCGCGGGTTTGCCGCATGGAAGGCGCCCTCGCGATCCACTTCGAGTATGATGGCGCATCCACGCTTTTCTTCAAGGTCTTCGACGCGGAGGGCCGCCGCTTGGAGTGTTGCCCTGGGGGGAGCGCCAGGACGATGCATGCTCTACTCGTGGCTACTCCAGCAGCAGCTACCCACGGGAGTCCAGCGGTTCTCCTGAGCTCTATGAGACTCCAGAGACGAGCGACGACAGCTACGTGCCCTCGAGCTCTCGCCGGGCTCGGAGCAGGGCTGCGGCGTCCAGCCGCCACCACCGCTGATCTGGATGTGGTTGGCGCCGGCCTCACGCGGCCCACTGTTGATGATGGCGTCAGCTGCGGGAGGGTGTAGATGGCATTCTACTAGTTCTTGTCTTTTGTTCCCTGCGAGGAATCAAGAAATGCCCCACGGGGGCGTGTAAGGATCCGTGATATCTTTTGCGTATATCTTCCTTATTATGAAAATCTGCGAGTGCATGTCCTGTTAAGGCTCGGTCTCCCCTTTCCAACCTCGCGACAGCTTATTGCTCTACGCTGACAGGTCCCGGTCCCCAGGTAGGCTGCAGCCGTCGCTGGTATGCCAGGTCGCGTGCCGTGGTCAAGGCCAGGAGGTGAGCGGCCCGAGGTCCAGTAAGAGCTCCTGAGGCGCGATGCTTAGGGGGTCCCCTTTAGCACTCAAGCAGCTGTGGTAAGATAGGAAAGGGAGGCGACGTGGCCGCGACAGGGCTGCGACGAGGTGTCCCCTAGGTTCCAAGAACTTAGTTGTCCTGAGCTCGTGACTTATCTTGGCGGTCCGGGGTCGATTCTTCGCGATGCGCCAGACCTGTGCGCAAACACCTGCAGTGTAGCTAGGTTAGGCCCGTACGGGTCCTCCCCCTTCCAATGCTCTCCTTCGTGCTCTACGTCCTCAGGTCCCGGCCCTTGAGCGAGCTCAGCCGCCGCTGGTATGCTAGGTCGCAATGCCGTGGGCAAGGCTAGGGGGTGAGGGCTGGAGAGCCAGTAAGAGCTCCTCAGTCGTGATGCTCAGGAGCCCTCCTTTTAAGGTGCAAGCGGATTACTTGGAAGACGTGGGAGCTCGCGGTGCCGCCTAGTGCTATCCTCGTGAGTTTCCTGCGAGCCAGCACAAGGAAGAACACAATCTGCCGTTATGGTCGCCAGCCCGCTGCTGGTTGCTCCGCGAGGGGGTGAAGGCACTGAGGGCCCATTGAGGTGACGTGCGTGGGGCGTGCCGCGAGCCAGAGCTCGACCGCTCAGTTTTATCAACGTGGCAGGGACAGGCCCGTGCACCAGCGCCGTGCCGATGTGAGGAGGCCCCGTGGGAGGCGACGATCGAGCAGGTGATAACCATAGGTAGATTACGCATGAAAGGCAGATCAGCTTGGGTAAATGCAGAAAGATACATGCCATTGGGTCAGGCCCGAGCGGCTTGGGGATGATGTACCCCGAGGGGCGCCCCCAACAGGGTAAGCTAAAGACATAAAAAGGGGTACACGCCACAGGGACGGACCCACGCAGCCTGGGAATGATGCAGCCTGAGGGGCACTCCCAGCTGAATGAACTTGGAAAATGTCACCTGGTTCTGTTGACGAAGGAGAGTTGGGGCAGCTGAAGGTACGCGGAGAAGGGATTGCTCCTCACGAGCCACCGGGGCCCTGAGCCTTGGGAGGCTCTAGGGGCTCAGGTGGTTCCCTGAGGACCGTCTCCATCTCCGCCAGGACTGCGTGGTGCCTGGCCTCCTGAGCTGCCAGGACACGCCGCAGGTTGCGCTGATAGGCTGACGACACGCTCGGCAGGCAGAACGGCATGCGAACGTAGCTGTGTGGTGGACCCTCGCAACGGCCCACGCGCGAAGGCCAGAAAAGCTCCTGAGAAGCGGCCCTGTTGAGCCCTGGGACGTTGATGCAGACACGCAGCCCGGCATCCTCCCCTGGATGAGGAGCTGTGCCTCGTGAGCGGCGGTCGCCGCGCATGGCCCTTGCGTCCTGCAGTTCCTGAGTGGTCTTGGTGATGAATTCCTGAGCGGTGGGCGCTCCTTGCCCTGTGTTCTCCTGAGGGAACCGTGCCGCGAAGCACACCTCCAAGTGGTGCCCGAGCGCCTCCCTCGTGATGTTGGCAAGGTCTGAGGCCCTCCAGAAGAAAGCCCTCGAGCCCTGCCCGAGGAGGGCGCTGGGCGCGCCTTCCTATGCGACAGAGGGAGGCGCCTCTAGAGCGGGCGCTGATCCTGACGAGGTTCCAATTACGACGCCCTCCTCCTGAGATCCTGCACGGCGCAGCTGCTTCTTCTTCTTGGCGAGGGCCTCCGGAGGGCCCTCGCCCTTGCTTTCGGGGTCGTCGATTGATGCAGCTTGGAAGGCACGCTCGAGGGATCACACCGAGTCTCTTTCTTTGCATGGGACCGTGATGATTCTGCCACTTCCCGGCATCTTGAGGACGTTGTAGCCGTGGTGTGTCACCGCCATGAACTTGGCCAGGGCTGGATACCTAAGGATGGCATTGTATGGCAGACGGATGTGCACGACGTCGAAGTCGATGAGCTCGGTGCGGTAGTTCTTGCGCTCTCCGAAGGTGACAGGGAGGCGGACCTGCCCTATCGGTGTGGTGGAGCCGTCGGTTACTCCTGAGAAAGGGTTGGTCGGCTGAAGCTGGTCATATGGCACTTGGAGGTTATCGAAGGTGTCGACGGACAGGACGTTGAGCCCTGCGCCGCCGTCGATGAGGGTCTTGGTAACTTGTACGTTGCTGATGACTGGTGAACAAAGCATCGGGAGGGCGCCAGCGGTCGCTGCACACTTGAGCTGATCTGCTGAGTTGAAGGTGATGGCGCACTGGGACCACCTGAGCGGGCACGTGGCTTCAAGCTTGGGGAGGACTGCATTCACTTCACGAGCAAACTGTTTGAAGATGCGCTGCGATGCTGGGGCCTGGGCTCCGCCCAAGATGCAAGCGATAGCGCACGGCTCCTGGAAGCCCCCAGCCCCCTCGTCCTGATGGTGGTCGTCATTCCTTCTTGGTGGTGGCGGCAGCGGGGGAAGACCGGCGTTTCCCTGAGGTCGATCCTCACGAGGCTGGTCCCTCCAGGTGCCCTCGCGAGGATGATCCTGCAAGCGGTCCTCGCGAGCCCGGTCACGCCACTCCTGGTGCGGGCCATGATGAGGACATAGACCTAGGGTAGGGTAATAGGCCTGGCCTATACGTCCTACCTAAGGTCCTTGTCCTAGAAGCAAAGAGGTTCAAGAGTAAATAGAGGGGACCCAACAAAGGTGTTGAGTGCAATCCACTCAACCTACCATTCACTCGGAGACCCCCTCTTATTTAGGTCACTCGACCACTAAACCACTCGACATGCAGAAGACCTAAAGCCACTCCGCGCAGCAACGGTCGGGCATTCATCCTTAGACTTAATAGTCATTTATAGCACTTTACTACGGACGTTACCTGTAACGCTCCTTCTTTATGAACATTGAACCCTGTGTAACGGAGGGGAGCTGGGGTCCTGCCGCACTCTATATAAGCCACCCCCTCCTCTGGGACAAGGGTTCGCACCCCCGGTAACACACACACATATAATCCAGTCGACCGCCTCCGGGCTCCGAGACGTAGGGCTGTTACTTCCTCCGAGAAGGGCCTGAACTCGTAAAACTCGTGCGTATAGCTTCTCCATAGCTAGGATCTTGCCTCTACATCCCTACCCCCCATTCTACTATCAGACTTAGAACCACGACAGTTGGTGCCCACCGTGGGGCAGGTGTTTCAGCGACTTGTTGGAGAAGTTGCAATTTTTTCGATCCCCATCAGCATGGTTGTAGGCGGAGGATTAACCGAGGGCCGCGAGATCCATTTCGGCGCGCTCGTGTTCATCCCCGACGACTCCGCTTGGCTCCAAGAAGCGCCACTCGACGTCGAGGCGCTCCCCGTCCGCGGGGCAACGCACTTTCGTGCGTGCGTCCGTGGCGTCCTCCTGCGGCAGCCGTCAACCCAGTATCGGTCGGCTCCGGTGGCGTCTTCACTCCCTGCTGCCCGCCGGCACAAGCGTTCCGGTCGGTCAAGGCTCTAGCGGTGGGTGAGGCACGCGGTGGCTCGCCAGTCGGCCACCCCCCAAGTCGCGGCAATCGAGCCCGACGAAACTCTCTACGACCTGTTCGACTGGCTCTGTTGAGACCGCATCCAAGTGCGACAGCAGTGACCCCGCGGCGGAAGTCCTGATGGTCAACGGACCGCGCAGTCCTCCTGGCTTCCCCCGTGACGACGATGGTGATGGCAGAGGTGATCCGTCGCGTGTCCACGAAGAGTACCGCCCCCGAGCCCCTCTCTTGGCAGTAGAGGGAAGAGCTTCGCCGTTGTAACATGGATGCACTTCACACTCCTATCGTTGGAGAAACCCCCGAGGCCCGGGCCTTGGAGGAGGTGCACCTGGCCAACTTAGCTGAGCGCACTTGACTGGAGAATCTCCAGCACGCACTCGACGAGCGTGCTCGGCAGCGAGTTCCTGAATCCAGTCGACGACAACTCTTTCCGCCTCCAACCCAGGTATATCGAACTCTGATCCAGAATCTCACGGCTGCTGCCCGAATAGCAGAGTCGATTTAGCCTTCCCAGTGCGAGGCTCGTAGGAGTTTGATGCAGATCCGAGCTTTGCTCCGGGCGGCGGGGGAGGAGAACACAACAGTGTCACAGTCTCAGAATAGGATTCATAGTAGATCTGCAATGGCAGACATGGTTCAGTCGGCTCACAGCCCAAGATCACCTCCAAGGCGTGAGGGACATGGAGATCGACAGGATCAGTACAGAAACCGTGAGCAGTATGATCGTCGTCGAGTACCCACGCCTCCCCCAAGGAGTGGGTCATACGCGCCTCGGCAACACGATGACAGGCGCCCTCACAGTGGTGGGCGAAGGATTCCAGTCGACCCCCGGGAGCCGGGCTTTGACGCGAGATCCATTCTCGTTCAAGGTCTTGTTGACAGGAACAGAGCACACATAGATGGGCACGATAGAGATTACCCAACCGGCAGCAGGGTGCATGTTTCAGGTCCCGAGTGTTTCAGCAGAGCCATCAGAGCAGCAGTGATTCCTCCCAACTTCAGGTTGGCGACTGGAGTTAGCAAGTTCACTGGTGAGTCCAAGCCTGTGAAGGAAATATGCCCTAGAGCCAATAATAAAGTATTATTTATTTCCTTATATCATGATAAATGTTTATTATTCGTGCTAGAATTGTATTAACCGGAAACATAATACATGTGTGAATACATAGACAAACAGAGTGTCACTAGTATGCCTCTACTTGACTAGCTCGTTGATCAAAGATGGTTATGTTTCCTAGCCATAGACATGAGTTGTCATTTGATTAACGGGATCACATCATTAGGAGAATGATGTGATTGACTTGACCCATTCCGTTAGCATAGCACTCGATCGTTTAGTATGTTGCTATTGCTTTCTTCATGACTTATACATGTTCCTATGACTATGAGATTATGCAACTCCCGTTTACCGGAGGAACACTTTGTGTGCTACCAAACGTCACAACGTAACTGGGTGATTATAAAGGTGCTCTACAGGTGTCTCCAAAAGTACTTGTTGGGTTGGCGTATTTCGAGATTAGGATTTGTCACTCCGATTGTCGGAGAGGTATCTCTGGGCCCACTCGGTAATGCACATCACTATAAGCCTTGCAAGCATTGTAACTAATGAGTTAGTTGCGGAATGATGTATTACGGAATGAGTAAAGAGACTTTCCGGTAACGAGATTGAACTAGGTATCGAGATACCGACGATCGAATATCGGGCAAGTAACATACCGATGACAAAGGGAACAACGTATGTTGTTATGCGATCTGACCGATAAAGATCTTTGTAGAATATGTGGGAACCAATATGAGCATCCAGGTTCCGCTATTGGTTATTGACCGGAGGGGTGTCTCGGTCATGTCTACATAGTTCTCGAACCCGTAGGGTCCGCACGCTTAACGTTACGATGACAGTTATATTATGAGTTTATATGTTTTGATGTACCGAAGGTTGTTCGGAGTCCCGGATGTGATCACGGACATGAAGAGGAGTCTCGAAATGGTCGAGACATAAAGATTGATATATTGGAAGCCTATGTTTGGACATCGGAAGTGTTCCGGGTGAAATCAGGATTTTTCTGGAGTACCGGGAGGTTACCGGAACCCCCCGGTAACTTAATGGGCCTTATTGGGCCTAGGTGGAAGAAAGGAGAGGAGGCTAGGGCAGGGCCGCGCCCCCCTTCCCCCCCCAGTCCGAATAGGACGAGGAGAGGGGGGCGGCGCCCCCCCTTCCTTCCTCCCCTCCACCTCTTCCCCTTCCACTCCTAGTCCAACATGGAAAGGGGGGAGTCCTACTCCCGGTAAGAGTAGGACTCCTCCTGGCGCGCCTCTACCTCCTAGGCCGGCGGCCTCCCACTTGCACCTTTATATACGGGGGCAGGGGGCACCTCTAGACACACAATTGATCAACGATCTTTTAGCCGTGTGCGGTGCCCCCCTCCACCATATTACACCTCGATAATATCGTAGCGGAGCTTAGGCGAAGCCCTGCGTCGGTAGAACATCATCATCGTCACCACGCCGTCATGCTGACGAAACTCTCCCTCAACACTCGGCTAGATTGGAGTTCGAGGGACGTCATCGAGCTGAACGTGTGCTGAACTCGGAGGTGCCGTGCGTTCGGTACTTGATCGGTCGGATCGTGAAGACGTACGACTACATCAACCGCGTTGTGTTAACGCTTCCGCTTTCGGTCTACGAGGGTACGTGGACAACACTCTCCCCTCTCGTTGCTATGCATCACCATGATCTTGCGTGTGCGTAGAATTTTTTTGAAATTACTACGTTCCCCAACAGTGGTATCAGAGCCTGGTTTTATGCGTTGATGTTATGCACGAGTAGAACACAAGTGAGTTGTGGGCGATATAGGTCATGCTGCTTACCAGCAAGTCATACTTTGGTTCAGCGGTATTGTGAGATGAAGCGGCCCGGACCGACATTACGCGTACGCTTACGCGAGACTGGTTTCACCGTTGCGAGCACTCGTTGCTTAAAGGTGACTGGCGGGTGTCTGTCTCTCTCACTTTAGTTGAACCGAGTGTGGCTATGCCCGGTCCTTGCGAAGGTTAAAACAGCACTAACTTGACAAACTATCGTTGTGGTTTTGATGCGTAGGTAAGAACGGTTCTTGCTAAGCCCGTAGCAGCCACGTAAAACTTGCAACAACAAAGTAGAGGACGTCTAACTTGTTTTTGCAGGGCATGTTGTGATGTGATATGGTCAAGACATGATGCTATATTTTATTGTATGAGATGATCATGTTTTGTAACCGAGTTATCGGCAACTGGCAGGAGCCATATGGTTGTCGCTTTATTGTATGCAATGCAATCGCCATGTAATTGTTTAACTTTATCACTAAGCGGTAGCGATAGTCGTAAAAGCAATAGTTGGCGAGACGACAACGATGCTACGATGGAGATCAAGGTATCGAGCCGGTGACGATGGTGATCATGACGGTGCTTCGGAGATGGAGATCACAAGCACAAGATGATGATGGCCATATCATATCACTGATATTGATTGCATGTGATGTTTATCTTTTATGCATCTTATCTTGCTTTGATTGACGGTAGCATTATAAGATGATCTCTCACTAAAATTTCAAGATAAAAGTGTTCTCCCTGAGTATGCACCGTTGTGAAAGTTCTTCGTGCTGAGACAGCACGTGATGATCGGGTGTGATAGGCTCTACGTTCAAATACAACGGGTGCAAAACAGTTGCACACGCGGAATACTCAGGTTAAACTTGATGAGCCTAGCATATGCAGATATGGCCTCAGAACACGGAGACCGAAAGGTCGAGCATGAATCATATAGTAGATATGATCAACATAGTGATGTTCACCATTGAAACTACTCCATCTCACGTGATGATCGGACATGGTTTAGTTGATTTGGATCACGTAATCACTTAGATGATTAGAGGGATGTCTATCTAAGTGGGAGTTCTTAAGTAATATCATTAATTGAACTTGAACTTATCATGAACTTAGTACCTGATAGTATCTTGCTTGCCTATGTTAATTGTAGATAAATGGCCCGTGTTGTTGTTCCGTTGAATTTTAATGCGTTCCTTGAGAAAGCAAAGTTGAAAGATGATGGTAGCAATTACATGGACTGGGTCCGTAACTTGAGGATTATCCCCATTGCTGCACAGAAGAATTACATCCTGGAAGCACCGCTAGGTGCAGGCCTCCTGCAAGAGCAACACCAGAAGTTATGAACGTCTGGCAGAGCAAAGCTGATGACTACTCGATAGTTCAGTGTGCCATGCTTTACGGCTTAGAACCGGGTCTTCAACGACGTTTTGAACGTCATGGAGCATATGAGATGTTCCAGGAGTTGAAGTTAATATTTCAAGCAAATGCCCGGATTGAGAGATATGAAGTCTCCAATAAGTTCTACAGCTGCAAGATGGAAGAGAATAGTTCTGTCAGTGAGCATATACTCAAAATGTCTGGGTATAATAATCACTTGATTCAACTGGGAGTTAATCTTCCGAATGATAGCGTCATTGACAGAATTCTTCAATCACTGCCACCAAGCTACAAGAGCTTCGTGATGAACTATAACATGCAAGGGATGAATAAGACAATTCCCGAGCTCTTCGCAATGCTAAAGGCAGCGGAGGTAGAAATCAAAAAGGAGCATCAAGTGTTGATGGTCAGTAAGACCACTAGTTTCAAGAAAAAGGGCAAAGGGAAGAAGAAGGGGAACTTCAAGAAGAACAGCAAGTAAGTTGCTGTTCAGGAGAAGAAACCCAAGTCGGGACCTAAGCCTGAAACTGAGTGCTTCTACTGCAAGCAGACTGGTCACTGGAAGCGGAACTACCCCAAGTATTTGGCGGATAAGAAGGATGGCAAGGTTAACAAAGGTATATGTGATATACATGTTATTGATGTGTACCTTACTAATGCTCGCAGTAGCACCTTGGTATTTGATACTGGTTCTGTTGCTAATATTTGCAACTCGAAACAGGGGCTATGGATTAAGCGAAGATTGGCTAAGGATGAGGTGATGATGCGCGTGGGAAATGGTTCCAAAGTCGATGTGATCGCAGTCGGCACGCTACCTCTACATCTACCTTCGGGATTAGTTTTAGACCTAAATAATTGTTATTTGGTGCCAGCGTTTAGCATGAACATTATATCTGGATCTTGTTTGATGCGAGACGGTTATTCATTTAAATCAGAGAATAATGGTTGTTCTATTTATATGAATAATATCTTTTATGGTCATGCACCCTTGAAGAGTGGTCTATTTTTGTTGAATCTCGATAGTAGTGATACACATATTCATAATGTTGAAGCCAAAAGATGCAGAGTTGATAATGACAGTGCAACTTATTTGTGGCACTGCCGTTTAGGTCATATCGGTATAAAGCGCATGAAGAAACTCTATACTGATGGACTTTTGGAATCACATGATTATGAATCACTTGCTACTTGCGAACCGTGCCTCATGGGCAAGATGACTAAAACACCGTTCTCCGGAACTATGGAGAGAGCAACAGATTTATTGGAAATCATACATACAGATGTATGTGGTCCGATGAATATTGAGGCTCATGGCGGATATCGTTATTTTCTCACCTTCACAGATGATTTGAGCAGATATGGGTATATCTACTTAATGAAACATAAGTCTGAAACATTTGAAAAGTTCAAAGAATTTCAGAGTGAAGTTGAAAATCATCGTAACAAGAAAATAAAATTTCTACGATCTGATCGTGGAGGAGAATATTTGAGTTACGAGTTTGGTCTTCATTTGAAACAATGCGGAATAGTTTCGCAACTCACGCCACCCGGAACACCACAGCGTAATGGTGTGTCCGAACGTCGTAATCGTACTTTACTAGATATGGTGCGATCTATGATGTCTCTTACTGATTTACCGCTGTCGTTTTGGGGTTGTGCTTTAGAGACGGCTGCATTCACTCTAAATAGGGCACCATCAAAATCCGTTGAAATGACACCTTATGAACTATGGTTTGGCAAGAAACCAAAGTTGTCGTATCTTAAAGTTTGGGGTTGCGATGCTTATGTGAAGAAACTTCAACCTGATAAGCTCGAACCTAAATCGGAGAAATGTGTCTTCATAGGATACCCAAAGGAGACTGTTGGGTACACCTTCTATCACAGATCCGAAGGCAAGACATTCGTTGCTAAGAATGGATCCTTTCTAGAGAAGGAGTTTCTCTCGAAATAAGTGAGTGGGAGGAAAGTAGAACTTGATGAGGTAACTGTACCTGCTCCCTTATTGGAAAGTAGATCATCACAGAAACCAGTTTCTGCGACACCTACGCCAATTAGTGGGGAAGTTAATGATAATGATCATGAAACTTCAGATCAAGTTATTACTGAACCTCATAGGTCAACCAGATTAAGATCCGCACCAGAGTGGTACGGTAATCCTGTTCTGGAGGTTATGTTACTAGACCATGACGAACCTATGAACTATGAAGAAGCGATGGTGAGCCCAGATTCTGCAAAATGGCTTGAGGCCATGAAATCCGAGATGGGATCCATGTATGAGAACAAAGTATGGACTTTGGTTGACTTGCCCGATGATCGGCAAGCCATTGAAAATAAATGGATCTTTAAGAAGAAGACTGACGCTGATAGTAATGTTACTGTCTATAAAGCTCGACTTGTTGCAAAAGGTTTTCGACAAGTTCAAGGGATTGACTACGATGAGACCTTCTCACCCGTAGCGATGCTTAAGTCTGTCCGAATCATGTTAGCAATTGCCGCATTTTATGATTATGAAATTTGGCAAATGGATGTCAAAACTGCATTCCTGAATGGATTTCTGGAAGAAGAGTTGTATATGATGCAACCGGAAGGTTTTGTCGATCCAAAGGGAGCTAACAAAGTGTGCAAGCTCCAACGATCCATTTATGGACTGGTGCAAGCCTCTCGGAGTTGGAATAAATGCTTTGATAGTGTGATCAAAGCATTTGGCTTTATACAGACTTTTGGAGAAGCATGTATTTACGACAAAGTCAGTGGGAGCTCAGTAGCATTTCTGATATTATATGTGGATGACATATTGCTAATTGGAAATGATATAGAATTTCTGGATAGCATAAAGGGATACTTGAATAAGAGTTTTTCAATGAAAGACCTCGGTGAAGCTGCATATATATTAGGCATCAAGATCTATAGAGATAGATCAAGATGCTTAATTGGACTTTCACAAAGCACATACCTTGACAAAGTTTTGAAGAAGTTCAAAATGGATCAAGCAAAGAAAGGGTTCTTGCCTGTACTACAAGGTGTGAGATTGAGTAAGACTCAATGCCCGACCACTGCAGAAGATAGAGAGAAGATGAAAGATGTTCCCTATGCTTCAGCCATAGGCTCTATCATGTATGCAATGCTGTGTACCAGACCTGATGTGTGCCTTGCTATAAG
Organism: Aegilops tauschii subsp. strangulata; assembly: GCF_002575655.3. Lineage (NCBI taxonomy): Eukaryota > Viridiplantae > Streptophyta > Magnoliopsida > Poales > Poaceae > Aegilops > Aegilops tauschii. The sequence continues at coordinate 262,842,258 of NC_053040.3, forward strand.
TTTAGCAGGGAGGTACCAAAGTAATCCAGGAGTGGATCACTGGACAGCGGTCAAGAACATCCTGAAATACCTGAAAAGGACTAAGGATATGTTTCTCGTTTATGGAGGTGACAAAGAGCTCATCGTAAATGGTTACGTTGATGCATGCTTTGACACTGATCCGGACGAATCTAAATCGCAAACCGGATACGTATTTACATTGAACGGTGGAGCTGTCAGTTGGTGCAGTTCTAAGCAAAGTGTCGTGGCGGGATCTACGTGTGAAGCGGAGTACATAGCTGCTTCGGCAGTAGCAAATGAAGGAGTCTGGATGAAGGAGTTCATATCCGATCTAGGTGTCATACCTAGTGCATCGGGACCAATGAAAATCTTTTGTGACAATACTGGTGCAATTGCCTTAGCAAAGGAATCCAGATTTCACAACAGAACCAAGCACATCAAAAGACGCTTCAATTCCATCCGGGATTTAGTCCAGGTGGGAGACATAGAAATTTGCAAGATACATACGGATCTGAATGTTGCAGATCCGTTGACTAAGCCTCTTCCACGAGCAAAACATGATCAGCACCAAGACTCCATGGGTGTAAGAATCATTACTGTGTAATCTAGATTATTGACTCTAGTGCAAGTGGGAGACTGAAGGAAATATGCCCTAGAGGCAATAATAAAGTATTATTTATTTCCTTATATCATGATAAATGTTTATTATTCATGCCAGCATTGTATTAACCGGAAACATAATACATGTGTGAATACATAGACAAACAGAGTGTCACTAGTATGCCTCTACTTGACTAGCTCGTTGATCAAAGATGGTTATGTTTCCTAGCCATAGACATGAGTTGTCATTTGATTAACGGGATCACATCATTAGGATAATGATGTGATTGACTTGACCCATTCCGTTAGCTTAGCACTCGATCGTTTATTATGTTGCTATTGCTTTCTTCATGACTTATACATGTTCCTATGACTATGAGATTATGCAACTCCCGTTTACCGGAGGAACACTTTGTGTGCTACCAAACGTCACAACGTAACTGGGTGATTATAAAGGTGCTCTACAGTTGTCTCCAAAGGTACTTGTTGGGTTGGCGTATTTCGAGATTAGGATTTGTCACTCCGATTGTCGGAGAGGTATCTCTGGGCCCACTCGGTAATGCACATCACTATAAGCCTTGCAAGCATTGTAACTAATGAGTTAGTTGCGGGATGATGTATTACGGAACGAGTAAAGAGACTTGCCGGTAACGAGATTGAACTAGGTATCGAGATACCGACGATCGAATCTCGGGCAAGTAACATACCGATGACAAAGGGAACAACGTATGTTGTTATGCGGTCTAACCGATAAAGATCTTCGTAGAATATGTGGGAACCAATATGAGCATCCAGGTTCCGCTATTGGTTATTGACTGGAGAGGTGTCTCGGTCATGTCTACATAGTTCTCGAACCCGTAGGGTCCGCACGCTTAACATTACGATGACAGTTATATTATGAGTTTATATGTTTTGATGTATCAAAGGTTGTTAGGAGTCCCGGATGTGATCACGGACATGACGAGGAGTCTCGAATTGGTCGAGACAGAAAGATTGATATATTGGAAGCCTATGTTTGGACATCGGAAGTGTTCCGGGTGAAATCGGGATTTTTCCGGAGTACCGGGAGGTTACCGGAACCCCCCGGTAACTTAATGGGCCTTATTGGGCCTAGGTGGAAGAGAGGAGAGGAGGCTATGGCAGGGCCGCGCCCCTCTTCCCCCCAGTCCGAATAGGACAAGGAGAGGGGGGCGGCGCCCCCCACCCTTCCTTCCTCCCCTCCACCTCTTCCCCCTTCCACTCCTAGTCCAACATGGAAAGGGGGGAGTCCTACTCCCGGTAGGAGTAGGACTCCTCCTGGCGCGCCTCTACCTCCTAGGCCGGCGGCCTCCCCCTTGCACCTTTATATATGGTGGCAGGGGGGCACCTCTAGACACACAATTGATCAATGATCTTTTAGCCGTGGGCGGTGCCCACCTCCACCATATTACACCTCGATAATATCGTAGCGGAGCTTAGGCGAAGCCCTGCGTCGGTAGAACATCATTATGGTCACCACGCCGTCGTGCTGACGAAACTCTCCCTCAACACTCGGCTGGATCGGAGTTCGAGGGACATCATCGAGCTGAACGTGTGCTGAACTCGGAGGTGCCGTGCGTTCGGTACTTGATCGGTCGGATCGTGAAGACGTACGACTACATCAACCGCGTTGTGTTAACGCTTCCGCTTTCGGTCTACGAGGGTACGTGGACAACACTCTCCCCTCTTGTTGCTATGCATCACCATGATCTTGCGTGTCTGTAGAATTTTTTTGAAATTACTACGTTCCCCAACAGCCTGACACTTGGCTTGAGGACTACCGAGTGGCTGTGGAGATTGGTGGTGGCAACGATGAAGTGGCCATGAAGCACCTTCCTCTGATGTTAGAGGGCTCAGCCAAAGCATGGTTGAATCAGTTAGCACCTGGCAGTATTTATAGCTGGGAAGAGCTTGCCCGAGTGTTTGTCAGAACATTTGAGGGTACATGCAAACAACCAGCAGGGCTAACAGAGTTACAGTCTTGTGTGCAGAAGTCGAATGAAACTTTGAGAGATTATATCCAGAGATGGATCACGTTGCACCACACGGTGGAGAATGTGTCTGATCACCAAGCAGTTTGTGCCTTCAAGGAAGGTGTCAAGTATCGAGAATTAAATCTGAAGTTCGGTCGGACCAGAGATATGTCTCTGAGTCGAATGATGGAAATTGCCACCAAGAGCTAATGGTGAAGAGGAGGATCGGCTCCGGAGTGGCAAGCACAAAACAGTCACCCACGAAACCGGGGGAGGGAATTCCAGTCGGAAGCAGAAGCGCAAAGCCGAGCCAGCTGCTCCCGGAGAAGCCTTAGCCGTGACTCAAGGAAAGTTCAAGGGGAAGCCCAAAGGGCCATGGAACCCCAAGAAAGTAAAAGATCAAGATGGAAATGATGTGTTGGATTTACCATGCCACATTCACACCAAAAAAGATGAGGAGGGTAATCTCATTTACCCGAAACATACCACTCGACAATGTCGGCTCCTAATCCAGCAATTCCGAGAGAAACAGCCCAAAGAGAAGGAGAAAGAATCAGACAAGGTTGAGGATAAGGAAGAGGACGATGATGGTTACCCCCATGTCAATTCAACTCTGATGATTTTTTTTGATGTTGAGAGCAAAAGTCGACTGAAAGTCATCAACACAGAAGTGACCATGGTCACTCCAGCGACGCCCAGTTATTTGAAGTGGTCTCAGACTGCCATTACATTCGACCAGTCTGATCACCCAACACACATAGCCACCCCTGGGAGGCAAGCATTGGTGGTCGACCTAGTCGTCGAAGGCACTCGGTTGACTAAGGTTCTGATGGATGGTGGCAGTGGCCTTAATATACTGTATGCGGATACCTTGAAGGGAATGGGCATTCCGATGTCCAGACTCGGTGAAAGCAATATGAGTTTCCATGGAGTTATTCCTGGCAAGAAGGCTGAGTCACTCGGCCAGATCGCCCTCGATGTGGTTTTCAGTGATTCCAAGAATTACCGCAAAGAAAAGTTGATGTTTGAAGTTGTGAATTTCCAGAGTGCTTATCATGCTATTCTGGGCAGGCCGGCTTATGCACGTTTCATGGCTCGACCATGTTACGTTTACCTCAAATTGAAGATGATTGGTCCCAAAGGAGTGATCACTATCACTGGCAATCGGGAGAAGGCAGAAGAGTGCTTCCAGAAAGGCTCAAAGATCGCCGATGCGCAAAGGGCAGTAGTGGAATTGCAGGAGTATCGAAAAAATGCAGATCCGAGTGATTTGTTGCGAGCTAAGAAGCCTGCCATGGTTTCAGCATTTCAGTCGTCTGGTGAAACGAAGCCGATTCATATTCACCCGACCGATCCCAATGCTGCTCCGACTCACATTTTGACAACACTCGACTCCAAATAGGAAGAAGTGCTCATCCAGTTCCTCCGTGAGAACTGGGTGTTCCCAGGGGGCTGGCTGAGCACTGTTTGCCAGTCGACCCAAAAGTGAAACTAGTCAAAGAACATCTTCGACGGTCTGCCGTACAGAAGAGAAAAGCGATCGGTGAAGAAGTGGCTCGGCTCCTAGCAGCTGTGTTTATCCGAGAGATTTACCACTCCGAGTGGCTAGCCAATGTTGTCATGGTCCCCAAGAAGGATGACTCACTTCGCATGTGCATTGACTTCAAGCATATCAATCGGGGCTGCCCGAAAGATCACTTTCCTCTCCCCCGCATCGATCAAATAGTCGACTCGACTACAGGGTGTGAGCGCTTGTCCTTTTTGGACGCTTATTCCGGGTATCGTCAGATCCGACTGTATGGACCCGATGAGATAAAAACAGCTTTCATCACTCCATTTGGGTGCTTCTGTTATGTCACCATGCCATTCGGCCTGAAGAATGCTGGAGCCACATTCATGAGGATGATTCAGAAGTGTTTACTCACTCAAATCTGTCCGAATGTGGAAGCATACATGGATGACATTGTGGTCAAGTCACGTAAAGGTTCCAACCTATTGGCTGACCTTGCTGAAACTTTTGCCAACCTCAGAAGGTATGATATCAAGCTTAATCCATCAAAGTGCACATTTGGAGTTCCAGGTGGAAAATTACTCAGCTTCCTCGTTTCCGAACAGGGGATCGACGCTAACCCAGAGAAAGTTGGTGCCATTCTCCGAATGAAACGCCCTGTGCGTGTGCACGATGTCCAGAAGCTTACAGGTTGTTTGGCCGCCTTAAGTTGATTCATTTCTCGCCTTGGTGAAAAGGCATTGCCTCTTTACCAACGGATGAAGAAGTCTGATAAGTTCGAGTGGACTCCTGAAGCTGATGCAGCATTTGCAGAGCTCAAAGCCATGCTTTCCACCCAGCCGGTGCTTGCTGCCCCAATCAGCAAAGAGCCTTTACTGCTTTACATTGCAGCCACTGGACAAGTCGTCAGTACAGTACTTCCGGTCGAGCGGGAAGAAGAAGGAAAAGCCTATAAAGTTCAGCGCCCAGTATATTATGTTTCTGAAGTTTTGACTCCATCAAAACAAAGATATCCACATTATCAGAAGCTTGTTTATGGGATTTATATGACCACGTAGAAGGTTGCACATTATTTCTCTGACCACTCCATTACAGTCGTCAGCGACGCTCCTTTATCAGAGATTCTGAACAACAGAGATGCAACTAGTTGAGTGGCAAAGTGGGCGATTGAACTTCTTCCCTTGGAAATTAAGTTTGAGGCAAAAAAGCTATCAAGTCCCAAGCAATAGCAGATTTCCTCGCCGAGTGGATCGAACAGCAACTGCCGACTCAAGTCCACTCGGAGCACTGGACCATGTTCTTTGATGGTTCGAAGATGCTGAATGGTTCCGGTGCTGGGGTCGTACTGGTATCCCCCGAGGAGACAAGCTCAGATATGTTATCCAGATTCACTTTGATTCCTCCAATAACGAAGCGGAATATGAAGCACTCTTATATGGGTTACGTATGGCCATCTCACTCAGCGTCCGTCGCCACATGGTCTACGGGGACTCAGATTTGGTAGTCAATCAAGTGATGAAGGAGTGGGACGTCAGAAGCCCAGCTATGACTGGTTACTGCAATGCGGTGAGGAAGTTGGAAAAGAAATTTGAGGGCTTAGAGCTCCATCATATACCTCGACTGAAAAATCAAGCAGCCGATGATTTGGCAAAGATAGGTTCCAAGAGGGAAGCCATTCCCAGCAACCTGTTTTTGGAACACATTCATACACGTTCAGTTCAAGAAGATCCTTTCACTGAAGAGCCCCCGCAGCCTAAGAGTGCCACAGATCCGACTGAAGTCGAAGTCCCAGCCGTGGTCGACCCGATCATGGAGGTTTTGGTCATCACTCCCGACTGGACAGTGCCATACATTGCATATATCCTTAGGAAGGAGCTTCCAAAGGATGAAGAAGAGGCTCGACAGATCGTCCATCGATCCAAAGCCTTTACTGTGATAAAAGGACAACTGTTCAGGGAAAGCGTAACCAGAGTCAGCCAGAAATGCATAACACCGGAAGAAGGTCGAGCGATCCTCAACGACATCCACTCGGCGACCTGTGGTCACCATGCTTCCTCTTGGACCATTGTGGCCACAGCATACCGAGCCGGATTTTATTGGCCACGAGCAAATGAAATGGCGAAAGATATAGTCGACAAATGTGAAGGCTGCCAGTTTTACTCCAATATGTCCCACGAGCCTGCGTCAGCCCTGAAGACTATTCCACTCGTCTGGCTCTTTGCTGTTTGGGGATTGGATATGGTTGGACCCCTAAGGACCGGTAGGAGCGGCTTCACTCATGTGCTTGTAGCAGTCGACAAGTTTACCAAATGGATTGAAGCCAAGGCTATCAAGAATCTTGAAGCCAGTACTGCCGTCAGCTTCATCAGAGAATTGACATTCAGATATGGAGTTCCGCACAACATCATCACTGACAACGGGTCGAACTTTGATTCTGATGAGTTCAGAGCCTTCTGTGCTTCCCAAGACACACGAGTCGACTATGCTTCTGTCGCCCACCCCCAGTCGAATGGACAAGCAGAAAGAGCAAATGGCTTGATTCTCAAAGGACTGAAACCCCGACTGATGCGTGATCTCAAGCATGCAGCAGGCGCCTGGGTCGATGAACTTCCATCAGTTCTTTGGGGATTGAGGACAACTCCCAATCGGTCGACTGTCCGAACTCCAATCTTCTTGGTTTATGGAGCTGAAGCTGTTCTACCGAGTGACTTGCTTCACAATGCACCCCAAGTCGAGCTCTTCTCTGAAGATGAAGCAGAACAGGCCCGGCAGGACGCAGTCGATCTCCTAGAGGAGGAAAGAGAGCTGGCCTTAATCTGGTCGACCATTTATCAGCAAGACTTGCGTCGATTCCATGACAGAAACGTGAGGGGCCGAGCCTTTCAAGAGGGAGACTTGGTTCTTCGAGTGGATCAGCAGAAACCACACAAGCTCGCCCCTGCTTGGGAAGGTCCCTTCATTGTCACCAGAATTCTCCACAATGGAGCATACCATCTTTACAATGTTTAGCATCAGAAAGACGAGCCAAGGGCTTGGAAAGCGGAGCTGCTCCGCCCCTTTTATACTTAAGTACTCATTCGGATGAGATGTAATAAGGAATACCTTTGTAGTTTGTTCATCAAAGACAAGAGCTTTACAGTCTTCCTAAATGGTTGTTGTTGCTTTTGTTTGCGTCTGAAATCCCCCAGTGGGTGACTTTGCCGCGAGTCCAGTACTCGCCTAAGTTTGAAAAATCCTACCGAGTGATGAGAAAGCCTCTCACTCGGGGGCTTAGCTGCAGTCCAATACTCGCCTATGTCTGAAAAATCCTACCGAGTGATGAGCAAGCCTCTCACTTGGGGGCTTAGCTGCAGTCTAGTACTCGCCTAAGTTTGAAGAATCCTACCGAGTGATGAGCAAGCCTCTCACTCGGGGGCTTAGCTCAGTCCAGTACTCGCCTAAGTTTGAAAAATCCTACCGAGTGATGAGCAAGCCTCTCACTCGGGGGCTTAGCTCCAGTCCAGTACTCGCCTAAGTTTGAAAAATCCTACCGAGTGATGAGCAAGCCTCTCACTCGGGGGCTTAGCTGCAGTCCAGTACTCGCCTAAGTTTGAAAAATCCTACCGAGTGATGAGCAAGGCTCTCACTCAGGGGCTTAGCTGCAGTCCAGGACTCGCCTAAGTTTGAAAAATCCTACCTATTGATGAGCAAGCCTCTCACTCGGGGGCTTAGCTGCAGTCCAGTACTCGCCTAAGTTTGAAAAATCCTACCGAGTGATGAGCAAGCCTCTCACTCGGGGGCTTAGCTGCAGTCCAGTACTCACCTATGTTTGAAAAATCCTACCGAGTGATGAGCAAGCCTCTCACTCGGGGGCTTAGCTGCAGTCCAGTACTCGCTTAAGTTTGAAAAATCCTACCGAGTGGTGAGCAACCCTTCCACTCGGGGGCTTAGCTGCAGTCCAGTTCTCGCCTAAGTTTGAAAAATCCTACCGAGTGGTGAGCAACCCTCCCACTCAGGGGCTTAGATGCAGTCCAGTACTCGCCTAAGTTTGAAAAATCCAACCGAGTGGTGAGCAACCCTCCCACTCGGGGGCTTAGCTGCAGTCGAGTACTCGCCTAAGTTTGAAAAATCCTATCGAGTGGTGAGCAACCCTCCCACTCGGAGGCTTAGCCGCAGTCCAGTACTCGCCTAAGATTGAAAAATCCTACCGAGTGGTGAGCAACCCTCCCACTCCATGGCTTAGCTGTAGTCCAGTACTTGCCTAAGTTTGAAACCCATCCCTATCCGCAAGGACGACGAGGTATAGGTCGACTGAAACCTTCTCCTTCAGAGCTGCGCCACAAGTACAACGTGCGCTCCATCCCTATCCGCAAGGACGACGAGGTACAGGTCGACTGAAACCTTCTCCTTCGGAGCTGCGCCACAAGTACAACATGCGCTCCATCCCTATCCACAAGGATGACGAGGTACAGGTCGACTGAAACTTTCTCCTTCAGAGCTGCGCCACAAGTACAACGTGCGCTCCAACCCTATCTGCAAGGACGACGAGGTGCAGGTCGACTCTAGCCTTCTCCTCGGAGCTGCGCCATAAGTACAATAGCTGCATCTCAAGTACAAAGATTATTCCAATTGAAAAGCAATTTCCACTCGAAGGCAAACACAAGCATATTCAGAGATAAACCAAGTTCAGATAAATCCTAAACTTCTGGACGATGGATCAAAAGTATTTGAGCATCAAGCCCGAAAAAGTTTAACGATTACACAATCACTCGGCATTCCGAGGCAAATAAAGGTGGAGCATAATGTTTCTCGGTCACGCGTCAGGAGAAGGACTGGCTGGGTCGCAGAAACTGTCAAGGTCTATGCTGTCTGCAATGCGAGTGGCCGCGTCAAGGAAAGTGTCCATGCAGGATTGGAAGGTTTGCCTCTTTGTGTTAGCAACCTTGAGCTCCGCCAGCTTGTCTTCTTTGACGTCTTTGGAGTGCACTCGGACTAAGGACAACGCGACATCAGCGCCACAACGAGCAGATGAATTCTTCCACTCTTGCACTCGGTCAGGTATTTGATTCAGTCGAGCCATCAGAGACTCGAGGTCTTGAGACAGTTCCGCCTGAGGCGAGAGTTCAGTATCAACCCGAGTCATCGCTGCCTCCAGGCGAGCAAGATAAGCAACCGTGCTGTCCATGCGAGATTCCAACCGTAGCACATTCATCGCAACATCATCGTTGACTGGACAATTTATGGGCTCGAGACCCGTCTCGACCCGCCCAGTTTCCGCTTCAAAGTCTTGGCAAAGCTCTACACAGTTGAGTAAATGGTGAGTCGACGATCTAATCGAGCTTGACAGTCGACTGTAATAAGTCAGCCAATCATCAGTACCTTCAAGTTTTAGGACCAGCTTTGCAGCAAGCCGGCCCAGATAAGACTCCAACTCGCCCTTCTTGGCCTTGAGGCTCCCAAGCTCGTCAGTCAGCTTGTCCTTGTCTTTCTCCAGTCGCTCGACCTCCCGATTGGCGTCAGAGACAGCAGTCTTCAGTTTGGAGTTCTCCTCTTCTAACTTGCCGACTGAAGCAAGCTTCTGGTCAGCAAGCGCCGTTTTCTCTCGCGCTTCCTTCTGTGCAGCAGCAAGATCCAGATCCTTCTTCTCCAAAGCCTGCTTCATTTTCTCTAAAGAAATAACATTCTTCAGACGGGCTTGGAGTTGACGGTTTTCACTACATACATCTGCTCGAGTGGAGTCACTCGGTTCAAAAAATGGAAAGGAAAAGGGCCAACAGTGAGAAAGACAGTTGAGGATTGGTTACCTCCCATGGCAACTACTTCATCACGAGCAGTCTTGAGATTCTTCTTGGCCAATTCCAGATCAAGGTTGAGGCTGATTTGCTGCTTGTTCATTGTGGAAAGTTGAGCCCCAAGATCACAAGATTTCTGCAGTATAAGCCATATCAGTTGACCGAGATAAAAAGACATCACAGTGATAGCTACTCTAAGACTACCGCCGAATCAAACATTCAACGGCAGTCTCGGGGACTACACCCAGTGGGTGCACTTGGCGTGCCCCCACTGGTTCGAATAAACACTCGACATGGTCTGCCCAGCGCGAGAGTAAAAAAAAGCAGTTTTCAGACCATAGTCGACTGCCCGCAGTCAACCACGGTCTCAGGGACTACACCCAGTGGGTGCACTTAGCGTGCCCCCACTGGTTCTGGTGTCATTCGACCTGGCCAGTCCTGACCGAGTGACAAAATTCAGATTCTCAGACCACAGCCGACTGCCCGCAGCCAACTATGGTCTCGGGGACTACACCCAGTGGGTGCACTAAGAGTGCCCCCCTAATTCAAAGATTCAATTCAAGACAACTCAAATTGACTCATGCCCCAGTGAGTGATCGGATGAGAAATATGACCAATAAGAAATAAACTAACCTGGACATTGGTCTGCAGAGCAGCTCCGGCGTTGAAGGCCTCCTGACGGGCCTCATGCACCAATTTCATTTGCCCCATCACAAGGTTCAACTGAAGAAGAGCTTCCTTGGCGGTAGACGGTGGGTCGTCCGGGGTTTGATACGCAGTGAAATTCGATGATGGCAGAGCAGTCGGAGCAACCGCTGGGTCTGATGCGTGGAGTTGTATTGGTGCAGCAGAAGTCTGAGCAGCTGATCCTGATGGGCAATCAGTCGACAGTGGGATAGCAAAAGTGACGTTGGTACGTGCCGGATCTGTCGATCGCTCGACTGCCGTCCCAGGCATCTCAGTCGACTGAGGAACCTGGGCCTCAGGCGCTTTCCCGCTCAGTTCCTTGTCCCTCCTCCTCCTTCCCATCAGCGGTACTTCTTCTTCATCGTCCGGGAGCACAACAACGTCCCGTGGTGCTGCAACAAACCAGAGAAAGTCAAAGAGATAGCTGACAAACATTCCAGTCGTCCAAATAAATTCCAGTCGGGCAGACTTACTAGCGTTGGAGGTAGCTGCGTCGTCGGTTTCCTCGTCGTCTGGGGTCTTGTCGATATCCATATCAGTCGCAGCCGAGGCCGGGCTGTAAAGGTTCATCATCCACTCGGTCAGTACAAGAGAATCGGTCAGATCAAGAAAATACAGGGAGAGCATTTACCCAGAAGCAGCAGGAATGTCCATCTTGATTCATGGCAAGGTCTTCCGAGCCTTCGAAGGATTGATCTTGGGCTGCTTGGTGACCTTCTCAGCCAATTCTGGAGTCGAAGACCGAGCGCGCTTTTGAGATGGAGCGCTCGAGGCCACAGACTTGCCGTGCCTGCCCGCGGGATCATGGTGCTGCTTGGATCGATGTTCGGAATGAGGTGGTGAGTCGGCTACCTCCTCATCATCCGACTCATCGCTCTCATCTTCATCATCGTTGGCTGGTGACTCCCACTCGCCGCTCTCCTCCGCGCTGTCCTCGCCTTCATGGTCCTGCTCCAGAGCTTGTTCGCCATTGGGCATTGAGTACATCTCTGTATAAATCTGCAAAACAAGGAGCCGAGTGGAAATCAGTCGGATCAACAAACAGTCAGAGAACACATCCAAATTCAATCAGTTGTAGTGGCCAAACCTTGTATGGCTGGTTGCTGTCGCTGAAAGGGTTGACTCTCCTGGCGCCCCTGGGGTTGTCCTTGTTCCCGGTGATGCCCCTCAGCCACTGGGCCACTGTTTTGGCCGCCACCTCCTCCGGATGAACCCGAGCGGTATCACCAGCCCCGGAGTACATCCACATGGAGTGGTCACGAGCTTGGAGCGGTTGAATGCGCCGACTGAGGAACACCTCCAGCAGATCCAGGCCGGTGACACCTTGGTTGATCAGTTGAACTACTCTCTCGACCAGCATGCCCGTCTCCGCCTTCTCCGCGGCGGTCACTTTCAACGAAGATGGAGTTTGAACACGATCAAAAGAGAAAGGGGGAAGTCCAGTCGACTGGCCTGGGGTCACGATATCCTGGCAATAGAACCAGGTCGACTGCCAGCCCCTGATCGACTCAGGAAGAGTCATCGAAGGGAAGGAACTCCTCTTCCTCTTCTGAATACCCAGACCCCCGCACATCTGGATAACATGGGTTTTCTCGTCATTCGAGTTCGCCTTCTTCACTGTTTGGGAGCGGATGGTGAAAATATGCTTGAAAAGACCCCAAGGAGGATGACATCCCAGGAAATTCTCGCACATCGACATGAATGTGGCAAGATATGTGATGGTGTTGGGAGTGAAATGATGGAGTTGAGCCCCGAAGAAATTCAAGAAACCTCGAAAGAAGGGGTGTGGAAGAAGCGAGAAGCCACGGTCGACATGAGTGGCGAGCAGAACACACTCACCCGGTTGCGGCTGTGGCTCCATTTCCCCCTCCAGCAGCCGCGCGGACTCATGGATGATCAGCCCTAACTCAGCCATATTGTGCAAGTCTTCCTGCCGAAGTGAGGATCGGATCCAATCTCCCTAGATCCAACCCAACGGCAGCTACGAGCGCGATGAAGATCCCCTATTCGTCTTCTTACTTTTCGCCGCCCCCGTCGCCTTCTTCGCGCGTTCCAGCGCTACCGTTTTCTCCTTCCCCATGGCGGCGGAGTGGCGGCGTCGAGAGTGGAGAAGCTGAACGAGGTAGAGGAGCAAGAGGAAGAAGGAGGAGAATGGGCACGCATAGTGCGGACGCCTAGGCCTTGCCGCTTTTAAAGGCCTACTTCCGAGTGGCTGATGCGTGGGCCCGGAAGATCCTGTCAAATCCCTTCACAGTCGCACATGGGATACATGGCGAAAAAGGTGGCGCGGAAATCGAAACGTCGTACTTATCTACTCCGCTTACCACGGTGCGCTCCGCCTGGCGTGCTTCCACCAAAATTTTGAATCCCGCGAAATCCGGGATCCTCTACAACCGATCACGCCAAAGATTCCATGTCAAGGATAACACTCGACGGATGACGTTATAAAAACCAGTCGGTCATTTCTAAATCGATCAAGGCGACTGAAACGAAGCCGAAGTTCCAACAACTGGCATCATCTGGAGATGAAAGCAAGAGTCAAAGCAAGGTCAACTTCAACCTTCTTTTCACTCGGACCTCAATCCATTCGGGGGCTAATGATGAGGACGTAGACCTAGGGTAGGGTAATAGGCCTGGCCTATACGTCCTACCTAATGTCCTTGTCCTAGTAGCAAAGAGGTTCAAGAGTAAATAGAGGGGACTCAAAAAAGGTGTCGAGTGCAATCCACTCGACCTAACATTCACTCGGAGACCCCCTCTTATTTAGGTTACTCGACCACTAAACCACTCGACGTGCAGAAGACCTAAAGCCACTCCGCGCAGCAACGGCCGGGCATTCATCCTTAGACTTAATAGTCATTTATAGCACTTTACTACGGACGTTACCTGTAACGCTCCTTCTTTATGAACATTGAACTCTGTGTAAAGGAGGGGAGCTGGGGTCCTGGTGCACTCTATATAAGCCACCCCCTCCTCTGGGACAAGGGTTCGCACCCCCGGTAACACACACACACATATAATCCAGTCGACCGCCTCCAGGCTCCGAGACGTAGGGCTGTTACTTCCTCTAAGAAGGGTCTGAACTCGTAAAACTCGTGCGTACAGCTTCTCCATAGCTAGGATCTTGCCTCTACATCCGTACCCCCATTCTACTATCAGACTTAGAACCACGACAAGCCACGGTCCTCCCAACGTCCGCCTCCACGTCCTCCTCCTCGGCCGTAGCCCCGGTCGCTGTGCTCGGGGCGTCGACCGAAGCGTCCTTCACGAATGGCTCTGAGCTCTTGACAGTCGCTGGTGTTGTGGGTGTTCAGGTTGTGAAATGCGCAGAACGGTCGGCTGCTCTTGGATGACTTGGCCTGGTCTCTACCTCGCTTGGTGTCCGGCTCCGCTGCGAGCACGGCTGCTCCCTTGCTCTTCATGTCCTTGGCCTTGGCTTTCTTCTCCTCTGGGTCCGCAGCCGACAGCTTGAGGAGGGAGAGGCGCCCTTCCTCAGCCCTTGCGCACTTGGTCGCCAGGTTGAATAGCTCCTGAGACATGCACAACTCCTCGTGGATAGCGAGCTCTTCCTTCATCTTGACGTCACAGACGCCGTCCGAGAACGCGGAGATGATGGCCTCGTCCGTCACCTTGGGGATCTTGAGGCGGATGTTGTTGAAGCGCTGGATGAACTTCTGGAGGGTCTCTCCTGCTTGTTGCTTGACGCGGCGCAGGTCACCCGCGGTCGGCGGGCGGTCGCGAGTGCCCTGGAAGTTGGCGATGAAGCGGTCGCGCATCTCGTCCCAGGAGGAGATCGAGCCCGGAGGCAGGTTCAGTAGCCACGAACGGGCGTCGTCTTTGAGTGCCATGGGGAACTAGTTCGCCATGATCTTTTCGTCGCCGTTGGCCGCCTCGATGCTCAGCTCGTAGAGCTGCAGGAACCCCGCGGGGTCGGGGGTGCCGTCGTAGCAAGGAGGCAAATCCGGCTCGAACTTGCCCGACCAAGGCATGCTACGCAGCTCGGGGTGAAGGCGCGGCAGCCGGCCATGGTCGCCGGGGCCCGTCTTGGAGATGGAGCTTGGTCTTGATGCCCATGTGCCGCCACAGCAAGCGGCGCGGGGCCCTGCTGCGGCGGTGCGAGGAGTGGCAGAGCGTTCTCTTGCGGCGGAGGGACTTCTTGACAGCTTCTTTCTTTGCGCGCGGGCGCGGGACGCGGGGGGTCGCGTCGTGGGGCCGCGCGCCTTGGCGCCAGGACGCCGTCTTGGGGCAGCGGTGGTGGAGGCGCTCCGTGAGCTACGTCGCCTGTAGCTGGCGGAGGGTGAGGCGGAGAGATGGACGGCGCAGGGGAGCCCCCTGCGGCGCGGACGAGCTCGGCGATGCGGTCGAGCAAGTCCTCGTAGAGGTCGTCAACCGGGCGGTAGCGCAGGAGCTCGTGCGCCATGAGGAGAGCGGCCCGTGCGTCCATGGGAGCGCGACGAGCATGGGACGAGGAACTGTCCGGGGTCAGCGATGGAGTGGCGGTGCGGCCGTCCCGCGGCACCGAGGGGTGCAGTGAGGACGCTTGCTGCTCGTTCCCTGCCGGACCGGTGGCGGCGTTGGCGGCGGGAGACTGTCACACCCTGATTTCCATACCACAACACTTAATATGACAATCACGCCAAAATGTGGTTCGACAAAAACTTTTGACTGTTTGTAACTTTGCTTGATTTGGTTTTCTGTTTGCTGTTTGCAAGTGCTCTAAAATCAAATAAATCCTCCAACTCTTATATTCCTTCTCCTTGGTCAAAAACCTTGCCCAATGATCATGCCATGTGTATAGAATAGAATAGTATTTTCTTAGAAAAATATTTTGGCTAGAAATTATTTTCTAAATTAGGTTTTTCCAAAAACCCCTGAATTGAGACTTGAACTACAAGTACCTAATTAAGGGCGTGAAAAATCTTTCAAAAATTATATTTGACTCCTACTAGATATAGGACACCCAAAAACCAGAAAGATATAATTTTAAAAATTATTTTCCGATTTTATTTAAAGGCTTTTTCTTAAGGCCAGAAATGGTCTTTAATAGGTTAAAATTATTTTAATGTTTCAAAAACATTTGAGGAAATTTAGGGAAGCTCAGTGGACATATATTGTCGATATATAAGAGTTTCAACACATGGTCATGTTCAAAATATTGGTCAAATCCCTCAAAAACCATTTCTGGATATTTCAAGCTTTTGAGATATGTACAAAGGAAATATTCCCTAATAAATTCAATAAAATTCTAGCAAGTCACACATGCATAATGTGATGATATTGCAAGGTTTCATCTCAATCAAAATCATTTTGGTTCACAAAAGTGCCCCAAAACCCTCTTCGTCCAGATCCAAGTTTGAACAACTCTGCATTGCTAAGTTATTCCAAACGACCCCAAGCTTTTTGGACATGCTCAAAACCCCAAATGATGACACTACACAAAGTGGTGCATCAAGGGGAATGGTTTTGCATGACTAGATCTTGGTAAATGCATTTCTGTGAATTTCTAGGGTTTACAAAAGTTGCATTGGCAACTTTACCCAAATGAACTCAAACTTGGTGGAACAACTTATTCCCTCATGCCATTTGACCCTGTCAAGTCTCATGCCAAGAGGAATTCATCTACTTGCTCAAACAAGCATCGAACACCTTCTACTATATTTCCCAAACCACCATTTTGACTACTTCCACTAATCTCCATGACTCCATCTTTTTACCACAGCTGACCCTGGTCACCTTGCACCCCCAGTAACAGTTGCAAGTCCACAACTCCATTATGGGGGGGGGGGGGTAAAACCTCTCTTTCCCTCTCTGGACAGCCCCTTTCCCCCTCTCTCTCAACCCCACTCCTCTCCTACTGGCTCCCCAGGGCATCCAATGCCCCTCCCGTCTTCTTTACTTCTCCCTAGCACTACCAGACACACTTGGCCGCGCCCACATTGCTTAAAAAATGGCCATGCTGGCCACACACGCGCTCTGGAGCGCGCTATAGTGCACTCCCACACAGTAGCCGCACCCTGCCCGACGCCCCCGGCGACCTCGGCCCTCCCCCTCATGTTTCCCGAGGCCACCTCGACGTCCGTGACATGCTACTTGGTCGGGCCCCTCCTCTTTCCTCCTCCTGCTGCCTCCCTTCGCACGCGCGCCAGCCGCCCGAGAGCTCCAATGGACGAGCTCACACGCGCGATGCCTCTCGCCCTTCCCGCTCTCTCTCTCTCTCCCTTCCCATGGTCGTAGACCTCCTCCACTAACGCCCCGGGCATGCCCACATGAACCCCTGTGACCTGCAGCAACGGCAACAGCCTCGCCGGCGCACTGGACCGCGGTGAGCCACGGGCCAGCTATATAAAGCCGCCCCAGGCCCCCCTATGGACCTCCTTCGCCGTGCACCCCCGGACCAACCCACTCCTCCTCTCGTGCCTTCTTCCTCCTCCTCTGCCGCCATTGCCGCCTCGGACCCCCGCTCAAATTCGAGCCACCCCGGCCTCCCTTCCTCCTCTGAACCAGTCCGCGGCACCCCCCAAGCCTGCACGGACCTCCCCAACACCCCAGGACCCCTCCTCCGCAGCCGAAACGGGCGCAACCACCAAGCCCGCCACCGCCATCTGGTGCCCCGTAGCCCTGCTCAACTCGGAGCATCGGCGCATGCGTTCATCACATGGACGGGTGCGTCGCGTCGCGCTGAGTCCGTCGGTGTGCCGGGCGCCGCCGGAGGTGGCCCGTGCCGCCCGAGAGAGCGCCGGCGCCCGCTCGGCCTCACCTCTGCTGCCTCTGCTCTGTTCGAGTGGGAGGTAGGCGATGGCCTGAGCGCTGGGCCCCGCGCGTCGGCGACCCAGCGGGCGGGCCCGGCCGTTTAAGTGGAGACGGGTCCACTATTTCCCGTGAACCCGCAGCGAAGGCGTACTCCAAGAAACGCGGCTTCGACGTCAACGCTGACGCCCCGTGCGGCTGTGCAGCTGGGCCGGCCCACGAACTATCTGTCGCCTTGTGTGGAGGATAAGGTTAAAGCCTTATTTCCTTTTTCTTTTCCAGTCGACTTCAAAAATACATAAATAACTCAACAGAGCTCCAAATTGGATGATTCAAATTTCTAGTAGTTTATAAATTCATTCTCTATCATATTTTGCAACTTTCTCATTTCTCCAGAAAAACTTTATTCACAAATAATTAGCAAATCCTATTTTTCCATTTCCGTGATAAACTTTAGAAAACCACATTGGGCCCATTCTTGATCCAAATGCAATGATTCAAATTCCTAGATGCATATATGCTCATAACTTAGTTTTTGAACATTTTTCCTAATGCTTTCCGTACCACATAAAGTATTGGTCTAGTTATCCATATATAACCAACTTTGCAAATCCCTGGGAAATTCCTTTGAACTCAAAATCCAGTGAAACCAACTCCTAGATGCTCCAAAAAGTATTCCTTGTTAAATGGGTGCCTTTTCTCATTTTTCAATATAATTCTTCTGTACACTTCTTGCAAATCCATAAACCCCTTGATTCCATCATATCGAAATGTTTAGAAGTATCCATTGATCCACTTCCAATGAAATCACTTTGGTCATTTCTCATATGACCAGAGGTATCCTAGAAAAGTCCAACTCACATAGTAGAGCACTTTTATTTTTTCCTTGCTGTGTTGCTTATTGTGATTGTTTCCGTCGTTAGTTGGTGAAGTTGACGGAGTACTTGAAGATGGACCAGAAGGTTTGAAGACTCTGAAGGACAAGGCAAGCAGCCCTTTGACCATGCCTATGAAACCCTTTTTATGCATGTCATATAGCACTTTTATTGCTTGCATCGAAGTCGTGATGATGTGGTGACCACTTCAGGTGGTCTGCCTCCGTTGCTCGTTGACACTTGCATGATGCATGACCCTACCTTTCTATGAGGGTTTGCGAGTGGGTGTAGTTAGGATGCTATGTAGCTGCTACGCAAATGGGATGGGTATATGCATGGTGAAGGAATCAAAGTTGTTTTCAAGGACTTTTCAGAAACCCCGTCGGGTGCCACTAATGCCCGAAGGAGATGGTGAGGTAGGTTACCGCTTGATAAAGAAGTGGTGTACCAGAGCGAGTTGTGCGGGAGTGTTTTCAAAAACGGATTAGATTTAAGATTTGTCAACTATCCCAACCTTACATGCGCAACCACTCTACCCTTATATGGGAAAGGGCATTATTGAGTACCTAGGCCGATACTAGCTTGGAGCCTGCATTACTAGTGACGGGAGAGTCGTTGTTGCGCTCTCTCGGGACGGGGTCGTGCCAGGTAGGGCGGCCATGACTGTTTTCACAGGGGCACCGGACACACCGTTGGTACCCCGCGCTTGTGGTATGTGATGAATATGGGAGCGAGGCTCCACAATTTTAAGATCTGAAATGTTCGGCACGGGGGTTACTACCAATCGAGTGGACTCTATGTAGTGTCGTCTAGGGAAAGATAGTGATCGGGTGCTTACCCCGGGTACTTGAGGTACCGCGGGTCGTGGATGACACGGAAGTTCCCTGGATCTTGTGGGTAAAGTGTGCAACCTCTGCAGAGTGTAAAACTATTCAAATAGCCGTGTCCACGGTCAAGGACAGTTGGGCGGTGCTGCTTAAACTACGTACAGAGTTTTACAAACCACATGTGTGTGTGTTGATGAAGCTAATTGGGTTAAGTCAGATGACTTGACACGATGATCAAGTTGGATTGGTGTCCAACTCTGCTTATGTTGATATCTGCAACTTGTCCATACGGATATCTGTACTCCCATGATGCATACTTTACATGTTGATAGATCATGTTATTGCACTCAAAACTAGCTTTCTGCAAACTACCTACTTAGTGCTATATCATTGCATTATTGTGCCTTGTTCCAATCATGGGTTGCTTGCGAGTACATTCAAAGTACTCATTCGCTTGCCACTGGTTATTTTATTGGCCAGGCACGAAATAAAAATATATGATGAAGAATATTTCGGTGACGAACATGCGATCTAGGACGCTTCCCAGTCAGAGTGCCTGTAGGGTTAAGGCAGATGGCATGGGTTCTACTTTTTGACGAAGATTTCCACTGCTTAAGTTTATTTGGTATTCAGCCCTTGTGGCTTTATCTATGTAAGACTTGACCATAATGGTCATAATTTGTGTAAGACGGTATGTATGGATGTAAGAGTTTTGTTATTCAGCTTCTGTGTGTTCAGTGAGCATTGATCTCTGGATCACTATACACGTGCATTTGGTGATCACGGCATATGAGTCGGGGTCCCCACAGAGACGGAGAACGACGAGGTGGCCCACCGACGGGAGCCGTCTGAGCGACGCGGGTGGCTAGGGCAGCCCGGCGCTCGGCACGAGCACGGCGAGCGTCGGCCATGGAGCCGGCGGAGCAACTGGACGCGAGACGACTAAAAGGAAGCTCCGGCGCACCCCTACCTAGCACGCCAAATGTCGGATCACGGGTTCCGGCAAAACCCTCAAGGTTTGAACACTGGGGTGCGTGCAAAGATTTCCTCCCTACCGATCTACGCCCTAGCTCGCTAAGATCTCGTGAACGAAGTCGACGAACTCACAACACAAAGACACAGGGTTTATACTGGTTTGGGCCACCGTTGTGGTGTAATACCCTACTCCAGGGTGGTGGTGGTGGATTGCATCTTGGGCTAATGAACGACAGTACAAGGGGAAGAAAAACCTCCTGAGGTTGAGGTGTTCTTGTGCTCGGTGTCTGGCTAAGGATTGGCTCCGGATCAGATCAGTTGCCTCTATTGTGGTGGCTAGTTCTACTTATATAGGCCCTGGTCCTCTCCCCAAATATTGAGAGGGAAGGGAGCCAACAACGGTGGCCAATTTGAAAGGGGACAGATAGTACAGCTTATCCTGACAAAAGCGGTCTTTGCCTGCAAAAGGCTCTGGGGATGACACCGTCTTGGCCTCCACGGTGACCTCCGTCCTGCCGTCCTGCTGGTCTTGGTCTCGTTGCACCGATATGGAAAACTTTGCATGATGCCTCGGTACTCCGCGCCTGCGCTTGCCTCTTTAGCACCAAAGAGGAAACAAGGACGCCGCGCGCGCTGGCGCCCGCCTGATCTTGATCGTCATGGCTCACGTCATGGGAGCCTTGCGAGGTTTGCCCTGCCTTGATATCTCCGTTCCTCGCGAGGCAGCCTGGTGAGGCCGCTCCTGTGGAGGTCTTGCATCGTCCGCCTCATGAGGCTTGGCCCCTCGCGAGGGTGTTGAATGCCTCGTTGATGAAGACGGGCCGTACAGGCCTGCAGCACAGCCACGCCATGGGCCGTAGGCAGGCAAGTCTGGGGACCCCCATTCCCAGAACGCCAACAGCCCTTGCTCGGGGTGTGCCAACTTTGTTGCGGCCAACAGAAGCAACGCACTCTCGAGAGCAGGGAAGAAGGCGGCAGCTTCCGGAATAAGTGGGTCCTTATGGACGCCAGGAGCCCCTACCCCTGGCTCGTGCTACCGACGGGGATGCCCAAGCCTCATGACGGGTGGAGTAGGATGAAGCTTACTGATCCGCGGGCGGAGCAGGTGTTTGTGAAGATGGCGGCCGACCTGAAGCCTGACGATCCAAGGGTGGAGAAGCTGACGGGGGCCATGATCGTCAAGGAGTTCCTGTCGCAACGCCTGGCTCTGCTCGAGGCGCGCTCGGGCCCCTTATGGAAGCTCTCAGACGAGGGAGGCGACCTCCGCCTATGCCTGGAAGCCCGGTCCAACGAGGAGCTGGACAAGGTTCTCCACCTCCTAGTTGCGGGGGATCACGGGTACCCGCCTGATACCCTTCTTCCGTTGTACCTCCGCCCAGATGGGGAAAAGATCGCCGCTGCCATGCCGGTCTTCAACAAGTGCGGGCTCGTGCCGCGCGCGTCTACTGGGGCCCTGGCGGAAGCGGCCCCGGTGGTGGTGTCCTCCGGCGAGTCCGGTGAGGAGGAGAGGCCTGGAAGGGTCAGGGAGACTTCCCCTTTTCGTGCGACGGATCTCCTCCGCACCTTCCCCGACGACGACGAGTCCGATGAGCATCCGGTGAGGGAGTTGCCGACCCTTGTTGGGGTCACGACAGGGTCCGGGGGCACCCCACCAAAAGCCGCCGGCCGGGGTTCTGAAGAAGAGCAGATCAGCGCTGATCTCCCAAGGTGACGCTTCTGCTCCACTGCCAGCCGGCGCTGCCGCAGGTCCGGCCACTGTGCCCTTGTCCTCCCCTGGGGCTCACGTGCCGGTGCCCCAGCCCGCGAAGCTTCCAGGCTTGGTGCTTCAGAAAAGGCCGATGGAGTATGCTGTCGTAGACCTGTAAGTGCTTCGCCCTAATCCTTCGTTTCTGTCCTTGCCATAGTTTCTTGATGTCTCCTTCCGCATTGATAGGCCTCCATCGGTGGTGAAGAAGAAGAAGGAGACGACCACAACCCCTGAGGCCCGGCAGCCAGCTGCTGCCACACCTCCTCCAGCGCGGAGGGATGGCGACGACTCCCGAGCCTCAGCGTCCGAGTCATCCTCGCGAGATCCAGAAGCTCGGCCTCGGGAGGAGGCGATCTCCGCAGCCAAGCTGGCTCCTGAGGCCTCCGCCCCTAGCTCACCTGTTGAGGTTGCGATGGCTCAGGAGCCCCCGGCTCCTCTCGCTGCCGCAAATCTACAGAACCTAGCGCAGATGCTGTCTCTTCCTACTTCCGTCGCACCGCTGGGATGCGATCCCCCTGCTTCGCCTGGCACCCTGGAGGATGCCCTTCTCGCGCTGACCCAGCTTTGTAATGACCTCCAGGGTGCTGACAGTCGGCTGGCATCGGGGCGACTGGAGTTGGTCGCGGGGTGGCTGCGATCCGACGCGTCCGTGAGGGTGGCCTAGGGTCAGGCCGTGGCAGCTTCCGAGGAGGGTAAGCGGGTGGCCGACCTGGCCTTGGCCGCCCACGAGGTGGCGTTGAAGGATGCCGAGGCCGCCAAGGAGCGATGCCGGGTGGCGGAGGTCGAGCTGGAGAACCTGCGCAAGGAACGCGCTGCCGCAGCCCACCAACACGAGGCATGGGAGGAGAAGTTGAAGGCTCGAGAAGACGCGGTCACCGGCCGCGATGCTAAGCTGGAGCAGCTGGCGCAGGCGCTGGCCGCGGAACACGACCGCCTGAAGAAGCTGGAGAAAAAGGTGGAAGCGGAGAAGGCCTAGCTGTAAGCGAAGGCGAAGGTTCCGGCTGACGATCGTGTGGCCTTCAAATGCCTTGAACAGAAGTCCCACGAGGCGCTGCGAGAGCTCTACGGGAAGGGATTGAAGAAGCCGTTGGCGACCGATGATGAAGGCCCCACCAAGCTACTCCCTTAGCTTGTCACTGGGCTCGAGGGCATTGTTAATGGGATTGGTCCCATGGTGGAAGGGGAAGCCCGTGTGCTTTCCTCTTCGGCCCTGGCGCGCGTCTTCACTCACCTCCATCTTCACGACCCCGACATCGACCTCAGCGCGCTGCTTGAACCTGTGGACAAGAAGCGCTGCACAGCCGCTTTTAAGGCCATGAAGGACCAGGTGGACACCCTGCTGAGCAAGTTCCTTGCCATCGACCCCGCGCCCCCGGCCGAAGGTACCGCCGATGCTACGACCGTGGCTGACGGCACAGGCGACGGCGACGACCAAGGCTGAGGAGAAGGCTTGTTGGTGGCGCTTCACTTTTATTTCCTACAACATGCACCATGCCTCGTGGAGGCGTTAAACTTTCATTTGGTGTTTCAAGAACAATATGTCTTGTAATAATTAGGATTCTGCGATTTCCATTCCGTTTGCTTGATGTTCTAAGTCGGCAGGGCCTAGTCCCGCGCATACCTCAGCCGCCATTGGGTTGTCCGGACCGCCAGGATGAGACCAAGGAGTGAGGGGCTACGTGACCAGTTAGGCTCCTGAGTCGCGATGCTCAGGAGTCCCCCTTGACGTTGAAACAACCTTTGGGAAGGAAGCGTGGGAGTGGATCTTCGCGTTCTACATCGGCAGGGCCCAGCACCGTGCATACCTCAGCCGCCATTGGGCCGTCCGGATTGACAGGACGAGACCAAGGGGTGAGGGGCTACGTGACCAGTTAGGCTCCTAAGTCGCGATGCTCAGGAGTCCCCCTTGACGCGCAAACAGACCTCCATACCTTTCCTTGCCGAGGTCCCACTCGGGAGGGACGCGCGACGACCAGGTCCGAGGGACCTGGCAGGGTGGCGTGCGCTAGGCCTGACCTGAGCGCAGCCCCCATGCCCAGCGCCCTCGCGCGACTCTCCCGTGGGGGAGTGTTGCGATGAGGGTGGACACTAAGCCTGGAGGCTCCCTAAGGTTGGTACGGCCACGGGGCCGCCCTCAGTTGTTTATCACCAGTGCGGAGCATAGCGCTTCCGCACTTGCACGGGCATAGCTGCTCCTCGATCGTGTCGACTGCCAGCATGGAGCATGGTGCTTCCGCTGGTGTCTTGGTGGGGGCTCCGTCAGAGTGAAGCCCCCGGGGCGTGTACAGCCCCGCCCTGGCACGTGGCTTGCACGACAGGGCTAAATGAGGTGTGTCTGGGCACTCGCGAGCAGCGCGGGACTCACGAGGCCCTACCTCAAGGCGGGTTGCGCCTGATCTTGGTTTTTGATAGCTGTGGTGGTTCTGCAAGATAGTTAGGTGACCTGCGCCGAATGAATCTCCTGAGGCGATCACATGAGAAGGCCAGACACCAACGACCCCAGGAGGTGAGGTGAGCAGGGCCGTCCCGCCAGACAGAGCTCAGTCGTTGGGTTTATCGACGCTGCAGGGACGGACCCGAGCACAGACGCCGTGCCCAGTCTTCTCATGCGAAAAATCCTGAAGAAAGACAGCCGGCGCGCGGCTCCCGTGGTGACGAGGCACCGTGTCGCGCGCCCTAGCTCACCCGCCCTTGATTAGCTCATGCAAGGGCCAAGCACCAAGGGCCATGGGAGGAGACGTACACGGGAGCTGGCCCGCGAGCCAGAGCTCAGCCTCTTGTGTTTAGCGACGCTGCAGGGACTAACCTGAGCACAGACGCCGTGCCAGTCCTTACTCATGAGGCGGTCGCGGGTGGATTTGCAAGGGCGCACAGTGTTCATGGCATCGAAATGCTGGACTGGCAGGTAATAATCATAAGATAATTCTTGCAAGGAGGCAAGCTAGTTCGAATAGATGCAAGAACGACACAAGCCACAGGGACAGACCCATGCGGCCTGGGGATGATACAGCCCGAGGGGCGCCCCCAACAGAGTAAGCTAAAGATGCAAAAGGATACACGTCGCAGGGACATGCCCGTACGACTTAGGTATGATGCAGCCCGAGGGGCGGCCCCAGCTGAATAAACCAGAAAATGTCACCAGATACCGTTGTTGACGAGGTGTTGGAGTAGCTGAAGATGCATGCTGAAGAGGTCGTTCTTCACGAGTCGTCCGGCGGCCGGTTCCCGGGGGAACCCGGAGGTTCTGGCTCCTCCTCCCCCAGGACCTCCTGGCGCCTGGCCTCGTGAGCCGCCACGGCGCCCCGCATGAGCCGGTGGAAGGTGACAGCTGCGTTCGGCAGGCCGAAAGGCATGCGAACGTAGCTGTGAGGAGGACCCTCGCACCGACCAACGCTCGATGGCCAGAAGCGCCCCTAAGATGCGGCCCTGTTGAGCCCTGGAATGTCGACGCAGACGTGCAGCTCTTCGTCCCCGCCAGGACAAGGAGCTACACCGAGTGGTGGGCGGCGGTCACCACTCATGGCTCTTGCCTCTTGAAGCTCCTTGGTGGTCTCGGTGATGAACTCCTCAGCACTGGGCACCTCGTGCCCTGTGCCCTGATGAGGGAAGCGTGCTATGAAGCATGCCTCCACGTGGGGCTCGAGCGCCGCCCTCGTGACGTTGGCTAGGTCTGAGGCACTCTAGAGGAGAGCCCCCGAGCCCAGCCTAAGGAGGGCGCCGGGTGCGCCTTCCTATGCGAGGGAGGGAGGCGCCCCATCTACAGGCGGAGGTCCTGAGGTGGTGCCGCTGGAGACGCCGTTCTCCTGAAGCCCTTGATGGAGCAACTGCTTCTTCTTATTGGGGATGGCCTCAGGAGGGTAGACGGCACCTTCGTTATCTGGGTCTTCGGTCGCTGCAGCTTGGTAAGCATGCTCGAGGGAGCACACCGCCTCCTTCTCCTCGTAGGTGACCGTGATGACGCCGCAGCTCCGAGACATCTTGAGGACATTGTAGCCGTGATGGGTCATTTCCATAAACTTGGCCAGGGCTGGGTACCCGAGGATGGCATTGTACGACAGGCGGATGTGGGCGACGTCGAAGTCGATGAGCTCGATGCGGTATTTGTCGCGCCTGTCGAAGGTGACAGGAAGGCGGACCTGCCCGATCGGGGTGGTGGAGCCATCGGTCACTCCTGAGAAGGGCTTGATAGGCTGTAGCTGATCGTATGGGACTTGGAGGCGGTCGAACGTCTCGACATACAAGACATTGAGCCCCGCGCCACCGTCGATGAGGGTCTTGGTGACTTGGACATTGCTGATGATGGGTGAGCAGAGCATCGGGAGGGTGCCGGCAATTGACGCACACTTGAGCTGGTCGGAGGAGCTGAAGGTAATGGCACACTTGGACCACCTGAGAGGGCGCGTGGCCTCGAGTCTGTCGAGGGCCGTGTTCACCTCGCGAGCAAACTGCTTGAAGATACACTGAGAGGCTGGGGCCTGAGCACCACCCAAGATGCAAGCGATGGTGCAAGGCTCCTGGAAGCCCCAAGCCCCCTCGTCCTAATGATGGCCGTCGTTCCTTCTTGGTCGTGGCAGCAGCGGGGGAGACCAGCGTTGCCCTGGGGGCGGTCCTCGCGAGGCTGGTCTCTCTAGGCGCCCTCGCGAGGCTGGTCCTGCCAGCGGTCCTCATGAGGCCGGTCGCTCCACTCCTGGCGGTGGACCGCGGTCGTCCCAGCGTCCTCCTCTGCGGCCTCCCCCACGGCTGTAGCCTCGGTCGTTGTGCTCGGGGCATCGACCGAAACGCCCGTCACGGATGGCCCTGAGCTCCTAGCAGTCGTTGGTGTTGTGGCTATGCACGTTGTGGAAGGCGCAGAACGGGCGGTTGGCTTTGGATGACTCAGGATGGTCACAACCACGCTTCAACTCCGGCTCCGCCGCGAGCACGGCAGCCCCCTTACGCTTAATGTCCTTGGTCTTGGCCTTCTTGTCTTCCTGGTGAGCAGCTGGGAGCTCGAGGAGGGAGAGGCGTCCCTCCTCAGCCCTTGCACACTTGGTCGCCATGTTGAACATCTCCAGAGCTGTGCACAGTGTCACACCCTGATTTTCATGCCACAACACTTAAGCTAATAAATCATGATAAAATGTGGTTTGACAAAAACTTTTGAGTATTTTGGTCCTTGCCTTGATTTGGATTTTTGTGCTATTTTCAAAAGTGCTCTAAAAGTCATATAGTAGCTTCCATCCCTATACTTCTTCTCCTTGATCCAAAACCTTGCCCAATGATCATGCCATGTGTGTAGGACATAAAAATAATTTCTTGCAAAAATATTTTGGCCAAAAAGTATTTTCTAAATGAGGTTTTCCAAAAACCCCTGAATTGAGACTTGAACTACAAGTACTTAATTGAGGGTGTGAAAATCTTTCAAAAATTATATTTGACTCCTATTAGATATAGGACACCCAGAAACCACAAAAATATTATTTTAAAAATTGTTTTATTTATTTAAAGGCTTTTTCCTAAGGCCAGAAATGGTCTTTAATAGGTTAAAATTATTTTAATGTTTCAAAAATATTTGAGAAAATTTAGGGTAGCTCAGTGGACATATATTGTCCAGATATAAGAGTTTCAACACATGGTCATGTTCAAATTATTGGTCAAATCCCTCAAAAACTATTTCTGGACATTTCAAGCTTTTGAAATATTTACAAACGAAATATTCTCCATTAAATACAGGGAAATTCTAGCATGTCAAAAATGACCTACTTGAGGATCCTACAAAGTCTCATGTCACGGGGAACAACATAGCACCACCAAAGCCTCTCAAAACCATTTGTCCTTTTCCAAGTTTCAACAACTTTGCACTGCCAAACATGTCCAAATGCTCTCAAACTTGGTGAACATGCTCAAATGGTGTAATAATGCATCTATACCAAATGGCACAAGTTAGAGAGAAGTATATCTGGATCAAAGTACACCAAGTGGTCCTTTTGATCTGAATTTTTGTGGGCTTGTTCAAATTCTCAAATGATGACACTACACCAAGTGGTGCATCAAGGAGAATATATTCGCATGACTAAATCTTGGAAAAGCCATTTCTGTTGATTTCTATGGTTTACCAAAGTTACATTGGCCACTTTGCCCAAATGAGATCAAACTTGGTGGAACACCCTACTTCTATGTGCCATTTCATCCTGTTAAGTTTCATGTCAAGTGAAATTAAATTCCTTTCCCAAACCACCATCAAACACCTTCTGGCAGAATTTCAAAATGCAAGTTTCAACCCCTTCCACTAATCTCCATGAGCTAAAACTCTTCCCACAGCCTCATATGGTCCTCCTCTAACTAATACATGCTTTGCTGCCCAAGGAGCAATGATTAAGGGGGGCAGAGACCCATTTCTCTTCTTTGGACAACCACTTTCTCCTCCCTTTCTCATCTCTCTCCCACTCCTGGCAAGTTCCAGAGCATCCAAAGCCTCCCTCCCTCTTGTTTATTCTCCCTGCAGATGCCAGACACAAGTGGGCGTGCGGGTGCGCGCGAAAGGCCGCGGACGCCGGCCATTTGCTTGCTCTGGAGCGCGAGGCAGAGCAGGCGACCGTTGACGCCGCGTCCCCCAACCACCTTGAGCCTCCCCCTTGCACCAGCCGAGGTGCCTCGACGTCCGCAACACGCCACCACGCCGGCCCAGTGCGCTGTGGCGCTATGCTGCACCCAGCGCACAGTATAGGTATAACCCCCCTTCCTTTGCCTTTTTCTTTTTCCAGAAACTTGTAAAATCTCCCAAATATTCATATTACCTGCAAATTTGATGATTCAAATTTCTAGTGAATCCATAAATCATGATCTACCTTTTGGTGCAACATGCACATTTTTCCAGAACAATTTTCCTCACACAAATTAAATAAAATACCATTTTCCATTTCTGTGATGAACTTTAGAAAATCACAGAGAGATCATCTTTGATCCAAATGCCATGATTCAAATTCCTAGATGCTCCTGAGTTTATAACTTAGGTTATGAACATTTTTATTAATACTTTCTGTGCCACACAATATAATGAGCCATTTCTTCATATTTGTCAACTTTGCCAATTTATAGGGAATTCATTTGAACTCCAAATCTAGTGAAACCAACTCCTAGATGCTTCTAAAATCATGATTTGTTAAATGGGTGCCTTTGCTCATATTTCAAAAATATACTTCTGTACACTTCTTGAAAACCCATAAATCCATTGATTCTATCGTATTGAAATACTCAAAAATATCCACTGATCCAGCCCCAAAGAAACCACTCTAGTTATTTTTCATATAACCAGAGATATCCTAGAAAGGTCAAATTCATATTTTATAGAGCACTTTTATTTTTGCCTTGTTGTGTTTCTTATTGTGATTGTTTTCGATGTTAGTTGACTAAGTAGACGGAGTTCTTGGAGAAGGACCAGAAGATTTTAAGACTCTGATGAACCAGGCAAGCAGCCCTTTGACCATGATGAACCATTTTACATCGTAATAGCATTTTCGTTGCTTCACTGAGTGCATGATATACCTTGAATGGCAACCTTGCTAGGCTTGCCTCCGTTGCATACTCCATTGATACTTGCATTGTTCATGACTCTACCCTTGCTTAGAGTTGTGTTGGTGGGTTTTAGAAATATGCTATAGCAAATGGCTACGCAAAGTGGGTCAGGGTTATGCATGGAAAGAAACAAGTGTGGTTTGACATACTTGCAAATAGCCCCAGTGGGTGCCACTGATGCCCCTTGGAGATGATGATGAACTAGGTCACTACTTGGTGGAGAAGTAGTGTACCGAGGCTTGATAAAAGTGTCGTTTACAGAGGCAGATTAGATTTAAGATTTGTCGACTATCCCAACCTTACATGCGCAACCACTCTACCCTTATATGGGAAAGGGCATTATTGATTACCTAGGCCGATACTAGCTTGGAGCCCGCATTACTAGTGATGGGAGAGTCGTTGTTGCACTCTCTCGGGACGGGGTCGTGCCAGGTAGGGCGGCCATGACTGTTTTTACAGGGCACCGGACACGCCGTTGGTACCCCCTGCTTGTGGTATGTGATCAATATGGGAGCGAGGCTCCAAAATTTTAAGATGTCAAATGTTGGGCACGGGGGTTACTACCAATCGAGTGGACTCTATGTTAGTGTCGTCTAGGGAAAGATAGTGATCGGGTGCTTACCCCGGGTACTTGAGGTACAGCGGGTCGTGGAAGACACAGAAGTTCCCCGGATCTTGTGGGTAAAGTGTGCAACCTCTGCAGAGTGTAAAACTATTCGAATAGCCATGTCCATGGTCAAGGACAGTTGGGTGCTGCTGCTTAGACTATGTCCATATGTTTCTGACAAACAACACGGTTTGGTAATCTTGTTGATATGATCCTGAGGAAGTCACGATGAGCTTGATAATGAGTTGTTCATAACTCTTTCTCGATGTTGATGTCTTTAACCTCCTGATACTCGTTGCAGACACGTTCATGTCCTTGACCAATGATGATCATACTTGCATGAGAAAAACTAGCTTTCCGCAAAAATGCCAAATTGGCAGTACAGCCTTGCATAATTATTCTGTTATCACTCTTGGGTTGCTTGCGAGTACATTCAAAGTACTCATTGGCTTGCCACTGGTTATTTTATTAGCCAGGCATGAAAGAACATGATATCATGAAGAATACCTCGGTGACGAACATGCAAGCTAGGACGCTTCCCAGTCAGAATGCCTGTAGGGTTAAGGCAGATGGTGTTGGAAATATGCCCTAGAGGCAATAATAAAATGGTTATTATTATATTTCCTTGTTCATGATAATTGTCTATTGTTCATGCTATAATTGTGTTATCCGGAAATCGTAATACATGTGTGAATACATAGACCACAACATGTCCCTAGTGAGCCTCTAGTTGACTAGCTCGTTGATCAACAGATAGTCATGGTTTCCTGACTATGGACATTGGATGTCATTGATAACGGGATCACATCATTAGGAGAATGATGTGATGGACATGACCCAATCCTAAGCACATCACAAGATCGTGTAGTTCGTTTGCTAGAGCTTTTCCAAATGTCAAGTATCATTTCCTTAGACCATGAGATCGTGCAACTCCCGGATACCATAGGAGTGCTTTGGGTGTGCCAAACGTCACAACGTAACTGGGTGGCTATAAAGGTGCACTACGGGTATCTCCGAAAGTGTCTGTTGGGTTGGCACGAATCGAGACTGGGATTTGTCACTCCGTATGACGGAGAGGTATCTCTGGGCCCACTCGGTAATGCATCATCATAATGAGCTCAATGTGACCAAGTGTTTGGTCACGGGATCATGCATTACGGTATGAGTAAAGTGACTTGCCGATAGCGAGATTGAACAAGGTATTGGGATACCGACGATCGAATCTCGGGCAAGTAACGTATCGATTGACAAAGGGAATTGTATACGGGATTGATTGAATCCTCGACATCGTGGTTCATCCGATGAGATCATCGTGGAACATGTGGGAGCCAACATGGGTATCCAGATCCCGTTGTTGGTTATTGACCGGAGAGTCGTCTCGGTCATGTCTGCATGTCTCCCGAACCTGTAGGGTCTACACACTTAAAGTTCGGTGACGCTAGAGTTGTAGAGATATTAGTATGCGGTTAACCGAAAGTTGTTCGGAGTCCCGGATGAGATCCCAGACGTCACGAGGAGTTCCGGAATGGTCTGGAGGTAAAGATTTATATATGGGAAGTCCTATTTTGGCCACCGGAAAATGTTCGGGATTTTTCGATATTGTACCGGGAACGTTCTAGAAGGTTCTGAAGTGGGGCCCACCTGCATGGGGGGACCCACATGAATGTGGGTAGTGGGGGAAAGGCCCCACACCCCTGGTCAAGGCGCACCAAGATCCCACCTTAGAAGGAATAAGATCATATCCCGAAGGGATAAGATCAAGATCCCTAAAAAGGGGGGATAACAATCGGTGGGGAAGGGAAATTATGGGATTTCTTTCCCCCACCTTTGCCAACGCCCCAATGGACTTGGAGGGCAAGAAACCAGCCCCCTCCACCCCTATATATAGTGGGGAGGCGCATGGGAGCAGCACCCCAAGCCCTGGCGCCTCCCTCCCTCCCGTGACACCTCTTCCTCCCCGCTTGCGCTTGGCGAAGCCCTGCCGGGATCCCACTACTTCCACCACCACGCCGTCGTGCTGCTGGATCTCCATCAACCTCTCCCTCCCCTTGCTGGATCAAGAAGGAGGAGACGTCCTCCCCAACCGTACTTGTGTTGAACGCGGAGGTGCCGTCCGTTCGGCGCTCGGTCATCGGTGATTTGGATCACGACGAGTACGACTCCATCAACCCCGTTCACTTGAACGCTTCCGCTCGCGATCTACAAGGGTATGTAGATGCACTCTTTTCCCTCTCGTTGCTAGAAGACTCCATAGATTGTTCTTGGTGATGCGTAGAATTTTTTTAATTTCTGCAACGATCTCCAACAGTGGCATCATGAGCTAGGTCTATGCGTAGTTGCTATGCATGAGTAGAACACAAACTTGTTGTGGGCGTAGATGTTGTCAATTTTCTTGCCACTACTAGTCTTATCTTGTTTCGGCGGCATCGTGGGATGAAGCGGCCCGGACCGACCTTACACATACGCTTACGTGAGACAGGTTCCATCGACTGACATGCACTAGTTGCATAAGGTGGCTAGCGGGTGTCTGTCTCTCCCACTTTAGTCGGATCGGATTCGATGAAAAGGGTCCTTATGAAGGGTAAATAGAAATTGGCATATCACGTTGTGGTTTTACGTAGGTAAGAAACGTTCTTGCTAGAAACCTATAGAAGCCACGTAAAAACATGCAACAACAATTAGAGGACGTCTAACTTGTTTTTGCAGCATATGCCTTGTGATGTGATATGGCCAAAAGGATGTGATGAATGAAATATATGTGATGTATGAGATTGATCATGTTCTTGTAATAGGAATCACGACTTGCATGTCGATGAGTATGACAACCGGCAGGAGCCATAGGAGTTGTCTTTATTTTTGTATGACCTGCGTGTCATTGAATAACGCCATGTAAATTACTTTACTTTATTGCTAAACACGTTAGCCACAAAAGTAGAAGTAATCGTTGGCGTGACAACTTCATGAAGACACGATGATGGACATCATGATGATGGAGATCATGGTGTCATGCCGGTGACGAAGATGATCATGGCGCCCCGAAGATGGAGATCAAAGGAGCAATATGATACTGGCCATATCATGTCACTATTTGTCGTGGTATTCTCACGGGGGGTGTGAGGCGACAGATGCCGCAAGGGCTTAGTGTGAGGGTAAGACTGCTGCTGATAGGACCGGGAGCGGGTATGCGAGAAGCACACGCTAATTTACCCAGGTTCGGGGCTCTCCGGAGAGATAATACCCCTACTCCTGCATGTCTGTGTATATATATCTGGGGTGTACATCGGGCAGTACAAAGTGCTCCTAGAGCGGTATCTGGGGGCAGTGCCATGTGCATCTGGCCCCATATATGCACGCACAAAGCATGCTTTAGTGGCCGGCCATGAGCATGGCCGCATGTGTGTGCCTGGGCATGCTTGCCCGTGGGATGGATGGATGACTAGCTAGCTCTCTTGCTAGCTAGCTTGCTTGTGTGAGTGTGTACGTGAGTCCATCCATGGATGGATGTGTGTCTCCTTTTATAGTGTGAGGTAGCTTTGTATCTAAGCTATTTGGAGGTATGGGAGCAAGGCATGGTGCATGTCATGCTTGTCCCCTAGGTCACTTCATGAATAGTGCCAGGGGACAAGTGACACTATACATGACGGTGTCGTGGTACGGTTGTCTTGTCCGCGGTATGGCCGTCTCGTCGGGGTCTTGTCGATGCCGGGTCGGACTGCAGTCGGCAGCCGGCTAGTCGGTGCAGTCGGTCAGCTGGCAGCCGGCCGGGCAGCCGGCCGGGTGGAGCAGTCGGACGGGGAGCCGGCAGGAGCGGCCGGGCAGTCGGACAGAGGGGCTTTGCTAGCCCCGATGTCTTGAAATATTGTCTTGCCGTCTTCGGGATACCCATGTCCAATTACTCCGACAGTAGCCCCCAAGCCTCCGGGCAACTTGGCAAAGTCGGGCGGAGGTTTTTTCACGAGTGTTCATGGAAATGATCATGCAAAAGACAAAGTTAGTCCATGCAGATATATCAAATGATTGCTTTTTAGCACTGCAAGTTTTATGCGGAGGGTGCCGACTCGGTTTCGTTCGAGCCCCCTTCAATCTTTTTCTTGTTCCCTCCGCTCTTTGGCCTGTACTCTCGCTTGCCGGACAGCCCCTCTGCGGTCTGTGGCTGAGAGTGGGCCGCGGAGTGGAGTGTACAATACTCAGACTCTGGGAGCGAATTTAACCGAGTAGATACTCATAAAGAAAACGGTCGGGTCGCTCGAAGCGTTTTTCTTCCCAGACGTTTTTCGCGTGGGTGGCCTCCAGCGTTCACTCTTGCCAGTCGGACAGCCGCTCTGCGGTCTGTGACTAAGAGTGGGCTTTTCATACCGCGCACGCTACTAAGCCGTCTGCGGGAACTAACGTCTCAGGCCAAGCGGCCAGCCCCCGGGCCAACTCTGGCTGGCGCCGGGGCGAACAGTGATGCAACTGTAATGAAATGCGGAGATAGCCCCCGAGCATCGCTCAGGGTTATCCGTGCTCTTGCGGTGAAAAAATCTGCGGGTGAGGAGCTCACATTGGTTTTCGTGTAGCCGAGGCGGAGTTTGCCGAAGAGAGCCGGCGCACCCGCTGGGTGTAGCCTTCGAGCCCCCCGGGCGCTCGAAGGAGGGTCCCGACCGGTCAGGCTCGACCGGCCAGGTGGCGAGGCGTCTTGCAGTGCCCTTTTTCTTCTTCTGCCGACTGCTGGCAACCAGACAAAACTCTTCTCTTGTCTGCAATCTTCCGTGGGGGCGCGCCAGCGCACCCACTGGGTGTAGCCCCCGAGATTCGGGCCGACTTCTGAGTAGTCGGGCCGGATCTTCCGGTAACTACTTTGTCTTCCTTCTTCCTCGCGGGGGCGCGTCAGCGCACCCGCTGGGTGTAGCCCCCGAGATTCGGGCCGACTGCTGAGCAGTCGGGCCGGATCTCCGGCAACTGCTTTGTCTTCTCTCCTCGCGGGGGCACGTCAGCGCACCCGCTGGGTGTAGCCCCCGAGATTCGGGCCGACTGCTGAGCAGTCGGGCCGGATCTCCGGCAACTGCTTTGTCTTATCTCCTCGCGGGGGCGCGTCAGCGCACCCGCTGGGTGTGCCGTCGGAGCAGGAGGCAGACCAGCCGGCTTGGCACTACCGACAGAGTGGGTCACGACTGACCGTCCGAGTGGCGAAGCAGACGGACGAATCATCCGGACGTTTTTCTTTTCTTCTCTTGTGTCCCAGCCGACTTCTTTCTCTTTTCTCTCTCTCTTTTTTTTTGGGCTAGCAGTCAACTGTTGACTTTTCTTTCTTTGTCTCCAGCCGGCCCGAGACCGCACGGACGTAGCCGGCCGACGCACGCGCGGGGGTGGAGTGACGAGCCGGCCGCGGGGGCGTCTGTGGGGAGGAGCCGGAGGCGCGGGGCGGCGAGTAAGCGGAGCCGGCCCGCGGGGACGGCCGGCTGCGAAGGCGGACGCCAGCTGGGAGCGGCGACCCGGCCAACGGGCGCGCGCGAGCTGGCCGGCCGAGCGAGGAGGCGGCCAGACGAGGGCGACGTCGGGGGCGGGATCCGGCGGGCGGCGCAGGAGCCGGCCCTGGCCGGGCGCACGGAGCGAAGGCGGAGTCGGCGTAGCTGGGAAGCCGGCAGCCACGAGGCGGCGAGCGACGCGCAGGCGCGGGCCGGCTGTGGGCGAGGCGGCGACCCGGAGCCGGCCTGGGGAGGCCGGGCGCTGGGGAGGCGCGGCCGAAGGCGGGCGCGGGTGGTACAGGCGACGGGCGCGGGGACCGGCTGCGGGTGCGGGGCACCCGGCCGCGACCCAAGGTGGCGAGGAGCGGAGGCCGGCCCAGGGCCACGGCGGCCGGCTGCGGCAGGGGAGGAGGCCGGGCGCGGCAGCGTTGGTGTGGGCGAACGCGGGGCAGTCGGCCCACGGCGGGGAAGAGTCGGCACGGAGCCGTCAGGCGCAGGGGAGCGCGGACGCCGGCAGGAGGA
This sequence comes from Aegilops tauschii subsp. strangulata, assembly GCF_002575655.3. Taxonomy (NCBI): domain Eukaryota; kingdom Viridiplantae; phylum Streptophyta; class Magnoliopsida; order Poales; family Poaceae; genus Aegilops; species Aegilops tauschii. Next base: position 262,878,118 of record NC_053040.3, read on the forward strand.
GGAGGCGCCGCGCGCGCGTGGGGTGGGAGCCGGCTCGGAGCCGTGCGCGGTGGAGCGCTGGCGCCGGCGGGAGCGGGCCCTTGGCCGGGCACGGGGCCGACGTGGTCGGCGCGGGTGCTGGGGCAAGCGCGCGGGAGGCATGGAGCCGGCCGGCGACGAGCAAGACCAGGCGCGGTCGGAGCGGAGGCTGGGCGGAGCTGGCACCGCGCGTGGCGACCCGGCAGGCGGCCCGGGAGGCCAAGAGTATCGCAGCCAGCGCGGGCCGCGAGCCGGCGGGGCTCGCTGGACGAGGCGGATGAGCAGCAGGGCCGCGATTCGGAGGCCGGCTCGCCGGGGCAGGGCGCGGGAGCCGCCGAGGTGGCCGGGCGATGGAGCGGAGCCGGGCCGGACGTGGTGCAGGTGGCGGGGGCGTGGAGGCCCGGGGCGCTGCTGAGAGCGGGGCCGAACCGCGGAGCCGGCGCGTAGGGGACGGCGGCGGCAAGCCGGACGGCACGGGACGTGGAGCCAGTGCGCAGACACGGGGACGTGCGCGGGCGCGCGAACACAGGGACGTGCGGGGGTTGCCCTTTTCGTGTCCGGCCATTGTACGAGGGACGTACGAGCACTGTATGGCCGGCAGCTAACACTGAACGACTAGTGTATGCACAGTAGGTGGTGGCAAGGCTGTGGGCGTGTGTGCCGACGCACACGCCAGAGCGAGACGAGGCGCGGGGCGCATGGGAGGCCGGGACGGCGGCGACGCAGTCGACGCCGCGGTGGTGGCGATGAAGGCGAGGCCGACGGCGAGGACGCGCCGTCCCGCGCGGCCGCTCTGGGGGTGGGTCGAAGTCGAGCCCCCGAGCGCTACCGGAGAGACGGCGCGACGCCGCGGCGGCGATGGCGAAGATGGTCCCGACGGCGAGGACGCGCCGCCCCTCGCGGCCATTCCGAGGGCGCGTCGATATCGAGCCCTCGACCGCTATCGGAGGGACGGCGCGACGCCGCGGTGATGATGACGAAGGCGAGGCGTACGGCGAGGACGCGCCGCCCCTCGCGGCCATTCCGAGGGTGTCGATATCGAGCCCTCGGCCGCTATCGGAGGGACGGCGCGACGCCGCGGTGGTGATGACGAAGATGGTCCCGCCCGGACTGCGAAACCAGCAGCAGCGCGGTAGCATAGTACCGCCCCACGATGGGCGCCAACTGTCGTGGTATTCTCACGGGGGAGGGGCGTGAGGCGACAGATGCCACAAGGGCTTAGTGTGAGGGTAAGACTGCTGCTGATAGGACCGGGAGCGGGTATGCGAGAAGCACACGCTAATTTACCCAGGTTCGGGGCTCTCCGGAGAGATAATACCCCTACTCCTGCATGTTTGTGTATATATATCTGGGGTGTACATCGGGCAGTACAAAGTGCTCCTAGAGCGGTATCTGGGGGCAGTGCTATGTGCATCTGGCCCCATATATGCATGCACAAAGCATGCTTTAGTGGCCGGCCATGAGCATGGCCGCATGTGTGTGCTTGGGCATGCTTGCCCGTGGGATGGATGGATGGATGGCTAGCTAGCTCTCTTGCTAGCTAGCTTGCTTGTGTGAGTGTGTACGTGAGTCCATCCATGGATGGATGGATGTGTGTCTCCTTTTATAGTGTGAGGTAGCGTTGTATCTAAGCTATGTGGAGGTATGGGAGCAAGGCATGGTGCATGTCATGCTTGTCCCCTAGGTCACTTCATGAATAGTGCCAGGGGACAAGTGACACTATACATGACGGTGTCGTGGTACGGTTGTCTTGTCCGTGGTATGGCCGTCTCGTCGGGGTCTTGTCAATGCCAGGTCGGACTGCAGTCGGCAGCCGGCTAGTCGGTGCAGTCGGTCAGCCGGCAGCCGGCCGGGCAGCCGGCCGGGTGGAGCAGTCGGACGGGGAGCCGGCAGGAGCGGCCGGGCAGTCGGACTGAGGGGCTTTGCTAGCCCCGATGTCTTGAAATATTGTCTTGCCATCTTCGGGATACCCGTGTCCAATTACTCCGACATTATTTGATTGCATGTGATGTTTATCAGGTTTTACATCTTATTTGCTTAGAACGACGGTAGCATAAATAAGATGATCCCTCGCTAAAATTTCAAGAAAGTGTTCCCCCTAACTGTGCACCGTTGTGAAGGTTCGTTGTTCCGAAGCACCACGTGATGATCGGGTGTGATAGGTTCTAACGTTCGCATACAACGGGTGTAAGCCAGATTTACACACGCAATACACTTAGGTTGACTTGACGAGCCTAGCATGTACAGACATGGCCTCGGAACACAAGAGACCGAAAGGTCGAACATGAGTCGTATAGAAGATATGATCAACATGAAGATGTTCACCGATGTTGACTAGTCCGTCTCACGTGATGATCGGACACGGCCTAGTTGACTCGGATCATGTTTCACTTAGATGACTAGAGGGATGTCTATCTGAGTGGGAGTTCATTGAATAATTTGATTAGATGAACTTAATTATCATGAACTTAGTCTAAAATCTTTACAATATGTCTTGTAGATCAAATGGCCCACGCTAATGTTGCCCTCAACTTCAACGCGTTCCTAGAGAAAACCAAACTGAAAGATGATGGCAGCAACTATACGGACTAGGTCCGGAACCTGAGGATCATCCTCATTGCTGCCAAGAAAGATTATGTCCTAGAAGCACCGCTAGGTGACGCACCCATCCCAGAGAACCAAGACGTTATGAACGCTTGGCAGTAGCGTGCTGATGATTACTCCCTCGTTCAGTGCGGCATGCTTTACAGCTTAGAACCGGGGCTCCAAAAGCGTTTTGAGCAACACGGAGCATATGAGATGTTCGACGAGCTGAAAATGGTTTTCCAAGCTCATGCCCGGGTCGAGAGATATGAAGTCTCCGACAAGTTCTTCAGTTGTAAGATGGAGGAAAATAGTTCTGTCAGTGAGCACATACTCAAAATGTCTGGGTTACACAACCGCTTGACTCAGCTGGGAGTTAATCTCCCGGATGACGCGGTCATTGACAGTACTTCAGTCGCTTCCACCGAGCTACAAGAGCTTTGTGATGAACTTCAATATGCAGCGGATGGAAAAGACCATTCCTGAGGTATATTCAATGCTGAAATCAGCGGAGGTGGAGATCAAAAAGGAACATCAAGTGTTGATGGTGAATAAAACCACTAAGTTCAAGAAAGGCAAGGGTAAGAAGAACTTCAAGAAGGACGGCAAGGGAGTTGCCGCGCCCGGTAAGCCAGTTGCCGGGAAGAAGCCAAAGAATGGACCCAAGCCTGAGACTGAGTGCTTTTATTGCAAGGGAAGTGGTGACTGGAAGCGGAACTGCCCCAAGTACTTAGCGGACAAGAAGGCCGGCAACACCAAAGGTATATGTGCTATACATGTTATTGATGTGTACCTTACCAGCACTCGTAGTAGCTCATGGGTATTTGATATCGGTGCGGTTGCTCATATTTGTAACTCAAAGTAGGAGCTGCGGAATAAACGGAGACTGGCAAAGGACGAGGTGACGATGCGCGTCGGGAATGGTTCCAAGGTCGATGTGATCGCCGTCGGCACACTACCTCTACATTTACCTACGGGATTAGTTTTAAACCTCAATAATTGTTATTTAGTGCCAGCTTTGAGCATGAACATTGTATCAGGATCTCGTTTAATTCGAGATGGCTACTCATTTAAATCCAAGAATAATGGTTGTTCTATTTATATGAGAGATATGTTTCATGGTCATGCCCCGCTGGTTAATGGTTTATTCTTAATGAATCTCGAACGTAGTGTTACACATATTCATAGTGTGAATACCAAAAGATGTAAGGTTGATAATGATAGTCCCACATACTTGTGGCACTGCTGTCTTGGTCACATTGGTGTCAAACGCATGAAGAAGCTCCATGCAGATGGACTTTTGGAGTCTCTTGATTACGAATCATTTGACACGTGCGAACCATGCCTCATGGGTAAGATGACCAAGACTCCGTTCTCCGGAACAATGGAGTGAGCAACCAACTTATTGGAAATCATACATACTGATGCGTGCGGTCCAATGAGTGTTGAGGCTCGCGGTGGCTATCGTTATGTTCTCACTCTCACTGATGACTTGAGTAGATATGGGTATGTCTACCTAATGAAACACAAGTCTGAGACCTTTGAAAAGTTCAAGGAATTTCAGAGTGAGGTTGAGAATCAACGTGACAGGAAAATAAAGTTCTTACGATCAGATCGTGGAGGGGAATATTCGAGTCATGAATTTGGCACACACTTAAGGACATGTGGAATAGTTTCACAACTCACGCCACCTGGAACACCTCAGCGAAATGGTGTGTCCGAACGTCGTAATCGCACTCTATTGGATATGGCGCGATCTACGATGTCTCTTACCGATCAACCGCTCTCGTTTTGGGGCTATGCTTTAGAGACTGCCACATTCACTTTAAATAGGGCTCCGTCGAAATCCGTTGAGACGACACCGTATGAATTATGGTTTGGGAAGAAACCTAAGCTGTCGTTTCTAAAAGTTTGGGGATGCGATGCTTATGTCAAGAAACTTCAACCTGAAAAGCTCGAACCCAAGTCGGAAAAATGTGTCTTCATAGGATACCCTAAGGAAACCATTGGGTATACCTTCTACCTTAGATCCGAAGGCAAGATCTTTGTTGCCAAGAACGGGTCCTTTCTGGAGAAAGAGTTTCTCTCGAAAGAAGTAAGTGGGAGGAAAGTGGAACTTGATGAAGTACTACCTCTTGAACCGGAAAGTAGCGCAGCTCAGGAAGATGTTCCTGTGGTGCCTGCACTGAGTAGAGAGGAAGCTAATGATGATGATCAAGGTACTTCGGATCAAGGTACTTCGGATCAAGTTACTACTGAACTTCGTAGGTCCACGAGGACACGTTCCACACCAGAGTGGTATGGCAACCCTGTCCTGGAAATCATGTTGTTAGACAATGGTGAACCTTCGAACTATGAAGAAGCAATGGCGGGCCCAGATTCCAACAAATGGCTTGAAGCCATGCAATCCGAGATAGGATCCTTGTATGAAAACAAAGTGTGGACTTTGACAGACTTGCCCAATGATCGGCGAGCGATAGAAAACAAATGGATCTTTAAGAAGAAGACGGACGCGGATGGTAATGTTACCATCTATAAAGCTCGACTTGTCGCTAAGGGTTATCGACAAGTTCAAGGGGTTGACTACGATGAAACTTTCTCACCCGTAGCGAAGCTGAAGTCCGTCCAAATCATGTTAGCAATTGCCGCATACTATGATTATGAGATATGTCAAATGGATGTCAAAACGGCATTCCTTAACGGCTTTCTTAAGGAAGAATTGTATATGATGCAGCCGGAAGGTTTTGTCGATCCTAAGAATACTAACAAGGTATGCAAGCTCCAACGCTCCATCTATGGGTTGGTGCAAGCATCTCGGAGTTGGAACATTCGATTTGATGAGATGATCAAAGCGTTTGGGTTTACACAGACTTGTGGAGAAGCCTGTGTTTACAAGAAAGTGAGTGGGAGCTCTGTAGCATTTCTCATATTATATGTGGATGACATACTGTTGATGGGAAATGATATAGAATTCTTGGGAAGCATAAAGGCCTACTTGAACAAGTGTTTTTCAATGAAGGACCTTGGAGAAGCTGCTTATATATTAGGCATCAAGATCTATAGAGATAGATCAAGACGCCTCATTGGTCTTTCACAAAGTACGTACCTTGACAAGATATTGAAGAAGTTCAATATGGATCAGTCCAAGAAGGGGTTCTTGCCTGTATTGCAAGGTGTGCAATTGAGCACGGCTCAATGCCCGACCACGGCAGAAGATAGAGAAAAGATGAGTGTCGTCCCCTATGCCTCGGCCATAGGGTCTATTATGTATGCCATGCTGTGTACCAGACCTGATGTAAACCTTGCCGTAAGTTTGGTAGGAAGGTACCAAAGTAATCCCGGCATGGAACACTGGACAGCGGTCAAGAATATCCTGAAGTACCTAAAGAGGACTAAGGATATGTTTCTCGTTTATGGAGGTGACGAAGAGCTCGTCGTAAAGGGTTACGTCGATGCTAGCTTTGACACAGATCTAGATGACTCTAAGTCACAAACCGGATACGTGTATATTTTGAATGGTGGGGCAGTAAGCTGGTGCAGTTGCAAGCAAAGCGTTGTGGCGGGATCTACATGTGAAGCGGAATACATGGCGGCCTCAGAGGCATCACAAGAAGCAATCTGGGTGAAGGAGTTCATTACCGACCTAGGAGTTATTCCCAATGCGTCGGGCCCGATGACTCTCTTATGTGACAACACTGGAGCTATTGCCCTTGCCAAGGAGCCCAGGTTTCACAGGAAGACCAGGCATATCAAGCGTCGCTCCAACTCCATTCGTGAAAATGTTCAAAATGGAGACATAGATATTTGTAAAGTACATACGGACCTGAATGTAGCAGATCCGTTGACTAAACCTCTCCCTAGAGCAAAACATGATCAACACCAGAACTCTATGGATGTTCGATTCATCACAATGTAACTAGATTATTCACTCTAGTGCAAGTGGGAAACTGTTGGAAATATGCCCTAGAGGCAATAATAAAATGGTTATTATTATATTTCCTTGTTCATCATAATTGTCTATTGTTCATGCTATAATTGTGTTATCCGGAAATCGTAATACATGTGTGAATACATAGACCACAACATGTCCCTAGTGAGCCTCTAGTTGACTAGCTCGTTGATCAACAGATAGTCATGGTTTCCTGACTATGGACATTGGATGTCATTGATAACGGGATCACATCATTAGGAGAATGATGTGATGGACAAGACCCAATCCTAAGCATAACACAAGATCATGTAGTTCGTTTGCTAGAGCTTTTCCAAATGTCAAGTATCATTTCCTTAGACCATGAGATTGTGCAACTCCCGGATACCATAGGAGTGCTTTGGGTGTGCCAAACGTCACAACGTAACTGGGTGGCTATAAAGGTGCACTACGGGTATCTCCGAAAGTGTCTGTTGGGTTGGCACGAATCGAGAATGGGAGTTGTCACTCCGTATGACGGAGAGGTATCTCTGGGCCCACTCGGTAATGCATCATCATAATGAGCTCAATGTGACCAAGTGTTTGGTCACGGGATCATGTATTACGGTACGAGTAAAGTGACTTGCCGGTAACGAGATTGAACAAGGTATTGGGATACCGACGATCGAATCTCGGGCAAGTAACGTACCGATTGACAAAGAGAATTGTATACGGGATTGATTGAATCCTCGACATCGTGGTTCATCCGATGAGATCATCCTGGAACATGTGGGAGCCAACTTGGGTATCCAGATCCCGCTGTTGGTTATTGACCGGAGAGTCATCTCGGTTATGTCTGCATGTCTCCCGAACCCGTAGGGTCTACACACTTAAGGTTCGGTGACGCTAGAGTTGTAGAGATATTAGTATGCGGTTAACCGAAAGTTGTTCGGAGTCCCGGATGAGATCCCGGACGTCACGAGGAGTTCCGGAATGGTCCGAAGGTAAAGATTTATATATGGGAAGTCCTATTTTGGCCACCGGAAAATGTTCGGGATTTTTCAGTATTGTACCGGGAAGGTTCTAGAAGGTTTCGAAGTGGGGCCCACCTGCATGGGGGGACCCACATGAACGTGGGTAGTGGGGGCAAGGCCCCACACCCCTGGTCAAGGCGCACCAAGATCCCACCTAAGAAGGAATAAGATCATATCCCGAAGGGATAAGATCAAGATCCCTAAAAAAGGGGGATAACAATCGGTGGGGAAGGGAAATAATGGGATTTCTTTCCCCCACCTTTGCCAATGCCCCAATGGACTTGGAGGGCAAGAAACCAGCCCCCTCCACCCCTATATATAGTGGGGAGGCGCATGGGAGCAGCACCCCAAGCCCTGGCGCCTCCCTCCCTCCCGTGACACCTCTTCCTCCCCGCTTGCGCTTGGCGAAGCCCTGCCGGGATCCCGCTACTTCCACCACCACGCCGTCGTGCTGCTGGATCTCCATCAACCTCTCCCTCCCCTTGCTGGATCAAGAAGGAGGAGACGTCTTCCCCAACCGTACTTGTGTTGAACGTGGAGGTGCCGTCCGTTCGGCGCTCGGTCATCGGTGATTTGGATCACGACGAGTACGACTCCATCAACCCCGTTCACTTGAACGCTTCCGCTCGCGATCTACAAGGGTATGTAGATGCACTCTTTTCCCTCTCGTTGCTAGAAGACTCCATAGATTGTTCTTGGTGATGCTTAGAATTTTTTTTAATTTCTGCAACGATCTCCAACAGATGGCATGGGTCCAAGTTATCGACGTAGATTTCCGCTGTGAATCCTAACCGTACACATCTGCATCTAGCTTACCATATGTGGGCATTGGAGTTTTATAGCCCTTCATTTTGGAATCTTGCATTTTGAACTTCTTTAGACACTCCTTCAGATATTTTTCCTGAGAAATGAAGATACCATTCGCTTGTTGACGTATTAGCAGTCAAAGAAAGAATTTGAGTTCACCCATCATGGACAGTTGATATTTATCAGACATCATTTTCCTGAATTCTAAGCCGCAAGCATTGTTAGTACAGCCGAAGAAAGTATCATCCACATAGATTTGATAGACTAATAAATCATTGTGATCTGCACGAGTAAAAATTGTGGGATCAGTGGATCCTGGTTTTAACCCCTTGTCGAGAAAAAACTTCTTCGGGGTGTCATACCAAGATCAAGGGGCTTGCTTAAGCCCATATAAAGCTTTCTTCAACCTGAAAACTTTGTTAGGAAACTCAGGGTGTTTAAAGCCAGGTGGCTGTCTAACATAAACTTCCTCATCAATTTCACCATTGAGGAAAGCACTTTTCACATCCATTTGATATAGCAAGATATCATTGTAATTTGCATAAGCAAGAAGAGTGCGAATTGCCTCAAGGCGTGCAACAGGAGCATATGTTTCACCAAAATCCATGCCTTCTACCTGTGTGTTCCCTTGAGCAACAAGTCATGCTTTGTTTCTTACCACAATACCATTTTCATATTGCTTGTTGTGGAAGATCCATTTTGTGCCGATGATATTGTGCTTCTTGGGATTCGGTTTGTCAATCAGTTCCCATACATCATTTAATTCGAATTGCACAACTCCTCTTGCACGGCCATCATCCAATCCAGATCATTCATGGCTTCTTCATATTTGGTAGGTTATGCCAATGAAACAAAGGAAAAACTGCCACAGTAGTTAGCCAAACAAGTACGTGAACGAGTTGTGGGTCGATAACCTAGATTCTCAAGTTCATCGAGAATTAGTGAGGGATCGACTCAATTTTCCACACGAGGATGAGCATTTTCTTCGTGATGGTCATTATCATCAACATCTGCATTTGTATCATCATTTCCTTCAGGATTGCCATTTTGATCGGCAATTGTATTTTGATTTTACATTTCCATTCGGAGGAGCATTTGCTTCGGCAGTGGCTTGACGAGTTCTGCTTTGAGTCATGGGAGCATAATCATCAGATGACTCAGGTGCATTTCCTTCAACATGTTTGACACTCCTAATGGTTATTTGCCGAATAGCGTCTGATATTAGCGGTTCATCTATCACACTAGATCATGACGGCGCGCGTTGCTGTCCCCGTCTGTTATTACCGTGAAATGGTAGGTAATGCCGCAAGTGCATAAACTGACCAACATTTTTTGATTAATCAAAGTTGAAAACTCTAATGAGTCGATGTCCCGTCTGATGATAATGATCAGTAAAGAATGGTAAATTACAATTGTTCTTCAATTATAATTGGTCCCTTGACGCAATGGGTTTGTAAGGTTAGGGCTGACGACACTCTGACTAGGATTCCTATTTTCAGGATTAGAGGATTGCCGTTCAACGTAGACCAGAACCGTGAGACATGTTTAAAGTAGACCCCCTCAAAATAAAAGCCTGCTTAACATTAAATAATATTACCCATCTACTCCCATATACACTTAATCTACAAATATATATCCTTGTTAATTCTGAACTCTTTGTTACATTACTTCAGAATACCAAACCATTGTTGTGATGAAAAAACATATGGCATGAGTACTATAGAATCTTATGGTTTGCTAGGCATAAAACATGAAAAGTCATATATTGTAAATTTGTAGAAAAATAATTTTCTTGAGCTTCTTGTTTGCTCAAGATGCAACTTAAGAACCTTGTGAGGGCATAGATATGAACACAGCCTTCACACACCTGACCGACTGATGGATTCCTGACAATTCTGATGAGCTTGCCATGCATGTGCATGATATGACTGCGTACAACTTGGGAGTGGACATATGAAAAGTCTTTGATACAGAAGCATACCTCATCTGGGTCAGTGACATTTAAAAAAACTCACATGTACAGTATAAATAATAAACTTATCACTGAGACAACGACTTCAACAAAATATTAGCTGTAAAGATGCATCCAAAGAAATTGCAAGGGAGTGAGACCAATGTGTAAATATTGACGGTAAATTAATTGGTGTGTGCAGCCCAAAATTCTTTTAGTCGGAATCATCAAAAAAGTAATATGCTTTTAAGTCTTCATGCGAAGATAAAATGGACTATAAGAGCATATGATGGTAAAATCTATATGTAACAGAAACATGTCCATATGCACTCTATCAATTGAATCCGTTTGTTATATAGTAGCACCAACATTCTGATCGTGCACACCATCTCCTACAGATCCTCTTGTACAAATATGTGAGAGGTTTTATTTACTGATTATATAATACATTGACATTAGAAAATCATGTATACTTGCGCTAACCATGTTATAAAAGGTTCATAGATATGGTCCAGTAAACTATGTAATGAAATAATATGCATTGATAATCTAAAAAAATTACCTTTTATAGGTCCAGCTTGTTAAGATCCTCAACAATTTTTTGAAAACAAAGATTTTTTTTGGATCTTTCCTTTTGAACCTAGAACTTTTCGAAACTTTGGCATAACATGAGATTTTCTAATGCATTTTAAAGGTGTGTGTTTGGATTTTAATAGTCCGTGATGGTGTGCATCCAATTTTTCAAAGGGGGCTTTGTAGACTGAAAAGTATTTTTAAGAAAAACCTGTACTGTGAACTTGTATGGAGAAAGTCAGCAAGTTATCATAAATAGGAGAACTAAACTAAATAACTTGTAAGGAAGCCAGTGTTGCCATAGAATTAGTACAGAGAGAAATATTTGGCGCATTCAAATTAAAACTCATACCAAAATGAAGACAAGTCATATTTGTAAGTTGTCTTTCTGAAAACGGATGCATATTTTGGGAATGCTCCACAAATAGATGATGGCGAGTTTAGATAATGTAGAGATGCAAATTTTCTAGACAATATTTGCAAAAAAACAGAATTCAGTTAAGTAGTTTAGATTTGAGTATCTATCAATCAATAGTTGGCACAACAGAATTGTAGGGTCAGTAGTAGTACTAACTCACCTAACCTTCGACAATAAATCGTCCAATGGAAAGAAATAAATTGTTTCGAGATGATGGAAGTATCTATTCCTCCTCATTCAAGATCCTCCTCGTCCAGTTGAGAGTTTAGGCAAGCACCGACGTTGATTTTAGCAGAAAACTTCAAGAAGAGATGCATGCAACAGAAGATTGTAAGCATACTACTTAGACCACAAATCATCAAAGTTGTAAGCATTGCTTCACCTTGCAATCAACCAGAACCAGTATACCCAGGTAAGCAAGTTCTAATGGATCCAGCTAGTATTGGGCCCTTAGCATCAATCATGGCTGTCGAAGAAGATTTTGCGGGAGTAAGGAGAGGAATGGGCAAGGAGCAGCAGGGCCTATTATATGGAGGCGCGTAGTGTAAGGCAAAGCATGAATCGAAGATCCAACTAACCCTACAATTATTGGAGGAACGCAAGCATCGCATATTGATACCCTTAAACAACGATTTTACTTCCGGAATAACAGCGAACGAACCTGAATCGACAGCAGATGATCCAATGCTTGCGCCACCGGGTCATGCCAAGGCTATCCGGTCGGTCCTACCGTGTCTAGGATCGCCAGTGGCCTGGCCCGGTCCTGAATGCACTGTAGGTGGCCTGGCCAAGCCAACGTCTCACATCGGTGGCCATGCGATGTGGACGATGACTTTTTTAGGGGCGTGCAGACGATGGCTTGGAGCCATGAAGCACACGTGATGGTGTCGGTGTACAAAGATAGGGGCACGCTTTTGTACCTATTTACCTGTGCACGAGCACCGCTTTTGGTCCCAAATCTTTGGTGTTGCTTTTTCCAATAAACATTGGTTACATTTCTTTATGCTATTTGTACCCGTCACCGGTTTATGGATGAGTGCTATTGGCGTAGTTGGCTTGGCTCTGAACTTACGTGCCCAGGAAATCCGTGCAGCGGGAGATCCTGAATTTGAGACTTTATACACCAAAAATATTCTTTTAAACGAGGGTATTCATGCGTGGATGGCAGCTCAGGATCAGCCTCATGAAAATCTTATATTCCCTGAGGAGGTTCTACCACGTGGAAACGCTCCGCGCCCACGACCACACCAAGCAGAACAGGGGAGGTGAGCCAAGGTAAGACCGAAGCCCAAGACAATCAAGGCAACGCCAAGGACAAGACCACAAAGAGCAGAGGGACGAAGCAGGTTCCCCCGGAAAGACCCTTGCCGGGCGGCCTCAGCGGCCCCGGCAAGACCCTTGCCGGGACAGCTCGCCCCACACCAACAGAGCGAGCCACCCTTGAGCCCACGGCCCCCAACGCTGTCATCAACGTGGGGCTAGGGCTCGGGAAGGCACCTCTGTGGTGGCATGCAGATCTTTGTGAAGACACATTCAAGATCAGATGAGGATTAGATGGCGCCGATCCTCGGCAAGATCCTTGCCGAGGAAGGCTACCAGACACCCGGCAAGATCCTTGTCGGGGACGACAGCGCGCCATGGCAAGACCCTTGCCGGGCCACCCGGCAAGGCCCTCACCAAGGACGCCAGCGGGACCACCGCCAGGCCCGCGCCAACCAAGCTTCCACCGCCATTCTCATGCAACTGCCAGGCCAACCAGCTGGGCGGGCACCTGCGTGGCAACATGCAGCTCCTAGGCCAACTCATTGAGCGCCTGCGTGGCGGCATGCAGATCTTCGTAAAGGCTCCACCACCGCGCCACCTCAGCTGCCTGGCTGCCTACATGGCACCACGCACCTCGTTGGCCAAGGCGTGTGTCAAGGCGAGGAGGAGCGACGAAGGACGTGACGGGCCTCGCCCCCATCCCCAATAAAGCAAGGGGACACCTACACTATGCATTAAATGCGTCTTGTCCTGTAATACGAGCGGTAAGCTTAGAGCACTGTACGCCTTTCCACCTCCTGTGTGTCACTGTGGCAGCCCCTTTCAACTATAAAAGGAGGCCCATGGCATACTGGAGAAGGATTCGGCTCTTTCGAACCACGCACAGACCACAGCTAGTTCGAGAGCTCAAGAACTCTCAGAAATACACCCACCAAAGTAGGTCTAGGGTTTTACGCATCTTCGCGACCCGAACCTGGGTAAACGATCCTTGTGTTGTCTACTGCCCTGCTCTCCTCGCAACCCTGCGCCCCGACAACCGTAGTAGGGATTCTTGTGATCCCATAGGTGTCGTTCCACACCGACATCTTTGGCGCGCCAGGTAGGGGGGCGCAATTGTGAGAATCTGGTCTGGTAGTTAGCCCAGCAGTTCTTCGTCGCCATGGCTCCTAAGAAGAAGCCGGCCACAGCGATCGGCTCGTTGGGAGCCGAACGGCCCGTGCCGGTGCGGACGAGTAGCGGACCGGTCGCAGACAGGACCTGGGCCACAGCCCGCGAGCACCAGCATCGCCCAGGCAGTCAGAGCCTGGCGAGCGGCGTCGTTCACGTGCCAGACGACCGGCTACAAGTCGCCGGATCCAAAGACGGAGCTGGGCCCCCGCTGGCGGCGCGGGGCCCTCCAGGAGTGTTGCTGTGCCACCCCTGGGTGGCGCAGCGACCTCCAGGACGCCCACACCGGCGACCACCGCACACTCTTCCCATGGTGTGCACGCCGAGGAGCGTCACCATGTCGGTGACCCTGGGCACCGCCGTGGGAAGAGCCCTGTGCGTCATCCGCAAGATGAAGGGGTTCAGCATGCTCGCCAAAGTGCTGGCAAAAATGGCACGCAGCCGTTGGGTCGTAACGGAGCTCCTTCTAACGTAGTTAGAAGTCGAAGCGCGTCGCGATCCACGCAGCTGTCACCGCCGCCCACGCCAGCGGAAGCTTTGGCGCGCGCGCAGCTGCTCCTCGACTTCCCTCCTGCTGCGGAGAAGCTCGGCGAGTGGAGGGCCACCATCCGAAGCCTCGTCGCCGTCGCAAACGAAGACGATCTGCGACCGGCGGGGCCCTCGGGTTGGCGCTCCACCGAGCCACCACATGCTGGCGCTGGGAGGACCGGGGGAGCTGCGGCGACGGTGCACTCTCCTCCTCCTCGCCAGCCGCCACGGGCGTCGGCCCGTCGTGACGACGCTTGCGATAACATCTCCATAGTGTCGTCCGACCCACGGACCCTCCGCGACCAGCGCCAGGTCTTCGGGAACGAGCTCACGAAGACGCTCGAACCACCGTCGAGCGCCGGCGCGAAATGCGCCACCAGTCGGACAAGCGGGCAGGACCCGCTATGGACCACCCGGTACCGGGGGGCTCCGGCGGCCTACCTTACGAGGTGGGCTGCCCGGCCTTTACCCGTGAGCTGCGGCAGTTCCAGTGGCCGTTCCACCGCACGTTCAAACCCGACGTCGGCGAGAAGTACACCGGCAAGACCCATCCGTCCGAGTTCCTCAGCATCTACACCATCGCGATTGCAGGCTGCTGGAGCTCGTTACGACAAGGTGCTTGCGAACTATTTCCCGCTGGCGCTGAAGCCCAATGTGATGTCTTCGTTGATGCACTTGCCGGCGGATTCCATTTCTTCCTGGTCGGATCTGTGCCATGAGTTCGTTGGCGCCTTCACGGGAGGCCACCAAGGTCATGGCCAGGCCAGTGATCTGCATATCATTCCCCAGAAGGAAGGGGAGACCCTGCGCAAGTACATCCAGAGATTCAGCCGGGTGCAGTACAACATCCCCGACGTTCATCCCGGCGTTATGATTAGCGCGTTCCACCAGAACATGCGCAATCGCAAGATGCGCGAAGAGCTGGCGATGTCCAAAGTTAAGGATGTGGCCGAGCTCTACGTTCTGGCCGATAGGTGCGCCCGGCCTGAAGAGGGAAGGAAGTACCCCGGCGAAGACGCCGGCGCGGAAACCGACTCTACCGATGAAGACGCCGCTACCCGGACGAAGAAGGGTCGGCGTCGCAACAGGAAACGCAAAGGCAAGGCCGTGATTGCCGTTGATGGATCTGACGACACCGGTGCCGGCAAGAAGGTCAAGGCAGACGTCCCCGGCAAGGAGATTGCCGGGTGTGCCGCCTGCCGGGCCTTGGCAACTACCGACAAGCCAGGAAGCTCCGGCAAGCAATACTGCAATATCCACCGCACCAAGGGCCACGACTCCAGAACTGCCGACAAGTCGAGCTGCTTGCTGAGAAGCAAAAAGCTGAGTACGAGAGGCGGGACAAGGAGAAGGACCAGGATGGTGCGGAGGGGTCCGGCAAGAAGCGTGGCGGCCAAGGAGGCCGCCCCGGCAAGGACAACCAGCAAGAGATGCCCGCCCGGGGCCGCGACAAGAAACAAGAAGACTATGATCATGACGAGGACAACGAGTCTGGTGAGCAAGGGTTCCAGAAGGCTACGGAGGCCATGTGCGTCGATGGCAGCGCCTCGTTGCATACCTCTCATCGCCAGCTCAAGCAGTGGGCGCGTGAGATTACAGCAGCAAAGCCGTCGTTCAACGCTCAGAAGCCGCTGAAGTGGTCCAGCACGCCCCTCATCTTTGACGCCGAGGACCACCCTGACTGCACTACCGCGGTCGGGTGTTTGCCATTGTTGGTTTCACCAACGATACACAACCTCAGAGTGAACAAGATGTTGGTTGACGGCGGGGCTGGCCTAAACTTGATCTCGCCTGTCGTGATCAAAAAGTTGCAAATCCCTGATGAAGACCTCGAGGAAATGAGCATGTCTCAAGGGGTCAATCCGGGAGGAGCCAGCCGAAGGGAAAGGTCACACTGCCCATGACGCTTGGACGAGAGTTGAACTACAGGACGGAGAGGATCGTCTTCGACGTAGCCGAGATCCCCTTGCCCTACAACGGGATCCTCGGCCGCCCAGCAGTAGCCAAGTTCATGGCAGCGTCACACTACGCCTACAACATGCTAAAGATTCCTGGGCCGTTGACCATCATCTCCGTCCCCTCCGACAAGAAGGACGTGCTGATCTGCGCCGACCAGCTCTACCGCGAAGCAGTTGCAGCGGCTGCCGCCAAGGCACCTGGTCCTTCCGCTAAAGCCCCGGGAGGGAAGAAGAAGCCCGGCAAGACCTCTCGCACCCACTCCGGCAAGTGCACCTCCTCGGAGTGTTGTGCTACCATTGAGGACGTGTTAGAGAGCTCTACCGACAAGAGCAAGGGACCCAAGGCCGAGGTGACGCAGACCAAGAAGGTGCCCGTCAGGGAGGATGGCACGGGAGGGGCCTTCACCATAGGCTCCACCCTCGACAGCAAATAGGAAGGTGCGCTCGTCACCTTCCTGCGGGCGAATATCGACGTGTTTGCATGGCAAGCATCCGACATCCCCGGTGTTCCAAGGGAGGTGATTGAGCACAACCTAGCTGTCTGCCCCCACGCGCGGCCCGTCAAGCAGAAGGTCAGAAAGCAGGCTCTGGAGAGGCAGGAGTTCATCACAGAGGAAATCAGGTCCCAGCAAGTACTTTCCTACCGAGCCCCCTGGGGTTGCCGGCAAGGGTGCTGCCGCGGACGCTGAGCCTGCCCAAGAGAACTGGCTCCCTCAGGGCGTCAAGCCCTGGCCGTAGAGACAGCCGCACCCATGGCGGAAGAGATGCCTTTGGTCCTTGCCGTCGAGCCCCAGGCTCCGGCATGGGCGCAGCATACTGTCCAATTCCTCCAACCAGGGAAGCTTCCTGAGGAGTAGGAAGAAGCGGAGAAAGTAGCCCAACGGTCCGCCCTGTACCAGTTCGTCGATGATGTCCTGTACCAGAGAAGGCCGAACGGTGTGAAACTCAAGTGCATCCCCCGGGAGGAAGGACTGGAGCTGTTGGCAGAGATACATGGAGGCATATGTGGCTCCCACATAGGGTCGAGGGCCCTTGCCGGGAAGGCGTTCCGGCAAGGCTTCTTCTAGCCCACCGCCGTCGAGGATGCGATGGCACTAGTAACCAAGTGTGAAGCATGCCAGTTCCATTCAAAGAAGCTTCATCAACCAGCTCAATCCCTTCAAACAATCCCTCTTTACTGGCCATTCTCGGTCTGGAGGCTCGATATACTGGGCCCTTTCCCCCGCGCTGTCGGGGGCTTTGAGTACTTGTACATTGCAATCGACAAGTTCACAAAGTGGCCGGAGGTGGAAGCAGTGAGGAAGGTGACTGCTCAGTCAGCCGTCAAGTTCTTCAAAGGACTGGTCTGCCGTTTTGGTGTGCCAAACAGAGTCATCACCGACAATGACACGTAGTTCACAAGCCACACCTTCATGCAGTACATCCAAGATCTCGACAGCAAGGTCTATTTTGCTTCCGTGGAACATCCACGGAGCAACGGCCAAGCTGAGAGGGTAAATGCTAAAGTGTTGCGAGGCCTGAGAATGAAGACCTTTGACAAGCTGCACAAGAGTGGAAGGCGCTGGATTGATGAGTTGCCGGCGGTTCTTTGGTCGATCAGGACGACGCCAAATCGAGCCACCGGCCAGACACCTTTTTCCTAGTATACGGGGCAGAAGCAGATCTCCCCACGGAACTCATATACGGGTCACCTCGAGTGCTCGCTTATGATGAGCTTGAGCAAGAGCCGTTGCGCCAAGATGACAAGACGCTCCTCGAGGAAGATCGTCTTCGGGCGGCTATGAGAGCGGCACGCAACCAGCAAGCCTTGTGCCGCTACCATAGCCGCAAGGTTCATGCCCAAAGCTTTGAGGAAGGCGACCTTGTTCTTCGGTGCGTTCAGTCGGCCAAGAATTCCAACAAGTTGACGCCAAAGTGGGAAGGCCCTTATCGGGTAATACGAGTCACCAGGCCTGGCGCAGTCCTCCTGGAGACCGAGGATGCCATCCAAGTGAGCAACTCCTGGAACATTGAGCATCTTCGCAAGTTTTACCCGTAAGGCGCGGCTTGCCGGGCCTCCCGGCTAGCCACCTTTTGTACAAGCTTTGTCGGCAAGGCATGTGACCCTTTGTACAAAGCCAGACGCAGACCCTGAGCATAAATAAATGAAGCGCTGGCGCCCTAAGTCATAGCATGCATGCTAGGTCGAGTCTCTTCCTTGGTTAGGGTTGATTGTGCTCAGAAGCGACTAACCCCTAGCTTAGAGGTCGAGCGCGTGTCTATCTGTTTCTCTTCTGTCCTCTTTTGGTTCGCAGGGCACATGAGCACTTCTGCTGAGCTACTTGGAAGAAAGAAAACGGACCGGCGTCCCGACCCCGGCAAACCAGAGTTGCCGGGGGCTGCAAGCACAAGGATCCAACCGTGGCAAGATGAGATTGCCGGGGGCTGCAGATCCAGATAAGTCTTTTATCCTCTGTCATGCATTTCGGAACCGGAGTGGGGTATGTGAAACCTCGTTTTTATCTCTAGGCTGCCGTGCTCCCCATTTTCCTATACCTAAGGATTATTTCCTGGGTCCGGATTTGGTTGTAGCCGCGGCGGCAAGGAGCTAAAACGAGGAGCCTAAAGCCCACCTCATCCCTGCCTCCGCCAAGAGCGCTAGAACGGTCGAGTGGAGTGGGGGGACGGCAAGGCCTGTTGCCGAGAGAAAAAAGTTTATCTTAAACAATAGCAAGGATTCGCTCCTTGTCGCGGGATTTACCCACGAACGAAAAACCCGGCAAACATCCCTTTTTCATTAAAAACATCCCATACAGGTACAGTTCGTGCGAGATGAAAAACATGAGCAAGGGAATTACAAGTTTTAAATTTAAGAAAGGCCCGCAGGCTTACAAACTAAAAAAGAGATAAGATGCCCGTAATCCTTTTCTTGTCCCTCTCCTCAGGAGGCAGGTCAAGGAGACGAAAGAGCAAAAGGGGCACCTAGGCGAGCTACGAGCAGCAGAAAGCACCAAGAGAACACCTCGGTGGCCGCCCGCGGGTGGGCTGGTGATGACGGTGTCGGGAAAGAAGCTGGAAGACGAGGCGGCAGGACCGGCAATACGCGATGAAGGCGTCGGTGCCCGCGTACTCCAAGTTGACGGCCTTGCCGCCCGCCATCTTCCTCTTCCGCAGCCTCCCGACGCCAGCCGCCCAAGGAGACGGCCCCGAGAAGTACAAGGAGCTGGCCCCGCTGTCACGACCGGTTTTCCAATAAAAATATTTATTGAGAGACCGATCCCTTTTACGGACCAGTAAAGAAGAATTCCTTCTTACAGGTAGAAAAAATCTTGATCACAGAAGATAATACCAGGAGTACTGAATACAATACAAGGTTGAGCGGAGACTGCTCAACAATTTATTACAAACACGCCAATAACACATAAAGGCGAATAGGGTGGCATAACTACTAACTCACGATAAAAGCGGTGGTGGATATATCACAGCGAAGTGGGTGATATGACTCCAGGAAACTAATAGCTCTTCGAGCGTCGGAGTGAGGCTCGAGGAGACTTATTGTGGGTGGCGGAAGCGTATAAGATACAAGTGACCAATATCCAGGATCGCACGGGACTGACTAGGATTCTTCTAGGTGTCGGACTCACTATCAAACTCTTCATCCATGAGATCGCCTTCGTCAACATCTGGCCAAATCAACAAGCCAGGTGAGTACTATGAAAGTACTCGCAAGACAGTTCGGACATAAGATATAACAAATGTAAACATGATGCATATGAACAGATTAACAAGTGCACTCAGACAACGAGATAATAATGCATGGGAAAAATAAAGAGAAGTCGGGCGCTAGTCCTCCCGAAATCTCAAACTAATACTGAGGGCCAAACGAGTGTCTAAATGACTCCTTGAGAGGAAACACAAAGGAAAAACAATGCCGCAGTCGGGCGTCAAGGCGACACCACATAAAGGGCTTATAATATAATATAAATGACAGTGCGTGCCACAGTCGGACGTCTGAGCGACATCACATAAAGGGCTTATATTGAAAGTAAATGACAAGCATGCCACAGTCGGACGTCTGAGCGACATCACATAAAGGGCTTATATCAAAGGTAGAATAACAAGAGTGCCACAGTCGGACGTCTGAGCGACATCACATAAAGGGCTTATATCAAAGGTAGAATAACAAGAGTGCCACAGTCGGACGTCTGAGCGACATCACATAAAGGGCTTATATCAAAGGTAGAATAACAAGAGAGCCACAGTCGGACGTCTGAGTGACATCACATAAAGGGCTTATATCATAACTTAATAATTTAGTAGCTCAAAAATATAATCATATCAAGTACGAAATAAGTAAAAGGTTAGTCCATCCACAGGAATAACAATTAAACTGGGTTTACCACTCAAGCTTGTTCACCGGGGATTTACCACGAGGATTGACATAGATATGGGTATACTGGCCATGGTCCTTGACCATAGATATGATGACTCGGAAGGATTTGACTCTGCAGAGTTTGTACTTTAACCACAGCCAACGGATTTCAGTAGTCACGGGGACTAGTTCCGTTTACGGTGTTTTAGGAGAAACACATCTAACCAGTACACACCCATTCAACATTCCGAAGCTAGGAATCACCCTCGGCAACATTCAAGAAAAACCTTGAGACGAGGAGGCTACAACCTCGCGTAGCATGGGATCAAATTTATATACGCGCGCTCTAAGGGGTGCCCCCCTCTAGGTCCCAACCGGAAACACCCATGCCCCCTGACCGGATGACTAGCCTTAATCCAGGGCCATGGAACCCTCATCCCGGCCTCTCTATTTGGTGTGTACACGGAAAGAGGTTACCAACTTACTAAACCATATTCTTGGCAGAAAACATGTGGCGGCACGGAAAGGGGAAGAACGATAACGTGACTCAGTCCACGTTAACGTCGGAGTTTATCAGACCTCGTAAGGCTGGCATGCTACAACATTACCACCTTACTGCCTTTCATGTCACCACATGACTAGGCCATCTCTCATCACAGATCACAGTAACTTCGGAGCACATGGATAGTTGCCTTACATGCAACGGGATACTCACCGATGCTCATATGCCATGCACAAACCATTCAAGCAAACATGCAAAACACCCGTCATATCAAAGGTTCAAACATGCTTGCCTGGTTCGGAGAAGTCGGAGTCTAGCTCGGCGAAGTTCGCGGCTCCGTCACCTCTTCCGGAACCTACGGTATAGCGAAAACGTATACTAACGTGAAAATCATCGCGTGCATAAAATTTGTCCCAAAAAATTTCCAAATAAAAACTATAAAAAACTATAAAAAACTAGACAAAAATATAAGACTGTCAAAAAAAGAATCACTCAAAAATCATCTTTTATTAAAAAAGTTATAAGGGTTTTAGTCCAGGGACTAATCTGTGATGAAACAGAAAAGATCCAGGGACTTAACTGAGAAAACAGAAAACGGTTCGGAGGGAAAGACGTCAGCCCAAAGGGAAAGCATATTCTGCCCGAAGGCGCAAACTGAAAACGGTTCGCGGGTGAGAGAAGAGAGGCTGACGGGGGGGTCCACACGTCAGGTTTAAAAAGTTCGCCGGCGCCCGAAGACTGCGGTGGTCGCCGGCGTCGAACCACGGCGAGACAGGGAGATCGGAGTGTACCAAGAGTTTCAGCGTGTCCTTCCGCGTCGGTGGGTGGTGGACTCGACCGACGGAGAGCACCACGTCGACGGCGACACTTTCTCCGGCGGACAGCGGCTCGGGCGATGGTGGAGAACTCCGATGGGTGCTGCAAACTCCGAATTAAAGCGCGGGTCAGGAGAGTGGATGCATAAGGAAGCTACTGGCAAGAGCTGAGAGGTAGAGGTGCACGCACGGGAGCGAATCGAGCTGGATCCCGTGGCGGGTCGCGGCGGCCGGAGTTGGGTAAGAAGGCTCCCTCGGGGCTCTTCCAGTGGCTAGGCGTGGTCTAGGTGGAGTGCAGAGGTGGTGTGGGTTCGAGTTGGAGCTCGGGGCCTCTATTTATAGGCGGTTTGAGGGGGGTGGCCGTGAACGGGATCGCTCCGGCGAGCAATTACGGCGAGGCAATGGCTTGGCAGGGAGCTTAAGTGGCCAGGCAGCATCAGGGAGGTGTACTGGTGCCGTTCCCCCACTAATCTTGGTCGGGCTTGGCGTAATGGCACCGGTCCTCGACGGGGTGGCCGTACGGGCACGGCGACGGTAGAGAGCGTGCTCCGCGCCTGGCAGTTCACGACGAGGGTGGCAGCGCGCACTGGGGAGTGGGTGGCCACGCGGCGGCCTCCGGTGGCTTGGGCGGCGCTGGGTGGCGCCGTCCACGCTGCGCCTCTCTCTGGCGGCCGCAAAGCCGCCGCTGCCGTCGCTCACGGGGTGGCGCACCTCCTCCTGCTCGTCACCAACGCCCGCAACCTTCCAGGCGTTCGTGCGGCGCGGGGCCAAGGGGGAGGGGACGGGGAGCAAGGCGCCACCGCGGCACTGTCGAGATCGACAACAGACACTGAAGAAACGACAGCAGTTTCAGACACTGTTAACTGAACTTGACTGAACATTATAGAAACAGTGCCAGTCAGGTGTTCGACGAGATAATTTGGCATGAAGAAAATTTCTTCTGGAGCTGGGACTCGGTGAGGTGACCTCTCAATGCACCCAGAGGCTGCCTGATTTTTCTCAGATTTTTAGGAGAAGGATTTAAATGAATTTCATCAAATTTTGCAAATGAGGTCCGAACTTGCAACAAGTGTAGTTTGAAAAATTTGAACTGGGGACCAGTGGATCTTCATGGATCCTGGTTGAGGGCTCAAAGGACTAGCTAGTGAAATTGGTTTGGAAACAAAACTCAAAGCAGAAAAGGTAGCTCCTTTGTAAATCTCCAAGGATCAAGATAGAAGGCAGAAATTGTTTTTGATGAGAAATAAATGGAAATAAATATATGGAGAGGTTCAATCTTGCTGGATTTGAGGTATATCATGATCCAAAGATGGGGAAAGGTTTATGGGGGTGGATTTCCACTTAGGTCATGGCAAGGGGAATTTTTGCAAAGGGGAGAAGATCACTTCAAAATGCCCTAGGGCTATTTAAAAGATTTTTCAAAAGGAATTTTCCCAAGTGAAAAGCATTTGGTTTTGAGTCAAATAAAAAGGGCAAACCTCGAAGACCAAGAACCAAGTCTTGGGTGAATCCAAAACAAAACACTTGCCATAAAAGAAAGTTTTTGAGAGGGTGGGTTCTTTAAAAGAAAATTTTAAATACCCTCCTCAAATAAAAATAAAAGTTTGAAAAATACAATTAAAAATTTCGGGGGTCACAACACCTACCCCCTTAGGAAAAATCTCGTCCTCGAGATTTCAGCTGATCCTCAAATAGATATGGGTACTCTGCCTGAAGAAAATCTTCTCTTTCCCATGTAGCTTCATCCTCGGTGTGGTTGCTCCACTAAACCTTGAAAAATTTCGTTGTTTTCTGACGGGTCCTCCTTTCATACTTTTCCAATATCTTTACTGGCCGCTCTCTGTAGGTGAGGTCTGGTTGCACATCAATGCTCTCATGAGACACATGCTTTTCCGGGTTACTCATACATTTCCTCAACTGTGAGACGTGGAACACGTCGTGGACGTCTGACAGCTCCTTGGGTAGGTCTAGTTGGTAGGCTATAGTGCCTCTTCGTTCAATCACACAGAATGGTCCAATAAATCTCGGGGCTAGCTTCCCTTTAATTTTGAACCGTTGCAGGCCCCTCATAGGAGACACTCGTAGGTATACGGAGTCACCGGGTTCAAAGCTGACCTCACAATGTTTTTGATTGTAATAGCTCTTCTGTCGGCTTTGGGCTGTCTTGAGTCTGTCCCTGATCTGTTTAACTTTCTCCTCGGCCTCCTTGAGCATGTCTGGGCCGAAGATACAACTGTCACCTATTTCTGACCAATTCAGTGGGGTACGACACCTCCGTCCGTACAAGGCTTCGAAGGGTGCCATTTGTAAGCTAGCTTGGTAACTGTTGTTGTAAGCAAACTCGGCATACGGCAAACTTTCTTCCCAACTGGACCCATAGGTGAGCACACAGGCTCTCAGCATGTCCTCCAGGATTTGACGCGTTCTGTTTGTCCATCAGTCTGAGGGTGGTACGCTGTACTGAAAGCTAGTTGCGTGCCCAGAGCTTGTTGTAGGTGATCCCAGAATTTAGAGACAAATTGAGTGCCTTGGTCGGATATTATAGTCTTTGGGACTCCATGCAGACAAACTATACGGGAGAGATAAAGCTTGGCTAGCCTTTGAGTGGAGTAGGTCGTCTTCACGGGAATGAAATGAGCAACCTTGGTTAGTTGATCTGTGATGACCCATATGGCATCATTTCCGCGTTGCGATCGAGGTAGTCCGACGATGAAGTCCATTCCAATTTCATCCCATTTCCACTCAGGTATCCTGTTTAGTTGTAGCAGCCCTGCTGGCTTTTGATGCTCGGCTTTAATGCGCTGACAAGAATCGCAACATGCAATAAATGCAGCTATATCCCTTTTCATACCGTGCCACCAAAATCTTTCCTCAATGTCTTTGTACATTTTGGTTCCTCCAGGGTGGATCGAGTATGGAGCGGTGTGGCTCTCGGTTAGGATTTGTTGCTTGAGTTCCTCAATGTTAGGTACGCAAAGTCTGTCCCCGTACCATAATATTCCTTCATTGTCTGTGACGAACTCTAAAGCTTTGCCAAGACTCATTTTCCTCTTTATTCCTTCGACGCTGGGGTGCCCTTGCTGAGCCTTCTTAATTTGTTCCACTAGGGTGGGATGTATCTCCAGATTCGATACGGTGCCCTCAGAGACTAACACCATGTTGAGTCTAAGGAACTCCTGCTGAAACTCAGGCCTCAAGTTTTGCGGGCTGTCGTTGTCTGGGCTGGGGTTCCGACTAAGAGCATCTGCCACTACATTTTCTTTCCCTGGATGGTAGTGAATGCCGACATCATAGTCCTTGACCAATTCCAACCAGCGTCGTTGGCGTAAATTTAGCTCTGGCTACGCGAAAATATATTTAAGGCTCTTATGGTCCGTATATATTTCACAACGATTACCCAACAGAAAGTGTCTCCACTCCTTGAGTGCATGGATGACCGCTGCTAGCTCCAAGTCATGGGTAGGATAATTTTCCTCATGCTTCCGTAGTTGCCTGGAAGCATACGCGACAACTTTGCCATCCTGCATCAGCACACATCTGAGGCCTTTCCGGGATGCATCACAATATACTTCAAAACTCTTGTGTATGTCTGTCACAGTTAAGACCGGTGCGGTTGTTAGTTTCTTCTTGAGTTCTTGGAAGCTTTTCTCGCATGCTTCCGTCCATACAAATTTCTTGTCTTTCTTGAGCAACTGGGTCATTGGTTTTGCCACAGTGGAGAATCCTTCAATGAATTTTCTGTAATATCCGGCCATTCCCAGGAAACTTCGCACATCTGTCACGTTGGCTGGTGGTTTCCAGTCGATTATGGCTTTGACTTTTTCTGGGTCTATGGCCACGCCTTCTTGGGTTAATATGTGGCCTAGGAAACCAACTTGCCTTAGCCAAAATTCACAGTTGCTAAATTTGGCGTACAATTGATGTTTCCTTAATTCTCCCAGAACAATTCTGAGATGCTCAGCATGTTCTTCTGGTGTTTTTGAATATACCAGAATGTCGTCAATGAATACCACAACAAATTTGTCCATGAATTTCATAAACACTTTGTTCATGAGGTGGACAAAATACGCGGGGGCGTTCGTTAATCCAAATGGCATTACTGTGAACTCATATAATCCATATCTGGAAGTGAATGCTGTCTTAGGGATATCTTCTGTCCGTACTTTCAATTGATGATATCCCGACCTTAAATCAATCTTTGAGAACACCTTGGCTTGCGCGAGCTGGTCAAACAAATCATTTATTCTTGGCATCGGATATTTGTTTTTGATGGTGACCATATTGAGAGCTCGATAGTCTATACACAGTCTCAGTGTCCCATCCTTTTTCTTGGCGAATAAAACTGGTGAACCCCATGGTGAGGAGCTGGCTCGAATAAATCCTTTGTCCAGTAATTCCTTTATTTGTTTCTTCAACTCTACCAATTCTGAGGGTGCCATTCTATAAGGTTTCTTATAGATGGGAGCGGTGCCAGGTGCTAGTTCGATGCTGAATTCTATCTCTCGGTCTGGTGGCATGCCGGGTAGTTCTTCAGGGAATACGTCTGGAAACTCGCACACCACTGGAACTTTCCTCAGTTCTGAAATGTCCACTTTGTTCAATTTTGGTTGCTGTGACCGCGGTCTCTCTTGGGCGGTAACTTTTATTGTCTTGCCGTGATGATGAGTGAGGATCACAGTCCGATTGAAACAGTCAATAAATCCTTTGTTGGTGGTCAACCAGTCCATCCCTAGGATGACATCCAGTCCTTTATTTTCCAATACGATGAGATTAGCTTGAAACTTTAATCCTTCAAACTCAATGATCTCTCCTTGGCAGTAGCTCTGAGCGATCTGCTTATTTCCGGGGGACTTGATGATCATAGATTTTTCCAAGGGAAGTATCGGAAAACCATGTTTCAAAACAAAATTCTTCGAAACGAACGAATGGGAAGCTCCAGAATCAAACAAAACCGTGGCAGGTACTGTGTTGACAGGGAACGTACCGAGCACGATGTCTGGGGCATTGTGCGCTTCTTCCCTGGTCACATGGTTCAGGTGACCCTTCCTGTGATTGTTGTTGGGGTTGAAATTGTTGCGCTTGGGGGCTGGATTATTCCCACCATTGTTCGGCTTGGGGGCCGAGTTCCTTGGTTTTGGGCACTGTTTAGCATAGTGCCCTTCTTCACCACAAGCATAGCATGTGACCCCTGGATGGTACGTGAAGTCCTTGTCCCTTGAATGAAACTGCCTGATTGGCCTTAGATCAGTAGTCGTGGATTTCCTTGCTTCAGTCCTCTGAACCTCAGTCTTGCTTCGGTTGTTGCGAGCAAGAGTTGTCTTATCCCTCTTTCGCTTACGGATATCCTCCAGACTACGGCGCTCATTCTCCAAGGTGATGGCCTTGTCAACCAGAGTTTTAAAATCCGGGAAAGTGTGCACGACCAGTTGGCATCTCAATGCTGGTGCCAGGCCGTCGAAAAATTTCTCCATCCTCTTGTTCTCAGTCATATGCTCGTCGTAGGCGTAACGAGATAGCTGGGTAAACTGACCATTGTATTCTGTCACTGACATGCCTCTTTGCTTGAGGTCATCAAATTCTCTCTTCTTGATTTTGATGATGCTCCTGGGGATGTGTGCCCCACGAAAGCCTTCCTTGAACTCCTCCCAGGTGATGTTGTGTTCACTGGGATGCATATGTAGGAAGTTTTCCCACCATGCTGCAGCTGCTCCAGTAAGGTAGTGGGGTGCATAAAGCACCTTCTCATGATCTGAACACTGCGCAATAATCAGCTTCCTTTCGATATCACGAAGCCAATCATCGGCTTCAAGTGGCCTATCGGTGTGAGCAAACATTGGAGGGCGAGTCTTCTGTAATTCAGACAACTTGGAGTGTGGTTGGTACGGCTCACGGTGGTTTCCCATATTGATGACGTGATTCATCATCTCCTGGTGTTGTTGCTGGCTTTGTTCGAAAAGGCGGCATACTTGAGATAAGGCCGCTTCGCTGTCCTATTGACTAGACTGTCCCTGAGTGAAGTTGTTGCTGGTCTGTGTCCCATAAACTTCTTCTGGTTGATTGGGCATGGAACGAGTCCACGGACGAGACATTTTCCACTCTGGGGTATTATGTTGCAAAAATCATGAGAAGAATAGTGTGGCACAAGGAGAACCTTGCAAAGGCAAAAATTTAAAAGACCCCAAGATTTTTCAAGAAAACATAAACGATTTCGCTCGGAGTAATGACTGCTTAAACACAAATCTTACACGTGAAATGCAAACATACGATACAGCACTCAGGATGTGCGTACACATTCCTGACATGTTATTAAGACTAGCACAGCTCTCCGGAAAGCAGCGTACACAACTACTACAAGCATAAGAACATAAAACATAACATACATGCAGACACAACGCGCGGCTACTAAGCGCACTCAGTCGGAGATGGTGAAGATTTCCTTTCCCTTGCTGAGGGTAAGACCCAGCGGTGCAGGAGACTCAACCTCCACCTCCTCCCTTGTAGGCTCCAGGCGCGTAGCACTGCGCTGAGGTGATGGTGCGGGAGCGACAGGCGGCAGTGCGGGTGCGCAGGCGGTGCAGCTCTGACTGGAGTAGGAGCGATGACTTGGTCGAACTCCTTAGTGGTAGGCAGACGGCGAGCAGTGGCTAAGATGGCCGGTGGATAAGATGCTGAGGACGATACGAAAGTCAGAGGGGGTGCCATGTGGAGAAGCTCCTTCCTGCTGGCAGGACCGCCCCGAACTAAGTCCATCCGGGCAGCCACAAGATCGTCCACGAGGTTGTCGAAAGATTCTTCCAGAGCTTTGAGATACTCCACAACCATCTCGATGGCTTCATCTCGCTCTCCCTTATGGCAGGCGAATGCATAGTGACAAGTATATGGCACATGGCATGGGAGGTAGCGGTAGCGACGAGTCTTCATCATAGGAAGAATGTCCCGAAGGCGAGCTATCGCCTCACAGGCAGCCATCTGCATGGCATGCCTCTCCGTAGGCATGGCCCTTCACACAAAACGGAAGTGGCGAGACGCAGAACGTCCTCCCTTGAATTGCACCACGGCCTGGTGCATAGACACGTCGTCGCTGAGCTTGTGCTGGTAAAGCGTGAACTCCAGACGAGTCGCTGGCCCGATCGCGAGCTTGGTGATGGAGACGAGGAGGTTGACAAACCCCTCGGGCATGTTAGTGAACACCCGAGTCTCACAGTTGCTGCCAGCCATCTACAAAAGTAGGGAAAAATTCTGAGTAGTCATGTCATAAATTTATGATGACCAACAGAAAAATTAGCTACAATTGCAAAATGCTGAAAAAGCACAAAAGACGCTAATAACCGATTAGCAAGCGCACCTAGTGGCTTCCTATAGTCAGCCTGGCTCTGATACCAAGCTTGTCACGACCGGTTTTCCAATAAAAATATTTATTGAGAGACCGATCCCTTTTACGGACCAGTAAAGAAGAATTCCTTCTTACTGGTAGACAAAATCTTGATCACAGAAGATAATACCAGGAGTACTGAATACAATACAAGGTTGAGCGGAGACTGCTCAACAATTTATTACAAACACGCCAATAACACATAAAGGCGAATAGGGTGGCATAACTACTAACTCACGATAAAAGCGGTGGTGGATATATCACAGCGAAGTGGGTGATATGACTCCAGGAAACTAACAGCTCTTCGAGCGTCGGAGTGAGGCTCGAGGAGACTTATTGTGGGTGGCGGAAGCATATAAGATACAAGTGACTAATATCCAGGATCGCACGGGACTGACTGGGATTCCTCTAGGCGTCGGACTCACTATCAAACTCTTCATCCATGAGATCGCCTTCGTCAACATCTGGCCAAATCAACAAGCCAGGTGAGTACTATGAAAGTACTCGCAAGACAGTTCGGACATAAGATATAACAAATGTAAACATGATGCATATGAACAGATTAACAAGTGCACTCAGACAACGAGATAATAATGCATGGGAAAAATAAAGAGAAGTCGGGCGGTAGTCCTCCCGAAATCTCAAACTAATACTGAGGGCCAAACGAGTGTCTGAATGACTCCTCGAGAGGAAAAACAAAGGAAAAACAATGCCGCAGTCGGGCATCAAGGCGACACCACATAAAGGGCTTATAACATAATATAAATGACAGTGCGTGCCACGGTCGGACATCTGAGCGACATCACATAAAGGGCTTATATTGAAAGTAAACGACAAGCATGCCACAGTCGGACGTCTGAGCGACATCACGTAAAGGGCTTATATCAAAGGTAGAATAACAAGAGTGCCACAGTCGGACGTCTGAGCGACATCACATAAAGGGCTTATATCAAAGGTAGAATAACAAGAGTGCCACAGTCGGACGTCTGAGCGACATCACATAAAGGGCTTATATCAAAGTTAAAATAACAAGAGTGCCACAGTCGGATGTCTGAGCGACATCACATAAAGGGCTTATATCATAACTTAATAATTCAGTAGCTCAAAAATATAATCATATCAAGTACGAAATAAGTAAAAGGTTAGTCCATCCACAGGAATAACAATTAAACTGGGTTTACCACTCAAGCTTGTTCACCGGAGATTTACCACGAGGATTGACATAGATATGGGTATACTGGCCATGGTCCTTGACCATAGATACGATGACTCGGAAGGATTTGACTCTGCAGAGTTTGTACTTTAACCACAGCCAACGGATTTTAGTAGTCACGGGGACTAGTTCCGTTTACGGTGTTTTAGGAGAAACACATCTAACCAGTACACACCCATTCAACATTCCGAAGCCAGGAATCGCCCTCGGCCACGTTCAAGAAAAACCTTGAGACGGGGAGGCTACAACCTCGCGTAGCATGGGATCAAATTTATATACGCGCGCTCTAAGGGGTGCCCCCCTCTCGGTCCCAACCGGAAACACCCATGCCCCCTGACTGGATGACTGGCTTTAATCCAGGGCCATGGAACCCTCATCCCGGCCTCTCTATTTGGTGTGTACACAGAAAGAGGTTACCAACTTACTAAAACCGTATTCTTGGTAGAAAACATGTGGCGGCACGGAAAGGGGAAGAACGATAACGTGACTCAGTCCACGTTAACGTCGGAGTTTATCGGACCTCGTAAGGCTGGCATGCTACAACAATACCACCTTACTGCCTTTCATGTCGCCACATGACTAGGCCATCTCTCATCAGAGATCACAGTAACTTCGGAACACATGGATAGTTGCCTTACATGCAACGGGATACTCACCGATGCTCATATGCCATGCACAAACCATTCAAGCAAACATGCAAAACACCCGTCATATCAAAGGTTCAAACATGCTTGCCTGGTTCGGAGAAGTCGGAGTCTAGCTCGGCGAAGTTCGCGGCTCCGTCACCTCTTCCGGAACCTACGGTATAGCGAAAACGTATACTAACGTGAAAATCATTGCGTGCATAAAAGTTGTCCCAAATTTTTTCCAAATAAAAACTATAAAAAACTAGACAAAAATATAAGACTGTCAGAAAAAGAATCACTCAAAAATCATCTTTTATTAAAAAGTTATAAGGGTTTTAGTCCAGGGACTAATCTGTGATGAAACAGAAAAGATCCAGGGACTTAACTGAGAAAACAGAAAACGGTTCGGAGGGAAAGACGTCAGCCCAAAGGGAAAGCGTATTCTGCCCGAAGGCGCCAACTGAAAACGGTCCGCGGGTGAGAGAAGAGAGGCTGACGGGGGGGGGGGGGTCCACACGTCAGGTTTAAAAAGTTCGCCGGCGCCCGAAGACTGCGGTGGTCGCCGGCGTCGAACCACGGCGAGACAGGGAGATCGGAGTGTACCAAGAGTTTCAGTGTGTCCTTCCGCGTCGGTGGGTGGTGGACTCGACCGACGGAGAGCACCACGTCGACGACGACACTTTCTCCGGCGGACGGCGGCTCGGGCGATGGTGGAGAACTCCGGTGGGTGCTGCAAACTCCGAATTAAAGCGCGGGTCAGGAGAGTGGATGCATAAGGAAGCTACTGGCAAGAGCTGAGAGGTAGAGGTGCACGCACGGGAGCGAATCGAGCTGGATCCCGTGGCGGGTTGCGGCGGCGGGAGTTGGGGAAGAAGGCTCCCTCGGGGCTCTTCCAGTGGCTAGGCGTGGTCTAGGTGGAGTGCAGAGGTGGTGTGGGTTCGAGTTGGAGCTCGGGGCCTCTATTTATAGGCGGTTCGAGGGGGTGGCCGTGAACGGGATCGCTCCGGCGAGCAATTACGGCGAGGCAATGGCTTGGCAGGGAGCTTAAGTGGCCAGGCAGCATCAGGGAGGTGTACTGGTGCCGTTCCCCCGCTAATCTTGGTCGGGCTTGGCGTAATGGCGCCGGTCCTCGACGGGGTGGCCGTACGGGCACGGCGGCGGCAGAGAGCGCGCTCCGCGCCTGGCAGTTCACGACGAGGGTGGCAGCGCGCACTGGGGAGTGGGTGGCCATGCGGCGGCCTCCGGTGGCTTGGGCGGCGCTGGGTGGCGCCGTCCACGCCGCGCCTCTCTCTGGCAGCCGCAAAGCCGCCGCTGCCGTCGCTCACGGGGTGGCGCACCTCCTCCTGCTCGTTGCCGACGCCCGCAACCTTCCAGGCGTTCGTGCGGCGGAGGGACAAGGGGGAGGGGATGGGGAGCAAGGCGCCACCGCGGCACTGTCGAGATCAACAACAGACACTGAAGAAACGACAGCAGTTTCAGACACTGTTAACTGAACTTGACTGAACATTATAGAAACAGTGCCAGTCAGGTTTTCGACGAAATGATTTGGCATGAAGAAAATTTCTTCTGGAGCTGGGACTTGGTGAGGTGACCTCTCAATGCACCCAGAGGCTGCCTGATTTTTCTCAGATTTTTAGGAGAAGGATTTAATTGAATTTCATCAAATTTGGCAAATGAGGTCCAAACTTGCAGCAAGTGTAGTTTGAAAAATTTGAACTGGAGACCAGTGGATCTTCATGGATCCTGGTTGAGGGCTCAAAGGACTAGCTAGTGAAATTGGTTTGGAGACAAAACTCAAAGCAGAAAAGGTAGCTCCTTTGTAAATCTCCAAGGATCAAGATAGAAGGCAGAAATTGTTTTTGATGAGAAATAAATGGAAATAAATATATGGAGAGGTTCAATCTTGCTGGATTTGAGGTATATCATGATCCAAAGATGGGGAAAGGTTTATGGGGGTGGATTTCCACTTAGGTCATGGCAAGGGGAATTTTTTAAAAGGGGAGAAGATCACTTCAAAATGCCCTAGGGCTATTTAAAAGATTTTTCAAAGGAATTTTTCCAAGTGAAAAGCATTTGGTTTTGAGTCAAAATAAAAAGGGCAAACCTCCAAGACCAAGAACCAAGTCTTGGGTGAATCCAAAACAGAACACTTGCCATAAAAGAAAGTTTTTGAGAGGGTGGGTTCTTTAAAAGAAAATTTTTAATACCCTCCTCAAATAAAAATAATAGTTTGAAAAATCCAATTAAAAATTTTGGGTGTCACACCCGCCCCCGGCAAACCTCTGCCAGAGGAGCGGCCAGGTGCAGATGATGCTGCTACCGCACCCGCCCAGGCGCGGGGCGTCCGATGCCTAGTCGGACTCGTCCCCGCTGTCCTCCTCGTCACTTTCGCTCGAGGAAGAGCTTCCATCGTTGGAATCTCCATCAGAGGAGCTCTCCACGCAGCATTTCAGGTGAGTTCCAAACTCTCCGAAGACCTTGACGGAGAGCAGGCCGTCCTCCGTTAATTTGAAGTAGAGGACGAGCCCTGCCGTCAGGCTGTGGATGCGGGCGAACGTCTTCCATCCACGACGGAGGTACATAACTCGAGGAGCCGGGAAGTCGACGTCGACCCGCGTGCCCCCGTTCCCACAACCCCTCATCTGCAACCTGAGGGTCTGGGGCAGGTCACGCTCCATCACCCGAGCAAACGTGGCAGGGAGACGAAGACGACGACGCGGAGGCCGGTGCAGCCTGATGAAGAACTCGCAAGGCTGGTCTTCAACGTAGCCCTCCATCGGGAAGGGCATCATTGGCGGGGGCAAGGCCGGCGCGCCGCCCCGTCCTCCTCTTCCCCGAGCACTATGGCCTCTGCCCCTGCCTCGCCCACGGCCTCGCCCCCTCCCCCTTCCCCTCGCAGCCGGTTCCACCACCGCGGGCTCAGGAGGAGGAGGGACGCGCTGTCGAGGAGCGACCCTCGCTGCCACCATCGAGGGACCAGGATTCCCCTTCTCCATGGCGGGTGAGAGGAAGAAGCAAAAGCAGGAGGAGATAGAAGATGGAAGAATGCGGGATGCCATCCCCCCTTCCCCCTCTTTATAAAGGAGCGGGGTTGGAGCTCAGCCGCCCCACTCGACCAATCCAGACACCGGAGTTGCAGGGTATCAGGACCGACCCACTGCCCCAACCAGCGACGGCCTGGTTTCCCGCCTCCATCGCTTGCCACCCCAGGCGCATGAAGGGCGCGTGGCGGACGTGCAGAACTAAGGGGACGGGTGAAGCGACCTCTCCCCACGCCGTGATTGTGGGGAGTGGACGCCTTGAAGACCGCGCCCCGGCCCCGCTCAGTAATTGAGCCGCGCCTCCACGCCTCCCTCTTTTTATGGGGAAGGCGCGAGCCGCCTCTTTACTGCGATATGACGCATGCGTGTGGAAACCGCCCCGCGCATGCCACCCACGTCACGCACACCCCTCCACGCCACGCCGCGCGCGCGGGTCGTGGGAAGCGAAGCGCGCGAAGAGTCTTACCATGGTAAAAACCGCCCGCCTGCCCGCGCACCGTTTTGGACCTGGCCCAACAACATGTCACGCTTATGTGTGGCCCAGGCCCGGGGGCTCTTGTCGGTGTACAAAAATAGGGGCACGCTTTTGTACCCCTTTACTTGTGCAGGGGCAATCGGAGCCGCGCCCACGACCACACCAAGCAGAACATGGGAGGTGAGCCAAGGTAAGACCGAAGCCCAAGAAAATCAAAGCAAAGCCAAGGCCAAGACCACAAAGAGCAGAGGGACGAAGGAGGTTCCCCCGGCAGGTCCCTTGCCGGGCGGCCTCAGCGGCCCCGGCAAGACCCTTGCCGGGACAGCTCGCCCCACACCAACAGAGCGAGCCACCCTTGAGCCCACGGCCCCCAACGCCGTCATCAACATGGGGCCAGGGCTCGGGAAGGCACCTCTGTGGTGGCATGCATATCTTTGTGAAGACATATTCAAGATCGTATGAGGATTAGAAGACGCCGATCCTCGGCAAGATCCTTGCCGAGGAAGGCTACCAGACCCCCGGCAAGACCCTTGCCGGGGACGACAGCGCGCCACGGCAAGACCCTTGCCAGGCCACCCGGCAAGGCCCTCACCAAGGACGCCAGCGGGACCACCGCCAGGCCCGCACCAACCAAGCTTCCACCGCCGTTCCCATGTAGCTGCCAGCCCAACCAGCTGGGTGGGCACCTGCGTGGCAACATGTAGCTCCCAGGCCAACTCATCGAGCGCCTGCATGGCGGCATGCAGATCTTCGTGAAGGCTCCACCACAGCGCCACCTCAGCTGCCTGGCTGCCTACATGGCACCACGCACCTCACTGGACAGGGCGCGTGTCAAGGCGAGAAGGAGCGGTGACGGATGGAACGGGCCTCGCCCCCGTCCCCAATAAAGCAAGGGGACACCTACAGTACGCATTAAATGCGTCTTGTCCTATAATACCAGCGATAAGCTCAGAGCACTATACGCCTTTCCACCCTCTGTGTCACTGTGGCAGCCCCTTTCAACTATAAAAGGAGGCCCATGGCATACTGGAGAAGGATTCGGCTCTTTCGAACCACGCACAAACCACGGCTAGTTCGAGAGCTCAAGAACTCTCAGAAATACACCCACCAAAGCAGGACTAGGGTTTTACGCATCTTTGCGGCCCGAACCTGGGTAAACGATCCTTGTGCTATCTACTAGCCCTGCTCTCCTCGCAACCCTGCGCCCCGGCAACCGTAGTAGGGATTCTTGTGATCCCCATAGGTGTCGTTCCACACCCACACACGATGGGGGCTTCTCCCGCGGAAATTTTTATATCTAATGAAATAAAGCCCACGAGGCCCATTTACACAGAAGTAGGCGGATTTTGTTAGTGGAGCATCGGCCCTCTACGTAAATAGCCAGGTGGTGACCGTACGCAACCCTCGCGGGACTGAGTGTAGATCGAACACTAGAAACGACCAGATCTGACAATCCAATGGACAAAAGTCCTTGTGGCCTGAGATGGCTGGAAATCTATGCGGTTATAATGTATCTTAATTTGGCAAGTGCTCCTTTTGAGAGCCGTTAGATTCATCAAACCGCACATTTACCGTTTCCATAACTTTCATGTGGTGAGAGATATAGACTCGATAAGTATGCGAGTTTGAGCCATAACCAAGAAGAAAACCTTCATGTTCCTTAGGTGCAAACTTGGAAGAATGATTCATATCCAGAATATAGCAAGGTGCACCAAAAACATGAAGATAAGAAACATTTGGTTTCTTGCCAGTGATAAGCTCATATGAAGTTTTCTTAAGGAACTATTGAAGATAAACATGATTGATAAGTTGACAAGCAGTGTTAATGGCATCAGCCCTGAAGCGAATGGGAGTTTTATACACACTAAGCATTGTTCTTGCCATTTCAATGAGAGTTCTGTTCTTTCGTTCAACAACTCCATTGTGTTGAGGCACTACAAAAAAAATACACTTCCGTGATGATACGTGTTTGTCACAGTAGGTCAGGTTTCTGTCATGCATGTACATCCATGATGATTTTATAACAGAATCAAGATAGTCATAGCTGTGTTATGTAGAAGTGTTCCATGACATTACCAAAATTATCAACACGGAAGTGTCCACTTCCATGACGATAAATCGCGCGTTATAGAAGTGCTTTCGTCAAGGGTGACCGACACATGGCATCCACCGTAACGGGTCGCCGTTAAGCTATCAGGTCCGGTTTTGGATCCGATAACCTGCTAACAGCCATGACCAATGCCTATTTTCCATGTGTAAAATTCTCATTGGCCGACGGAACCACGTGTCAGCTACGCGTTGGCACAGGTGTCACTCATCCAATGGGCGAGATGCGCCTATGATATGTTGACACGTGGACTGGCCCAAAAGTGGCCCATAAACATTAAATGGGCTGGCCCAACTAAAGGCCCACAAGATTTTGCGGACCATAATGGGCCGGCCCAGCAAAAGGCACATGAGATTTCGCCGACCATAATGGGCCGGCCCAGCTAAAGGCCCACATGATTTTGAGGACACTAGTGGGCCCGCCCGTTAACTGGCTGCCATGTTTTGGGCCAAATGCCGGCCCATATTGACCTGGTCCATTAACAGTCTGCCACGTTCCGGGCCAAATAAAGGCCCATATGAGATCCAGCCCCTTAAAAGCCTACCACGTTCTGGGCGAAATTATGGCCTAGATCAGATCCGGCCCTTTAAGAGGCTTTGGGCTAAATTATGGCCCATATCAGATTCGTCCCGTTAACTGGACGCTATGGTTTAGGGCCCACTTGTTAAAGGCCCATTTAGTAATTTGGTCTGATATTAGTTTCAGCCTGTTAAAGGCCCATTTAACATTTTGGCCCTATTTTTATTTCGGTCGGTTAAAAGCCCGTCATATAGTTGGGCCTAACTACGGCCCGGTTTGCATCCGGCCTGCTCACAGTCGATAATCTGATTGGGCCAAACAAGGACTGAGACAATTTTGGCCTGTTAATGGCCCGTGATGTGATTGGCACAATCATGGGCCGGGGTCTATTTCGGCTTGTTGCCGGCCTGTGAGCTGTTCGGCATGTTTCAGGCCCAACCTATTTTTCAGCCTCCTAAAAGCCCATTGAGTTTTCTTGCGAAAAGAGGGTCGACGGTTTACTCGGCCTATTAAAGGCCCGAATCTACTAGTGGGCCAGTTTACATTTAGGCCTGTTAACGGACCAAGATGATTGGGTCCATGATGCGGATCATACATAGTGATTTGCATGACGGCCCGATTATGTACCGTAATTTTACGGTTTGGCCGGTTTACTGCGAAGACAAGATATATAAAGTAAAATAACTGCAGCATCGTGAATAAGTAAAAACCTATACTATACAATAAAGAAATTATGGCATATTACATCCACTGGGCATCAAAGTTTGCCACTATGATAATAAAGCACAAGCAAACAACAGATTACATACACTGGGCATCAAAGTTCGCCACTAGTGCAAATAAACACACCGACAAAATAATATAGAAAACCGATAGCACTTCAATAGAGTTCAAGAAAGGTTAGCCCTGCTCGGGAGCTGCAGCGCATGGAGCTGAATAAGCTGATGACACTGCGTTTGTTTGACACTTATATCGTCCTCACTCTGAAAGATAAACAAGCAGACAGATGATAGGTTTTGCACATATAAGTATCATTGCTGAGAATTCATCACATTTCTTACTGACGAATAAAGTGAAACAGTTTAAAATAGCATTAACACAATATGGTATTGTTGAGGTTAATACATGGCAGGAAATGACATTGTGAAGGAGTTGGCAGCTTCACGACACCACTGGATTACAGCTCAAGAACTCATAAGTATCAATGGTTAGTGTGCTATCAATTTATCCCATTTCAGATTTGCAAATAAAAGATACGATTTAAATAATAGTAGAATGATATGACATTGTTCATAGTTGATACATTGCAGAATATGACATTGTGCTATGGTGGGTAGGTTCACCACACCACTGGATTACGGATCAAGAACAGAAGCATACATGCAGTGCAAAAGAAGATCACTTGCTCTGTATAGTTTAATTTACATGGTATGAAGAAGGAACTTGGTTGTACAACTGAAAACTTAAATTGAGAAGGACAAACTTTTGTTTATGAACTACATAATAAACTTTTAACATGCAATTTGATGCAAACACCAAAAATAAACATCTGTTGCAGTCATGCCTAACCAAATATACACAACAAAGTTTGAAGGGTTGAGAAGGACAAACTTACATTGTTGGTGAAGACAGGCTCTATAAAGCCCTTGTCCATGCCGATGGGGGGGCAATTCAGGAAGTTTACCACAAAATCTTGTTCATAAGCATTGCCTTTATTCTACATTTTGTTAAGAGTAAATATAGATGTGATAATAAGAAAAAACGGATAATATTTAAGATAAGATGAAGAGTGATGCTACATAACCAGGTAGCTATAAATGTAAGTACAACGATACAGGTAAAAGGTACAACCAAGAGCAATGCAGAGCTAAACTTCTTCAGTACTATCCAGATTGAGCCTCGCCTACTTACAACAATGTAATGTAAATCATTGATGTGTTCAATCAGCAGAAAACAGGAAAATAATCACCATGAATAATAGCACTTACACGTAAGTGGGACAGGAAGATGTGAAAATGGTGTTTGTCTTCACTATAATCTTCCCATGATGGGAATATATGCACGTAGTCCCTAACAAAATTGAAAGCATTGTCTTTTAAACTGAGAATAACTGAAGTGGGGTTCCAATCTGCAGGAATTGGCCGTCTCTGCGGTTGGGATAGGTCTTCGGCCGATGGACTTGCTATACTTTTTGCTGGAGTGGGATTTTTCTGTGGTACGGCTGGTGCTATGGCAACCGAAATAGGCATACCTTTTGCTAGAGTGCAGGTCCTGTGTGGTGGGGCTAGTGGTGTGGCCAGTGAAGTATGGGTACAATCTGCTGGAGTCGGTCCTACGTTTTGTGTCACTGGTTGTACAACCAATATAAGTGGGGTGCTATCTAATTTCTCTGGCACCACCACATTTTTCAAGGACTTTGCTGGTGCTCCTTCAGGTTCGGCAATCACCCTCTTCCTTTTTGATGTATGATGCACAAGAACAGTATTTGAGTGAAAAAACATGGTATGATGACAGATGGAATATGTCTTGATAATGGATGGGCATGGCATCATGACATATATGATGAGTAAACTAAGCAGATGGCGGTGCAACAAAGTAGAAGAAATGCAAGACAACATATGCAAGATACGCGCAATCAATAAAACCTTGCCAAATTAGAACAAGCACCTTTATGGGTGAATAGGATAGGCCATCTGCCTTTGGCTCCTCGAGGTCAGAATAGTCATTAGGATCATATTCTGAACAAGAATCTACATGTGGGGAGCGTATGAGTTTCATTGCATCCAGAATGGCACTCAATGCCTTGGTGCCAATTTTGTAAGTCGTTGCAGTGTTCCACAATACTCTTCTGACGCGTGGATTCTGATATTCACTGTAATTACGTATTATATCTGAGAACCATGAAAACATAAATAGTAGTGAGATTATCTTTGTAATGCAGAGGATATTCTAATATAGGGGCGCCCCAGTAAACCCTTGTGTGCTATCACTGGATTCTGATGAGAGAGCTCATGTGTGCTGTAATATGGTGCGTGCATTAATATAATCTGGCACAAGTACACAAAAATATAGGCTCCAGAAGTAAGGATAGTTGACAGATGATGGGTTTATAATATACTGTATAGAGAGTTTATTGCCAAACCATGATAACAAGAGCACACAGCAACTAGGCAGATCGTAGTGTACATAAAAGGGGTACACCATAACCACGATATATAAATCGGGAAAGTGGAACTGGCTGGAAAATACGGTGTTGTATTGCCGCTACTAATTGAAAGCCTATCAATCACGTACATGCCAGCTCTATCAGTTGTTGACTGCAGATGTCCCTGCACCCCTTCCTGACAAGGAACATACTGTACGTACTAAATACAGAATAACAAAAGAGGAACATGTTAAAGAACAGAAGAGGAAGCATATTCTTGAGGTTCCACTTCATTGCATACAATGTTGGTTGCCCACTCATGATGAATCACATCGCCCAAAGAAATGCAATTCCAGGTTGTCTCTCTATATGTGGCCACATGCATTTGGAAAATCAAGTGGGAGCATTACCTGACCAATTAAATGTGTGTCTATTAACTAATATCAGTATCATATCACCATTCGTATTTGAAGAAGTAAGCTTTGGACTTATGATTGGTGTGTTGTTTAGCTTCAAGAGTGGACTGCTGCTAGTGCGACACAAAGCAGCTACACAGATCATAGTGTAGATATAACGAGGAACCCGTAAGCATCAGGAGTAAAATCAGCAAAGTGGAACTTCCTGGAATATATGTGCTAGTATTGTCGGTACGGCTAGAAAGGCTACGGATACCATCTCTCTTCAACTGAAGGTGCGGTACTATTAATATCAGTGTAACTCCCAAAGGCGACACAGCTCCCCGCATTTCCTTGCTAATCTTATAGGATTCAAGTGGGCAAGCCACTAGAAGTCCT
The DNA here is from genome assembly GCF_002575655.3 of Aegilops tauschii subsp. strangulata. NCBI lineage: Eukaryota > Viridiplantae > Streptophyta > Magnoliopsida > Poales > Poaceae > Aegilops > Aegilops tauschii. Next base: position 262,919,285 of record NC_053040.3, read on the forward strand.
ATTCCCATGTTTACAAAATCCTACGAATCAAAGAGGCCCGAAGAGTTCATAGTGTCCATCACAACCGACCGTATAGACCTCTACACTGCAAATGTCCCTGCTCATCTTCACTACAAGGAACATACTGTACTACTATCATACTCCCTCCGTTCCAAAATATAAGTCTTTGTAGAGGTTTCTACTATGGATCACATACAGATGTATACAAATACATTTTAAAGTGTAGATTCACTCATTTTGTTCCATATGTAGTCCATGGTGGAATCTATTCAAAGAATTGTATTTAGGAACGGAGAGAGTACTTATTAAAGAAGAACGGAAGACGAACATGCTAAAGAAGACAAAGCAGATTTTGGATAATAAAATGTTCGTTGCGCAGCGCCCACACATGATGAACCAGAGCACGTTTAGAATGCAACTCCCTGCTGTCTCTCTATATGTGCTGCACGTGCTTTTCGAAAGTAAAGTAGGAACATTAGCTGACCAATTAAACGTTATCTGTTTTAGTAATATCAGCATCATATCAGATTCGTATTTGAGGAACAAGTTTCGAATTATGAGTGGCGCGTTGTTTAGCTTGATGGATTCAGGAGCAGCGCTAAGCAGCTACGATGATGGTACTGATTATAAAGGCATGTCTTCATGCAAGTCGCGTGACTTTTGTCATTTGGGTCAGTCGACCATTTCAGGTGGTTGGACGAACATCCTACGTCTGCTAACCCTTCTTCTTCCTCGTCTCTGATTCTTTCCATACAGAACACTGCACGGGCCGTCGGCCCAACTACCGGTCCCGACACCCCCGCCCTCCCCTGAACCGCCCCCACAGCATGTGTTCCTCCGCCACCCCGCCCCCACCCCCACCCGCGTTGAGTTTTCTTCATTCGACGAGGCCCCACCACCACCACCCCAAAACCACCGTCCCCACCCGAGCCCCTTCCTTCGCACCGACGAACTCTGGCGAGCTCTAAAAAATCGACTGATCCAATTTTGAAATTTAGTCTACTGTCATTTCACTAGTGTGGAATATAAAAGGGGAAAACCATAAGCATTGCGAGTATAGTGTTGAGCGTGCCATGGCGGATGTGAAGGTGCAAACCGGACAAAGGCACGGACATCACAACATGCGTCCTGACTGGATAAAAATTTGAACCTAGCTATTATGAAGGAAATTTTTTATTGACAACACTTTTAGATAGAAGGAGACGCCTAGCCTACTCTGCCTCTGCTAGCTTCTTTCTAGCTTCTTCCATCTCTTCTTTGGCTTGGGTGAAGAGAGCATCTGATTGCTCTTTTCGCTTATGCAGCAACCCAGCTACATTCTCAAGGGCTGCTGCACGCTTTCTTTCAGCCTTTACTAGTGCCACGAGGACACGAACAGTTGACGACTCCACCTGGCTTGTGTGTAATCCAGCATCGTCTGGGAATTTTCACCTTGTGTCTAATCGAGAATCATTAGGGAACTGGCACCTTGTGTGTAATCCAGCCTCATTTTGGAAACATGATCTTGAGGTTGACCATACTTCCCTCCTCGGAGGACTGCATCCTAACATGAAGTTACTTCTTTTTTAGACCAATACTCAGAGCAACCCAGATCCATTTAGTAGAAGCCAGATAAACAGGACTCGGAGAAGTGAATTCAAAAGGAAAAATATAAAAACAGACTACAAGGTGAGAACACCCACTTCCTACATCAAGCTAAAAACGAAAGCATTAGGACGATTAAGACTCTTCTTATTACACATTGAAGAACACGAGGCTAAGAGAAACAGAAACTACAACATATACACATCGAAGAACACGAGGCTAAACGAAAGTAATTTAAAGGGTGTTACTTACCAAAGCTCGTTTTACTAGTTCGGTGCAGCTCCTCTTTGACTTGCCATGCTCCTCGACGATGTACCCAATATCCTATGTTTGGTCTTCATTGCTCCTCTACATGTTCGCACTCGTGGTTTTAAAATCTCAACATGGCAAGAAAAATATACTACTCCCTCCGTCCCATAATATAAGAATGTTTTTGACACTACACTGGTGTAAAAAACATTCTTATATTATGGGACGAAGGGAGTAGTAATACTCACGCATCTTGTGGGCAACATTAAAGCACTCGACTGCCATGTTAGAGCATCTCCAACGGAAGCGCAACGTGCGGCGCTTTAAAAAAGTGTTTACATCGCTGAAATAGGTTGGTTTGCGGGCCCGGAGTGCTCAGATCGAGAAGTAGAGTTAGAGAGTAGAGACATAGATAGTTCTCAGCATAGATAGATAAAAAATAGATAGTTCAACTACTCCTCGTCGTCCGACTCCTCCTCGGTGATGTCCTGCTCCGACATCTCAATGTAGGCGTGAAGATACCGATCGTTGTCGGATTCCCAGGGCGATGCCGCTCCTAGCCTCATGTTGAATTGAGCGTCCACTTTTCGCGTACGCTTGTCCTCGCGATAGGCAGCTCGCTCCGCCCTCCTCTTCTCCCTCTCCGCCCTCCTTTTGCGCGTAGAACTTGCGCTCGTTGATGATGTCCTGCGGGAAGCGTTGGCGCCACAGCGCCATGGCTTCCTCGTCCATCTCGGCACCCGCCTCCTGTTGTTGCGACGATCCTCATCAGCGATAAGCCACGGCAGAGGCGCGAGCTCCTGCGCCCGCTCCCACGTCGGCACATTGGGGAAGTTCAATGTTCTATGAGGCGACCGGAGGTGCCACGCCGCCGCGTCGTACGCGTGGGCGGCCTCGTTGGCGGTGTCAAAATTGCCGAGGCCGAGGCACATCCCGCGGAACTAGATCTCGGCAGAGAAGCAGCCGGAGGGGTGCGCGCGGACGCCGCGGTATCCCCAAGTTTCCCGGCGACGCGGCGGCATGGTGGCGCGGCGGCGGCCAGGCGAGAAAGAGCGGGGAGAGAGCGGTGGAGAGGCGCGGAGCAGGGAGAGAGCGGTGGCGAGGCACAGAGCGGTGGGAGGGCGTTGGATTTTATAAAGCGCGCTGGACAATGCGCGCCAAAACTAGCGCGCGCCCTGCCGCTTTTTCCCGCGCGCGCGCGATCCTTTCCTGACCTCCCTGCTATCTCTACTTTCTTCTCTACTGTTGCGGACGCGGAATCTACCTTCGAGACCTTGAATGCCATGTGGATCCTGCAATCTGAAGGAGCAATTTGGGTCAGTCGACTCTTGTGAGCCGTTGGATGCAACATGGATGGCCAGAAGGGCTTCTTCGACCTTCGAAATTGATGCACCGTTCATCATCTCTCTCAGGCATCGAGCCGCCAGCCCGCCACATTCCTAACCACCTGCCGCCACCGCCCCGCCCTCCCCTGAACCGCCTGCTGCCGCCATGCTCCCCCTCCCCCCACCCCCTCCATCCGTTTAACCCCGGGGACGATCCATTTTTTCCGGCGAACTGCATTCCACACCCAACACTCATAAGATAGATCATGGGCACCCTTGCACCCTAATATTGATACTGGGGTAGCTTCTCTGCCGTCTTCTTCCTTCGCTCCGTTGAACTTCTTTCGCAAATCGACTGGCCCAAATTATACTACTAGTACGAACGTATTAAGTACAGTAGGAAGGCGAATATACGAGCAGTAGTACCAACTGCAAGAAGAACAGTAGTAAGCCATAGTATTAGTACTAATGTACGTACTAAAGAGTTCAAATAACGAGAAAGAACATAAAGTTCAAATAACGAGAAAGAACATAAACATAGTTCTGCTGGGGGCTCAGCACAACACACCCGTGAAATAAAACTAAGAAACTAGTCCGCTTGACACTGCAGTAGAACCAGCATGAGCGACAGCACTGCCACCTTACTCAGAGTCACAGTCCACGTCCTCGACTTCGTCCTCGTCCCTCTTCCTCTTCCTCTTCGCCGACACTTCTTTGCTTGATCTGGACATCGGGCTCTGCTTCTTATCCAACCCTTGTAGATATTTTAAAAAAGGTAGGCATCCATTGTTGCGTACATGATGTGATCTTCATCTATTGTCTTCGACTCCCATGCATGATGAAACTCGTGGTGAGGTTTCTTCAGTTTAGTGTACGAAGGATCAATCATGGCTGCTGCCAGGGTCAGCATTGAAGGCTGAGAGGAGGACACCAGGCTTGCCTTCTGGACATCGAGGGGCTGGCCTACAATGAGGCCTATCCGACCCAGGACATCCATGTCATTCCTAAAGTCTACAGTAATGAATTTCACTCTTCCGTCCTTGAGGAAGTTCTTAAAATCCTGGCACTCAACGTCGGCATGGCATATGTGGTAGACCAACAACATGTTATGTACGCAAACCTGGATCACGGTGGGATTCTTCTTCTCTGCCTCCTTTAGAATCTTCTCACTTTCCAGTACTGTGGTGTATTCAACATCTAGCCCAGCGACCCACTGATCCTTTGAACTGTTGAACATGCGTAGGAAGCGAGCAAGGCATGCTTTCACCGTCACGGATCCATGGGTGTAGATGATGATGAACTCATCGTCCGTCATGGCTCTAACCTAGTACTCAGCGGCGACCATGGAGATTTCGGAGGCCATGGATTTTGGAGGAGGGTTAGGAGAAGTTGAACTGGTGTAATGTGAAAGGACGAGACGACTGGGAGCGAAGTATTCAAAGGTAGAAGACAGGGACGAGCAGGGCGTGCGAACGGCGTGGGGTTGTTGGCTTGCCCGGTGTATAAACACCTCAAGACCCCAAAGAGTTCTCGTGTACTATGCGGGACCCACTAGATGTCATGTCTACTAGACCCATATCGTACGCCTGACGGTATAGCTTCTGCCTCTTCGCACGCCATGCCGGGACGTGGATGTAACTTCACTTAATTCCGTCAACCGTCGCACCTCCCACGACCTTCGCCTCCCTCGCGCGGTCGCGCCCTTTGAGACTTCGACCGGCTATAAATGAGCAATTTTTTGCCTACTCCGCATGCATGATACTCCCTCTGGTCCTTTTTACTTCCGTCAACCGTTTGCAAAGTTTTTGACAAAATTTATACTAAAAATATCAATGTCTACAATAGTGATTAGAATGAGTATAGAAACTACATTTTATAATGAGTATAAAAATATTGATTTGACATTGTGAATGTTGATGTACATTTTTCTATAAGTTTGGTCAAAGTAGAGGTACATTGACTTCAGACAAAACTCAAATGCACAATGCAGACTAGTTCCTCCGTCCAGGTGTGTGACATGTCCTATCTAGTCATCACAACAAGGTTAGCTATTAGCGTACTACTACCTCCCTTCTAGTTTAAAGGGCTCGATTCAAAAATTTCACCTACTCTTACCAAGATAGAGGCGGTGGAATAGTTTTTGTAGTGGTTTCTAGAGTCTGGACTCCATCTTCAGGAACCTTCGCCGCCGCCGGCAAGAATGCAAGGAGATGAACCAGAAAGGAAATGAGGCTAGAATGAGTAGTTGTGTAATTTATACAGTGGCCGAGGTGGGTAAATATCCGCTATATCTCCGGTGGCAAGGCCATGTCTCTATGTACACACATCTCAGTCGTTGGTTCGAAGTAGATCGAATGGCTCACGTTGTCCAAAGGCAGACATACCATCACCACCAACTGTGATTTTTATAGGAGTGGTCATGCATGCATGTGGTATAATTAATGCATCGGTTTACACAATTTTTTGAGAAAAATGAGAGTACTAATTAAGTACTTTTGCAAACTACAGAATTAATTCCACCATTCATCATCTAGCTTGGTTGAAGAGATTTTCAAATTAAGCCCTATAAACCGGAAAGGAGGGAGTACCACATTACCACCACTATGGCCAGCCTTAATCATCGCATGCAATAATTTGGTGCACCTTGAAATCTAAACGCCTGCTTGACTCTCCTTCTCCCTCCAGCAGTCCCACCACTCCACCCCGTGTGGAAAAAATTTGAATGCATGACTCTCCTCCGCCGCGCTCGACCAATCCGTTGTGACCAGAAATATTTCCACCCCTTCCCTCACCCGTAATTTACTCCAACAAATATGCCCACGTAGCTGTTACGTTAATCATGCAACATATCTTACGGGACGCTGCTTCAGTTACTTAACTGCAGGTGCATAGGGTCACTGACATGTGGGCCCAACAGGTATCTGGCCCACATGTCAGTGATGCAACTGTACCTGCAGTTAAGTTAGTGAAGCTCAGTCCATATCTTACGTAGGTGTGCCATAGCTCGCTATAAATACTGCGCCTCCGACGGCATTCGGAAGAACGCTCACTTTCATCGCTATCTCCTCCCCCTCCCTTTCACGTCGACCACCATGGCATCGCCCCTCCCAAGCCCTAGGCACCCCTCACTGCACTGAGCGGACGGTCACGCGTCGCTGTTCCGTTCCTCGCCGCCACTAGTCGAGGAGGATGCGTCGGCGTTCCGCTCCTCGCTGCGACACGTTGAGGTGGACGCGTCGGCGTTCCCAATCTCGCCAGCACGCGCTTCGGAGGACGCGTCGTCTCCCCGCTATGAGGAGAACGCCGCGCCACCCACCGAGCCCCCCCAGCCTTGAGGAGCTTTGGAAAGTGTCGGCGTTCCTAGAACGGGGGTCCCCAGACTTGCCTGCCTGCGGCCTACGGCGTGGCTGAGCTAGCAGGCTTGTACGACCCATCTTCATCAACAAGGCACTCAAGACCCTCGCGAGGCGGACGACGCAAGACCTCCTCAGGAGCGGCCTCGCCAAGCCGGCTCGCGAGGGCGGAGATATCAAGGCAAGGCATGCCTCGCGAGGTCCTCGTGACGTGAGCCATGACGATCGAGACCAGGCAGGCGCCAGGCGAGCGCCAGCGCGCGCAGCGTCCTTGCTTCCTCTTTGGTGCTAAGGGGCCAAGCGCAGGCGCGCAGTACCGAGGCATCAAGCAAAGGTTTCCATATCGGTGCAACGAGACCAAGACCAGCAGGACGGCAAGACGGAGGTCACCCTGGAGCCCAAGATGGCGTCACCGCCATAGCCTTTTGCAGGCGAAGACTACTTTTGTCAGGATAAGCTGTGCTAGCTGTCCCCTTTCGAATTGGCCGTTGTTGGCTCCCTTCCCGCTCAATATTTGGGGAGAGGACGAGGGCCTATATAAGTAGAGCTAGCCACCACCGTAGGGGGCAACGAATTCAGAGGCATCTCACCCACACAAGTTCGTCAAGCACAAGAACACCTCAACCTCAGGAGGCTGTTCTTCCCCTTGTACTGTTCATCATCAGCCCAAGAGGCAATCCACCACCACCACACTGGAATAGGGTATTACACCACAACGGTGGCCCGAACCAGTATAAATATTGCGTCTTTGTGTTGTGAGTTCGTCGAGTTCGTCCGCGAGATCTTAGCGAGCTAGGGCGTGGATCGGTAGGGAGGAAATCTTTGCGCGCACCCCAGTGTTCGAACCTTGATGGTTTTGCCGGAACCCGAGATCCGACATTTGGCGCGCCAGGTAGGGGTGCACCGGAGCCTCTTCCCCGCCAATCGACCCGCCGACGCTCCGCGGCCCCGATGTCCGGCGACCCGAGGGCCGACTCCGACCGCTGGGCAGCCTGGCCAGCCCGGGCGGGCCCACCTGCCCATGAAGACCTCAACCACGTGCTCCAAGCGGCCCGAGCGCCGTCTAACGCTGCAGGGCGCGGCCGGTGCAGCCACGCGCCATCCACCCTCACTCCACGACAAGCGCGAGCCGCTGCAAGGGCCGCAAGCCATGCCACAGCGATGACACCACACACCCGGTGGGAGCAGGCGAACATGCGGGCAGCGGTCATGGTGGCGCGGGAGTTACTGCGGTGCCGACTAATGGAAAGCGGCCGGGATGCACTGCTGGAACGTGTCGCTGAGCTACTGTATCCCGGGCCGCTACTGGATCTCACGGCGGGCCTCGCCGCAACCACGCGCCCTCGGGTGTGCCTGGGGGCTTCATCGACACCGTGACGGCCGGCGTTGCCGGGGGCCCCGTTGCCCCCACGCCACCTCCGATGAGCATGGGCACGAGCGTTGCCCCCCATGGTCCCAGGGAGGCATCGCGCTATCATCCTCAGGACGCCGCCCTGGGCCAGGCGACGTGGAGTGTGGGCCACTACGGCGAAGTGTTTGGGGTGACACCCCCGGAAGCCTACATGCCCCGCTTGATGGACCAGGAGTACACGCTGGAGCACGACCTGGCTCGTTCCTCGGGCCAGGTTGGGAGGAGGAGGCATTAGGAGCTGAAGCCTTCCAGGAGCCGTCGGAGAGCCCCGCCAACCGCGCCATCGACAACAGATACAGGGTACCACTAATCCCTCAGGAGCAAGCTTACGCTAACCATGGGTCGCAGGAGAATCAGGTCACCACAGCGGCTGGCGGCCCCAGCTCGGCGACCTCCCTCCCGCCAGGAGGATCGCGCTGGGGGCCGCAGGAGAGAAGTCAGGAGCCAGATCCCACCCCGCGTCGCATAAAGCAAGGTCCCCCCCCCCGGAGGTAGGCCCTCTGCTGGGGAGGTGCTGAAAAGCCTACCCCCGGCTGAGGACCCGTGGTCGCCGAGGGCGCCGCTAGCGACCCCTTTCCCCCTTTGTGTTGTCCGAGTTGCCGGTCGGTTCAAAGGTGGTCGAGGGCGGCGCAAGGCGGGGTCCTCGCCTGGCGATATGAAGCAAGCCCGGTACCTGTGAAGAAGGCCCAGTGCCTCTGAAGATCACCGCCCGTGACACTCTCACGTAATAACGATTGGGCCTGTACACGCCCCAGAGTCTCCAGAGAGCCGCCCTCGGGAACACGCACCGAGCGCGCCGGTTGGCGCTAGTTCCTTGCGAGGCCCGCTCGGGCGGATCAGCAGACCTTTCGGGAGCTCCGCGACAACTCTTGATCTTGCAATCCGATTCGGGGCCCGCCCCAGCTAAGGTAAGCCGCAGGAGCAAAACTTGCCGCCAGGCTCATGGATCCACGAAGGCGCACACTTGGCTTGGCATAAAAGAGTAAAAATTGCGATTTGTTTACATGAGGGGCTCCCTCTCTCAAAATGCTCTCACAATCTTTAGGGGCCACGCCCAAGGTTTTGCATACAGGGTAGAATAGTAAAGGGACAAGGGATCAGCCGGATATGTCACTCGCCGCATCCTCCACGTTGTCTTCAGACGCACCGCTGGCGTCGTTGTCGCCGTCGTTGGCATCGCCGCCACCCCCACCAACGCCGGCATCACCATCGTCAACCACGTCGCCTTCGTCTGCAGCGACCAGCACCGCGTCGTCTTCAGAAGCGAAGGCTCTGAGCAGCGCATCCATGTTGTCCTCCACCAACCGTGCCAGATCGCCACGGATGGCGTGCAGTACGGGGGCAATGGTGGCGTCGAAGTCAAAGTTGGTTAAGGTGTTCCGAAGATGGCTGAGGACACGAGAGAACGCGCGCCCGAGCAAGCCTCGACTTCTCTCTTCCACGAGCTGGTGAGCTCTGTCGGACCGAGCTTCCAAGCGCGTCACCACGTCACCAAAGAAGCACAGATGACTGGCGTAGTCATTCGAGTGTGGATACGGAGCATTCTCGTCGCAGACATGGCCCAACGTCGTGTTGGCCCTGACCCTGAGGTCCTGAAGCATGGGGTCGTGCTCACGCTCCAGTGTCCGCCACTGAAACACCTCCTCCTTGTTTTGCCGCATGACCGCCTCAGCTTCATCAACCCGTTTCTGAAGTGAGAGCAGCTCGGTGCGGGCGGAAGCCAGTTCTACCTGCGCCGTAACCAGGGCGGCTGCGGTGGCCTCCTCGCGCCTATCCACTTCGGCCAGCTAGGGCCTGAGGGCGGCGGCCCTACCCGCATCCTCTGTTATCGCAAGCTTCAACCTCAAATCATACCTACCCTCGAGATCCGCGTGAGCCTCGGCCACTCGGCGATCAACCTCCTCCTGAGCCTTGGCCTTGCTTGCGCCAACGACATCTTCCGCTTGAGCAACTTGACGCTCCCTCGTCTCCAGCTGCTCAAGCTCGAGGCTACGCTCCACAGCCTCCAGAGCCAGCGCCTCCTCGCGCCTCCGGATCTCTTCTTCCTCGGTGGGCATCCCCTTCAGCGACGCAAGGGCGGCCTTGCACGCCTCCACCTGCTGCTCCAGGGACGCGCTCCAGGCCTGGAGCTCCCACGCGCGCTTCTTCGCAGCGTCGCGACGGCGGTCGGCCTCGCGAGCCTGCTCCAGAGCTCGGGAGCAAGCTTCTCGGGAAACCTTGAGGGACGCCTTGGCCTTCACCTTATCAAGATCACGTTGGTAGCGGCCAAGGTTGATGGCCACCTTCAGCTTGCGCCGTTCCTCCACCAGCCGAAGACCCTCAGCCTCAAGGCGCGCATCGACACCCGCGAGTTCTTCCCCAAGTCGGCTCATCGCGCCCATCGCCTCCTGGAAGAGCTCATGACGAACGATGCTCCGCCCGTGCTCGAACTCTAGCGCACGGCCCACCTCGTCCTCCGCCACGGGGGCTGCAGGTGGGACGTGAAGTGGAGCACCCCCTCTGAGCAGGGGGCTGGGGGCTGGTGCCACCCCAGCCGCCAGCCCGGCCTCGCGAGGGGCCCCGGCCAGTCGGGGCCTGCTGCTTGAAGAGGAACTGAAGACTGAGGCCAACCAGCTACTGTCCATGACCAGAGGAGAGGTCCTGGGAGCGCCCGCCAAGCTCCGAGCTAGGCCGTGGAGGAAGGACGATGGGGCCGCAGGGTCGAGGCGCCATGAAGGCGAGCGCACCTCCTCGGCCGGCCTTGCCCCAGGCGCGACATGCAAGCTCGGGACGCTCAAGGCCAGCGCGGGAGTCGAGGAAGGTGGAGGTTGCTTCTCGGGGGACCCAACGGCCCTGGCGGAAGGGGTCCTGAAGAGCCAGCGTCAGGGAAGAAAGCAGCAATCAAGAAATCACAAGGTGCAGTACTTACTCGTCAACGGCGTTGTACTTTCGTCGCTTCAACGGTCCAAATATACTGCTGCCGCTCGGGGATCCTTTCCTCTTGCGGAGCTCCTCGAAGTCCACGCAAAGCCAACCGAAGCGCTGGACATGACGGCCGACACGAGGTGCAGCCGGAGAAGTGCTCGAGAGGACAATTTCGAGAGAACAGTCGGGCGCCGTTTCACTACGACCTCCCGAGGCCTCCGGAGCTTCGGCCTCGGGAGCCGCGTGCTGCATTGTCTTAGCGACCGACGTCCCACAGAAAGAATCACGAGTTCCTGGGGACGACGCCCCAGGAGCCCCAGGCGGCATCCGCACATCAGCACTCGTGCCGCCAGCCTCCGGTGGCGCTTGCCCTCCTGCATCCACATTCGGGATGAGCTCAGCACAGGCGAGGAAGTGGGGAACTAGGTCGACAAGGTTCTCGCGAGACCCCACCAAGTCGTCCGGGCGCAGCCCCCACTCATCAAAGGAAGGCATGCTCGTTGCAAATTCAGCCTTGTTCGTGCATCGGTACAGCAGACAGCTTTTCCCAGGCATGTCGTCCGGCAAAGGGACACTTGTCAGGACCTCAAGCACTGTTTGCCACGTCTCACGAGGGAGCCCGGACTCCTGAAACCACAATTGGTCCTAACTGCTGAGCAAGGTCCACATCGGGCGAGAATGGCGCTGAAGCAGAGTGACTCAGCGCCTGATGAACTCCTTCACCACCATAGGCGCGGTCACGTCGCTGTCTTTCAGCCTCCTCAGCCCGAGCTAGACAGGGACAGGACGGGGGCTCGCGAGCCTCTCGTGGCCCCAACTGGAGTTGGGAACAGCGGGCGCTGGCGGGGAGTGGAGCAGAGGGCTGAGCACACTGGCGTCGACAAACACCCACCGTGTCCGAAACTCACTTGTGGATGGAGGAAGCTCGAAGTCGATCCCCGCGTCCGCCGTCGCGGCCACGGCCTAGAAGCTCACGCATGTCGAGCTTTGCCGGGGATCAATCAGATGCAATGAGAAGAAATGACGGAGATGGGCCACAGAAGGAGCGATGCCCACCATGGCTTCACACAGAAAGGCGAGTACGGCGAGGAGAGTCATGGACCAGGGGTCAAGATGTAGCATGTGGATCTGGTAATGTTCAAGCACCGCATTGAAGAAGGCGGAGAAAGGGGGAATCAGGCTGGCCCAAAGGGCATCGATGAAAATTGGGACCTCGGAGGCCGCCCGAGCAATGCGAGCGTGAGACGCAGGCCAAGCCACCATCTTCCCCCACTCGTTGAAACTGGTGGAGAGCATGGGACGCACCTTGTCCATGGCCTCGTCGTTGAGCACTAAGGATCAGCCGACTGCAGGCTCGACGGCTGGAGGCACACTTGGCGAAGACAGAGGCTTCTTCCCCTTATCTGCTGGTTTCGGCGCCATGGCGATGAAGCGGGCAGAGTGCAGGTCAGATTGGAGAAGATTAGCAGAGTCTCGAGGAAGCAGAGGGATTGGGGAAGCAAGGCGTGGGCGATGGAAGAATAACTGTGTAGGTAGCGGGGGTCGCATAGCAAGGCGGAGTCCAAGGCAGCGTGGGGAAGTAGAGACGCCCACGTCCAATCAACCGCCATGCGTCGACCGAGGCCGCAGGCTTTTGGGGCCCGTGGCGCTCCGCGCTTGACCTTTGGCTTCGCCTCGAAGCAAAGCCCGAGCGCGCCTTGGGCCCGGGGGATATTGTCGGTGTTCTAGGAACGGGGGTCCCCAGACTTGCCTGCCTGCGGCCCACGGCGTGGCTGAGCTAGCAGGCCTGTACGGCCCATCTTCATCGACAAGGCACTCAAGACCCTCGCGAGGGGCCAAGCCTCGCGAGGCGGACGACGCAAGACCTCCTCAGGGGTGGCCTCGCCAGGCAAGCTCATGAGGGGCGGAGAGATCAAGGCAAGGCAAGCGTCGCAAGGTCCTCGTGACGTGAGCCATGACGATTGAGACCAGGCGGGCGCCAGCGCGCACAGCCTCCTTGCTTCCACTTTGGTGCTAAGGTGGAAAGCGCAGGCGCGGAGTACCGAGGCATCAAGTCAAGGTTTCCATATCGGTGCAATGAGACCAAGACCAGCAGGACGGCAAGACGGAGGTCACCATGGAGCCCAAGACGGCGTCGCCGCCAGAGCCTTTTGCAGGCAAAGACCACTTTTGTCAGGATAAGCGGTACTAGTTGTCCCCTTTCGAATTGGCCATTGTTGGCTCCCTTCCCACTCAATATTTGGGGAGAGGACCAGGGCCTATATAAGTAGAGCTAGCCACCACCGTAGGGGGCAACAAATTCAGAGGCATCTCACCCACACAAGTTCGTCAAGCACAAGAACACCTCAACCTCAGGAGGCTGTTCTTCCCCTTGTACTGTTCATCATCAGCCCAAGAGGCAATCCACCACCACCACACTGGAGTAGGGTATTACAGCACAACGCTGGCCTGAACTAGTATAAATCTTGCGTCTTTGTGTTGTGAGTTCGTCGAGTTCGTCAGCGAGATCTTAGCGAGCTAGGGCGTGGATCGGTAGGGAGGAAATCTTTGCGCGCACCCCAATGTTCGAACCTTGAGGGTTTTGCCAGAACCTGAGATCCGACAGAAAGAAATGGCTGTTGCCTTGTGGGAGGCTTTGCCTCCGGCAGAGCACGCCAAAAAAGAGGCGGAGAAGAAGTCCGAGGAAGAGAAGCGCGCCACGGGGCAAGCTGCCTGGCAGGCATATGTTGCGTCCGAGAGAGTCAGGCAATTGGCTCTTTGGCAGAAGGCTCGTGCGAGGGCCGGGAGGGTGGCGGAGGACGCCCGTGCCAAAGCCCTGAGTGAAGTCGGGCCCAAGCGCCTCATCTACGCTTGGTGGTACGTGGACCGGGTGCACGCTTCCAGCGAGGAGGAGTACCTGTTGGCACCGGATCACCACAATGGTGAGATCGTGCTCGCCCGTCGGCAAGCCGCCAATCAGCACCTTGCGAGTTGTGAGGCTAAGGAAGAGTTGTTGTGTCGGCGTGCTGGGAAACGGCCGTGCACCAGGGCACTCGTGGCGCGCCGCAAGCGCTCGTGCGAGCGCCATGGCTTTTATTAGGAATATAGTTTAGTTTCGTAAGGTGATCTCATTAGTTTTGGGGACGCAAATGATAAATCCCGAACGTTCGGGAATAATTACCGTCCTTAATTAAGTATGTAAAAGGAAAAGTTTGGAAACCTTGTGTATCCGTACGCATTTTGTAAGTACGTGCATATAGCACAAACTTTACTATATACTATCGCACTACACCTCTCTCTCTATATATATATATATATATGCTTGCAGACTGTGCTACTCCCTCCGTCCAGGTGAATAAGTAATGTTTGGTTGTGCACCGTGACCAAGAAGGAGGGAAGACTTATACACCTAGATGGAGGGAGTACTACTATTACTTATGTACGTGCAAATGCACATTTTAACATTACGATGCGGTTTTTCTAAAAGTAGAAAAACAGCAGTAATCAAGCTTGTGAAACGATTCAATGCAAAACAAATGCAAAAATGCTCGTTTGATTGTTTACTTTTAGCTTCCTTCTTTGTGGTTATTTCTCTATCGTACTTTGTACGGAGTATCTCACTGGCCGGGAAGGCATGCAAATTCCCAAACCGCTTCCTACAACCTGTATCGATTTTTTGCCTAACAAGTTGTGCCGTGTTGGAATTCCAACTTGAGTACTACTACTAGGACTACCAGGGGCTAGTTCTTTTAGGCTTCTAGATTAGTAATCCCATAACTACTACCTCCGTCCTGGTTTATTGGTCCCCATTGTAATCTGTGTCAAATTTTGACCATAAATTTAACTAATGAAATGTTTGTGCATGTCACATGCACTAACATTTTATCAGTTAAATCTTTGGTCAAAATTTAGCACAAATTACAATGGTGACAAATAAACTAGGACGGAGGTACTAGTAGTAGTTTAGAAGCCCAAATAAATGAGTGAGGCGCCTTAATGTTATTCTCCACTGTGACTAGTCTTATGGGAAAAGTTGGGGAAGAGACGGCTTATTTTTTAAACCGCCAAAAGAACTGGCCCTAGGAGTAGTAGCTAGGAATACTAGGAGTAGTAGCAAGCGATCAAGTGTGCGAGATGAACCGGAGAAAGTAAATGCAGAGAGACGAAATGCAAAAAAGATGGAGGGATGTGATGGTTGCTTTTCCGTTTATTTTACAAGGCCACTTATTACTGGGAGTGGTTGGGTTTTGTGATATGACGGCTTTACAGCCGCGCTGCGAGCGGGGTGAGACTCCCGTGCAGCGCCGCCCTCTACACAAGTACTACATCGGTCGTGGTTTATTAGTCCCCTTGAATTTGACTGAAGATTTAACTGACAAAATGTTAGTGCATGTTAACAAAAACTATATTGTTGGATTCGTATTTAAACATAGTTTTCAATGATATAATTTTAGGTGACATGCATGAGCATTTATCGTACTATATATGATGTTAGTTAATTTTTTGGTCATACTAATCTATAGTAAGGGTCCCGTGCGTTGCACGGCACAGTGAAATGCATTGATCGGGGAGTTGTTTATTTTGACAAAGGATGTGGTGGTCATCTCATGTGTAACGGGTATCGATAGGTTTCTTCGGATATTATTTCATCTCTAGAGCTCACAAACATCCGGGTGAAATAGATAAAAAAGTATCTTTTGCAAACAAAAGCGTTCAGCTGTTCAACCTGCATCCAAAACTTGTGAAGAAATAACACTTATTGTGCTTTGCAAGAAATGATCTTTAAGAATTAGTTTTTGAGTATCAATTGTTATACATGTTGGCTACAGATGACATGGCACTTTCTTATAGTCAACAGTTGGCTATACTATTAAGTATTAACCATGCTCTTATAGACCTAGACGGAGGGATTAAATCAGGATGATTTGGAAGGGGGCAGAGGAGATGTAAGAAATGTTTCATCATAAGTCTTTCACCAGTAGAGTAGTAAAAATTCTCAGTTAATCTCATAAATGGCAAGCGAGAACTCTAATGGAGCAAAAGCATACATGGAAGATTCTAGACTAAACCATAAATGGATAAACTTTTATTCAAGCGCGATACTCTAATAGAGCAAGATCATGCATGGAAGGTTCTATACTATATAAATAAGAAGTCTCCACATACTTAGACAGCGGATTACATTGAGTGAAGACTAATGATCATCATTTAACTTGGTAATGCATATGTCCAGGTGAACCACCTTGGAGTCCCGGTGCACCATGTTGGGGGGATATCATACCATGCGTCTTCCATGTCCACACCGGCGGGAAGGTCCTAGCTCGGCACAATCCTAGTCAGCGTCATGGAGCGGGTGTGGCCCACGTACCTCTGAGGGGCAGTAACAGTGAGCACGCACCCGTACATCGGCCTCGGGTCAGTGTCAGCGGCGTCGCCCCTGACACACACTATAGAGATGGGGTGGCGGCCTGCGCGGGCCTCGCCGGTGCCCACGATCAAGAGGAAGATGCTGCCATCCTCCTCCGAGACTATTAGGCGGCGGTGATCCTCCAGCGACTCCGGCATGGCGAACGGGTAGCACGTCTTGTACTTGATGTTCTCCGCCAAGGGCCAGTAGTGATCGCCGGACGCCTGCGTGAGGTGATGCACGAGGTCCCTCGGCGAGCCCCAAAACGGCATCGGGCACTCATAGCAGTAGACGAAGGGCTCCTGGAGGCATCGACCAGGCCGTCCATGAAACAGGAGTGGCTGTAGGGGAAGTTGCGCCAGTTGAATATATGAGCAAGTTACTATGAGATTTAATACGAATAAGCACAAAATAAATCATGATGGCTATAACAGAGATTAAACTAATCATGTGGACTAGCATAGTAGATGAACAGATCGAATCTAGGACACAGACTAGAAACATCAATTCTACCAGGATTTCTAACTAGAAGGACAGAAACACATACGGTGCAACGGGAGCAGCACCGTTGGCGTTGAGGTTGTCGCCCATGTCGTTGAGGAAGAGGTCGCCGAGGTCGTGGGAGAAGTTATCATCGGTGAAGTCACCGCTGCCAGCAGTCGCGCGAGTGCGCTCCCCAAATTTCAACAGCTCCCGCCGAATGGAGCGTAGGAGGGAGCGGCTGTAGGGGACGTTGCGGCCGTTGAATGGAGCGCAGGAGTAGCACACGAAGCAGTAGATGGTGCTCCTCCCTAGTCTCTATCTCTACTCTTATCTCTATCTCTACTACTCTTATTTCTTTTTTATAATATACTAGTAGCTATCAAATAGAATAGTACTGCACCGCCCGCTGCACGCCTAGCTGAACACACCTGCTTGCCTCCATCAAACCCCTCCGTTAAATCCGCATGCAAACCGACAACCTACTCTGGCCCGCGGGAGGAAATTTGCCGGTTGCCATTGGAGAATAATTGAGTCACGTCCAATCCATTTGAGTTAATTGCGTGTATGATTCTCCCTCTATAAAAAGTTAATTGCATCCTTAATCTTGTATTCTAAGTACTCTGTGGGTTCTACTGCCAGTACAGTGTACATGACTTGTTGGCTGGCTACAGATTCGTACAAAAAGTTAAAAAGAAACAAATCCATCCTTAATCTTGTATTCTAAGTACTCTGTGGGTTCCACAGCTAGTACAGTAGCGAAAGAAGTATATATTAAATAAAAGCTAAATTTAGGACATAATTCAAACTCAGGTCATCGCGCTGCAAGCATCCGGCCCGGACCAGTACACCAGGTGTTCGTTGCGGACGATGCAAGAGATAAACCTTTATAGCAAGCAGCCAGTCCATTGCAATGGATCCAAAGTAAAATAGGGCATACTATTAGGTACTGTAGGGAGTACAAGTATTGTGATCACTCAAGCAAGTTGTCTGGCATCGATATGACCCTACGCTGCTGGTATGTGTCTCATAAGTCAATGTTGTAGTCATCATCACCTGTCCACTTCCCGCAACACATATTCGCTTCTGCATCTTTGTCCGCACATAATCGTCCAATATTCCATCCCCGCTAAGGCACCTCCCCCCTCTTCTGAAACCCAAGCACTAACAATGGCAGAACCGAGCAGCGTCAGCCGAAAGAGTGGCTGGAATTCGCTCCCCACAGAGGTAATCAAGATCATTGTTTCACGTGTGGACAATCTCAGTACCATGCCGCTCGCGGTGTGCTCGTCGGGGCTGTACTGTTTACACAAAGCCCTCAGGCCAGAGCTTTTTAAGCCAACTCCTTGCTTGCTGATGCCACCTGATCTTCAGAAACGGCGTGTCACGCAGCATAACGATCATAGGGTGGCGAGCATCAACCCCCTTGACTGCGATCCGATCCCCGTCACCCTCAACTACATTAACGGTACGTACTGGGTCGGCATGAACATGTCTTGATGGTGCTCGTCGACGGTCATGGCAGCTGGATGCTCGTGGAGGTCTACACCCGGTGATTGATCCCCCTTCCTTCGATTAACACTGCAATGCTTTGGCACCGCGGCCCAGAATACTCAGAATCTTACAGTAGCCAACATGATACCAAGTTTGATTTGCTCAAGGTTGTAATCTGCCAAGTGCCCACGAGATCTGTGAATTATAAAGACTTCGGGCTAATTGCGTTCTTCAACCGTAGTCTCGCCTATCTGACAGGTCACTGTGGTAAGTGGAGAAATCTGCACGTCCATCGCAGGATCATACATCCTCCATGGTTCTTTGATGCCATTGAACACAAGGGCTTCATTTACGCTGTTGACTCCTTCTATGGTTGGACGTATTGCTGGCATACTCCAGTCATCGCTACAAACGGCTATTACAGCATTATGTTACTTTCCTATGATATCATTATGGCTTGCTTATATTATTGTGAACATTTACTGAAAAAATATTCATGCTCATAACATGCTTTTCTTAAGATTGACTACATTAAGAGCCCATTTTTATTTGACTCCCACTTGATATGATGTTGTAGGCCGCCTAGTGTCCCTACCCTTCCTAATCCCAAAACCTTTCAAAGAAAAGCGGCATGGCAGTTGCAGGTGGCTCCTAGCTCGATCAGACGATAGCGAACGATTGATGATCGTTCGCATATACCGGACGTGTTGTTTCGCCGAATACAATCACAGTCACTGCAAGGTCTTTGAGCAGGATCCCAACTTCTCTGGGCCTTCAAGAATTTCTGACTGGAGGCTGGTAAGTAGCCTTGGTACACGCTCTCTGTTTCTCGGACTGAATTATCTGATTAACCAGGAGATAACCTACGGCAAGGATCATGATGGTAGCGCGGTTTTGTTCATCAGGCAAAACTGTGTGTACACAGCATACCATGCGTCTCTGCATGCACCATAGCCTGATATGTGCCGCCACGCTCTGCAGCCCAAAGTAGGAGAGATGGTCGCAAGTATCAGACTTCTGCCTGCTGGCTGGAGTTTCCCCCGTCAGGCACCCACCTGGTTCAAGCCGTCAGCCAATCTCCATAGCTTAATAAATAGTAACGTCTAACTGAGCCAGTTAGTTAGATGCGTACACTTGGTATAGTAGGATCTTTATTTAGTTTGATGCATACACTTGTTCTTTTTTGGTAGCCCTTTTGTAATGATGGCTGCTGTTTGGTTTGGAAGAGAGAGCCGCCTCTTTACTCTTCTGGCCTGCTTACTGCTTTTGTTGCACCCCTAGCCCTGGTTGTTGCTGCTGCTGTTTTCAATGTACAATCAGTAGTATATTTCATCTGTTGGTTGAATAAAGGTGTTGTTAGAACGACAAACACAATGTTTTGGAAGTCGTTGCATGCTCCAATCCTTTAGTGCCCCGTGCCGTATGTAGTGCATACTATTTTTGGTACGGAACACATTTTCCACTTGTTGATAACATGTAGCCCACTGATGAAGGCCCAATAGAGGAGCCCATAAATAACTGGAAGGGAGGCTCTCACATGAATCCGCCCCAGGTACATGCTCATGGTCCCCTAAACATAAATAAGTAAATAAATAAATAAATAAAGCTAAATGATCATGCACCATTTCTTTAAATTCACGATTTAACAGGAGGATATTATTTCCTATGATAGTGTTGTTACATTCAGTCGATATTATTCTTATTCAAAGATAGCAACCAGTCTTCTTTCTCCCACCATTTTCTTCCTGCAACCAGCGGACCCATGCAAATCGTAGTCAATGTCATAAATAGTTTCGGTCAATTTTTATTTTTTAATAAGAATGTCCAACCCAGCCCAGCACATTGGCGGCAGCACATTATCCTCCACCTTGGTGTGCTCGCCGCGGCGCCGCTGTCCGGTCCTATCAACATAGTGAATCGGGAGAAGATTTTAGTTGTGAGTATGACAGTACGGACCCACCAGGTCCACTCCCGAACACAAACAAGCGCCTCTTTTACTATTGAGATGCACCCCTTGTTTTTTACTCTAATCCACCATGCTGATTTCTGGGACCCACATCATTTTCAACGTATAGTCAATTAACGACAGAATTGCACAACTTTTTTTTGAGGATTTGTTCGGAGGAGAAGGCTATAAACTAGGTTGTGCAGTCTTTGTGGCCAGTCTAACAACATGCCCAGCCTAGTAGTTTTTTCTTCGGGAAAATAGGTAGCCCGCTATTTCTTTTTGAAGAATACCCAAGCTAGGCCTATTTATTTTCTCCGATTTACTGGGCTGCATATCATTCAAGACGAGGAGGGATGCATTCTAGCCTGGCCAAAGAGTATGGTCAGCGTCTATTAAAAGTAATATCAAAGGGGTTGAGAATTCCCAAAAAAGTATAGCAAATGGGAAATTAGTTTCTTTTTTTGGTTTTGTTCTTCACTGATATTTTATATCTCATTGGATTTTAACATGACATAGTACTAGTATTTTTAAATTTGTTTTAGTATTGCTACTAATTTTTGGGTTAAGAATATTTTGTTCCCCAGCAAAAAATTGCAAATTTACAAAATTTCGCACATTTTTAGTTCATTTTTAACCCTGGTACTGAGCAGACTATGGGCAGCAATTCTAAAAATGGAAAATAGGCTGCAATAAATTCCATATGAATTAGAAAATGAGTAAAAACTATAAAAATAATAGCAAACGGGCTGTACACACCATAGATTTCGAGGCTGACTTGTTTATGCAAGGCTTTGCCAGTCAACACACGATTCTAGCAGCAGTGACTATTGGATGTCCATCCAACAGCCGACGTGCTTCTTCAATCTCTGATCTTCCTGCTCCAGCCGCCTAAACCAGCACCCGCGGGACTGCCTGCTCCCTCCTCTTGTGGCCCGCTGTGATGCCGCGCAGGCTTCACCGGCCCAGCCTACTCCCTCTGCTGGCCTAGCCACATGCAATCATCTGCCTCCTTATTACGCGAAAAAAATGATTCCTCCCACTGATATCTGGGGCGCACCGGTTCGGAGGGTGACCTGTGGGCCTACTAAGTTGACGCGTATGCACGACTTTGTCAACTTAGTCAACAAATGATGCTAGCAGCAGTGACCGTTGGATTTGAATTGAATGGTCCTGCTACTTCTTCAATCGCTGCTCTTCTTGCACCAGCCGCCCAAACCAGCGCTGGCGAGACCGCCTGCTCCTGCCTCCAGTGGTTGGCTGTGCTGCCGTTAAGGCCTCACCGCCCCTACTACTCCCACCGCTGGCCAGGCCCTGCGGCAACGGCAACCTCACACCGCAGCCGAACCAGTGAACCCTCGTACTCCTCTCCGCGTCGGCATCCACTGCCGCGTCTTCCCCGGCTCCATGTCGCCCCCTTCCTAGGCCTCGCCTTCGTCCACACCCTGGTGCTCTCGGCGCAGCGTGGTCAACGTGGTCAAGGAATGACTTCCAACGGAAGAGTACTATATGTGGAGAGGCTGACAGTTGGGTCAACGGCCGCAACAAGGAAGTGCCTCCTTATTACGCAGAAAATAATGATTCCTCCACCTGACAGCAGGGACTCACCGGACGGGACACCGTATTTCGCAAAGAAATGTTTCCCCCTGACAGCTGGGACCCACCAGCTACATCTTCGCACGCAAGGAAGTGCGTCCATATTACGGGAAAATAATGATCTGCCCCCTGACTTCTGGTACCCACCAGCTACATCTTCGCATGAAAGGAAGTGCCTGACAGTCGGGACCCACCTGGTCGAAGCATACGTAGTGTTGTCATTCTGGTCGCGAACGTGTACGTACATACTTGTCAATCGGTCTGTCTGCAGGCTGCAGCGATGAACCGTGGCCGTGTAAGGAAGGGCACGTGTCGTAGTAGAGGCGCGCACGTAGCATGTACACGTACGTACAACCAGGGTGCAAGAAAGAAAAATACGGCCACATACGTACATACGGGCGGGGTCTCGAATACCTACTCGCGCATACGTACGGCTAGGGCTCGTGTACATGGCTGGGGCAGAACGGAGAAACTGCGTCGTCGTCGTGTTCATGGGGAGGCAACGGAATGCGTCATGTTCATCGGGAGGCAACGGAATACATCGTGTTCATCAGGAGCCAACCGGCTTGGACGGAACAGCCGATCGAAACAAGGTCTGGCGTACTGTAGAACGGAGGAAATGGCCTTGAGTTCGACCGGCCACGGTCGAAATGGGATCCTGTTCATCGGGAGGGGTCTGGCGTACCGCAAAATGGAAGAAAAGGACTTCTCTTGGACCTCCTAAGGTCGAAACGGGGCCCTGTTCATCGGGAGGGGTGTGGCGTACCACAAAATGGAGGAAACGGACTTGTGTTGGAGCGCTACGGTCGAAACAGGGGTCCTGTTCATCGGGAGGGGTGTGGCGTACCGCAAAACCGGACTCCACGAGATATTGTTCATCTCCACCGTCGACCTCCTCCAGCCTCCACAGGCTACTGTTCATCCACCGTCGACCTCCTCCAGCCTTCACCTGCGACTGTTCATCCACGGGCTCCTGTTCATCCAACCTCCACCGCTGCTCCACTAGCTACTGTTCAACCAACCCTCTCCATGGGGTCCTGTGCAACCACCCCTCCATAGGCTACTGTTCATCCATCCCTCCACCGGCTACTGTTCAACCAGCCCTCCACGGGGTCTTGTTCATCCAGCCCACCACGGGGTCCTTTTCATCCACCCCAACCAGCTCGATCGATCGGGGTCCTGTTCATCCAGCGGCAACACCAGGGGTCCTGTTCATCCACCCCCTCACTGGGAACTGTTCATCCAACCCCCCCCCAACAACACTCACTGTTCATCAAGAGGCAGCATCGATCGACTTCAGTTAGCAGCATTAGCGAAGAAATCGCTCGATCGGGTTCAGTTAACAGCCATCGATCGATCGCTCGGGTTCAGTAACGCGTAGCCTGCAGTGCAATCGCTCGGGTTCAGTAGGCGAACGCCTTGCTCGGGTTCAGTAAGAGCCCAACGCCTCACACCGACGTGCGTACATGTACGAGAGAAACACACATCGCTCGGCCCCCGACCACCCACCGTATCCGGGAACTCCACGATATTTTCCTCGCCCTCGCTTCTACCACGGTTTTTTCCATCATGCATGGCCCAAAGAATGTCATGCAGCTGCATCTCTGGCCCGCCCAAGACAAAAAGCCCATTTTCTGTCATGATTTTTTGTCATAGAAGTAGGAGCCCACCACATCTATGATGATACCAGGTTTTGTCACAATTATCGTCATAGAAGTGTCATAAGCATGATAGAAAAAAAATTAGTTTGGACCAGAATGTCACGGATGTGTCTTTTTTTGTAGCGAGGAGTGTAAGCAGCAGAGAACTCATGAGTAATACCATGATCATCGAGAAATTCAGCAATATGAGTATTTTTTTAACTCAGTTCCATTGTCACTTCTGACGTGCTTAATTCACACATCATATTCATCTTAGCCTTCTTAGCAAAAGTTTTGAAGATATCTTGAGCACAATTCTTGTCTTCGAGGAAGAATACCCAAGTGTATCAAGCGAAATCATCAACAATAACTAGACCATAATGACTACCACCGAAGCTTGGATAATTTTGAGGACCGAATAAATCCTTATGAAGAATTTCTAGTGGTGTTGTTGTGGTCACGACTGTTTTGGATGAATGATGTTTCTTAGCCAATTTACCAGCTTCACAAGCAGCACAAAGACGATTCTTATCGAATTTCACATCAGGAATGACACGAAGATGCTTTTTCTTCACCAGAGTCTGCAAATTTCTCATACCTGCATGACCAAGTCTACGGTGCCACAGCTATCCTTCGGTTGCTTTTGCAAGCAAACAAGTTTGGACTGAGGGACCCTTAGAGAAATCCACAATATAAAGATCACCCTTTCTAATTCCCTCAAAGACGAAGGAATCGTCAGAGGCGATGAAGACAATGCATTTGGATATAGAGAATAATACTAGCATGCCTAAATCACATAACATGCCAACTGACATAAGATTGAATCCAAGGGATTGAACAAGTAGCACATCATCAATAGATTTGTCCTTGGAAATAACAATTTTACCTAAGCGAATTACCTTCCCTTTCTTGTTGTCGCCAAAAGTGATATACTTCAAAGGAGAAGCAGTTAAGTTGGGGTCGACAAACAACGACTTGTCTCTGGTCATATGAATAGTGCATCTACTATCCATAATCCATTCCGTACACCCGGAGACATAATCCTGGAGAAGAATTAGGCTTTCTTAACCACCCACATCTTTGCATATGGCTTCAAAACAAATGAACAAGCAGGATATGATTTCTTTTGATAAGCATAGTTGTTGCTCGATGAGGAGCGAGAGTAATTGAAGGAATAAGCATTGAAATTCCTTCCAGATGAATGAGCATAGTGATTGTATCCTGCATGCATATATTCATTCTATCGAATTCTTTGCTCCTGCATGGTTAGTCGAGCAGAAATAGGCAGGGCATCAAAAGTTTTCTTATGCACCCAAATGGCTTTCTTTGGGGGGCCATTTCTGTTGTTTGGTCCAACATAGCGAGCAATTGTTTCACCATGTTGATCTTTGAACAACTTATATATGTCCAGAGAATCATCATCAGGATAATCAGGAATGGGAGAGTTATATCCCTAAAGTAATGCAGGGTCGAGCATTTTTCTCTTTGCAGGAACCCACACGGTCTGAGGATGTTAATGTGGTTCCCAGTAAGTGCCATTTTCATTCAGTTTCCTTTCGAAACCGATCCCTTCCTTTCTGGGATTTTTGTGAAGAATAGATTTCTTTAGAACATCACAGATGATTCAGCATTAGTTTTAGCATTGTTTCTTTCAAGACATTTTAAACATGGTGGCTCAAACATTTCAGGTTTCTCCTTGAGTTGTTGGGTGAGAAGAGAATTTTCTCTCAATGAGTCTTCATGAGCCTCTCTTAGTGACTCGAGTTCCTATTTCCTTTTCAGGAAATCATAGGTCAATCTCTCATGGTCTGCTGAGAGAAAATCATGACGAGTTGTGAGTTCATCCATTCGTGACTTGAGAGTAGCATACTCTTCAGTCAGCGACTGATTCTTCTCCACCTCCTCAACCAACAACCCTTCAGACTTCCTAAGGGTTTTCTCAAATTTTTCAATAGAGTTTTGTTGAATGTTGGCAATTTTGATCAACTTAGCATGGTCATCCTCATGAGAAGAATATTGATCACTTGAGTGAACCTTGTGGTGTTTGAAGCGTAACTTTTCATTCGAGGCTTTGGCCATGAAGCAGTAGGCAGGAGTTTCATCATTGCTTGACGGGTTCCCGAAGAAATTCGTCACCGGGGAAGAGGCGCATGCTATGCCAGCCATTCCTGAGTCGGAATCCTCATCAGACCCATTTGCTTCTTCAGAAGCACACGATTCTTCTGCTTCATAATACCTTGGCCTTGCGATAGGTACTCTTGCGGTTGGAAGAGGACTTGGAAGGATTCTTTGAGGAAGATCTTGACGAATTTTTTGAGGTGGAGTTGTCCTTCTTCTTGAAGAACTTCTTAGTTTTCTTCTCATCATCGGAGTCGTAGTTCTTGCTCTTGCCTTTGCTTCGATAGTTGCTTGAGTCATATCTCCCACTAGCACAGATTTCAACTTCCTAGAGAGGGCAGTACGAAATGAAGTGTCCCGGCTTTTTGCACTTGAAACTGGTGTACTCTCCGGTAGGTTTTGAAGATTTTGAACCTCTAGAGTTGCTTGAACTTCTTTTCTGAAACGGCTCTTCTTGTGGAAACGTTGGAATCACATTGTGATCAGTGCGAGATCCTTGCTGAGTCGTTCTGGATCATCAGAATCCTCTTTGGCATTTCCATTTGTCGGTGTTCTGGGAACGGGGGTCCCCAGACTTGCCTGCCTGCGGCCCACGGTGTGGCTATGCTAGCAGGCCGCACGGCCCATCTTCATCGACAAGGCGTTCAAGACCCTCGCGAGGGGCCAAGCCTCGCGGGGTGGACGACCCAAGACCTCCTGTGGAGCGGCCTCGCCAGGCTGGCTCACGAGGAGCGGAGATATCAAGGCGGGGGAAACCTCGTGAGGTTCCCCGTGACGTGAGCCATGACGATCGACACCAGGCGGGCGGAAGCAGCTCCGGCGCGTCGAGGGGAATCTTTCCCTTCTCATCAGCTGAGAATCTTCGGATCAGCGCCATTGAAGTTGTTGCTAGCAGTGGAGCAGAAGAGAAAGAAGCAAGCGAGCGAGGAAGAGATGGGCAACGGGGGCTCTGCCCCCCACCCCATTTATAGCAGAAGAAGGCCAACCGATGCCTCCCACGATCACAGGTAATGATGATTTTCCTTGCATGTCGCAGGGACTTGTCAAATCGAGCAGTTGCCCAGGCAGCGTGGGGAAGCGGAGACGCCCACGCCCAATCAACCGCCACGCGTCAACCAAGGCCGCAGGCTTTTGGGGCCCGCGGCGCTCCGTACTTTACCTTTGGCTTCGCCTCGAAGCCAAGCCCAAGCGCACCTTGGGCCCGAGGGCTACTGTCGGCGTTCTGGGAACGGGGGTCCCCAGACTTGCCTGCCTACGGCCCACGGCATGGCCATGCTAGCAGGCCGTACGACCCATCTTCATCAACAAGGCGTTCAAGACCCTCACGAGGGGCCAAGACTTGCGGGGCGAACGACCCAAGACCTCCTCCGGAGCGGCCTCGCCAGGCTGGCTCACGAGGAGCGGAGATATCAAGGCAGGGGAAACCTCGCGAGGTTCCCCATGACATGAGCCATGACGATCGACACCAGGCGGGCGCCAGCGCGCGCAGCATCCTTGTTTCTTCATTGGTGCTAAGGAGGCAGCCGCAGGCGCGGAGTACCGAGGCATCAAGCAAAGGTTTCCATATCGGTGCAACGAGACCGAAGACCAGAAGGACGGCAAGACGGAGGTCACCATGGAGCCCAAGACGGGGTCACCACCAGAGCCTTTTGCAGGTGAAGACCCCTTTTGTCAGGATAGCTTGTACTAGCTGTCCCCTTTCAAAATTGCCCGCCGTTATTGGCTCCCTTCCCGCTCAATATTTGGGGCACCGTAGGGGATAACTCATTCAGAGGCATCTCGCCCACACAAGTTCGTCGAGCACAAGAACAACTCAACCTCAGGAGGCTGTTCTTCCCCTTGTACTGTTCGTCATCAGCCCAAGAGGCAATCCACCACCACCACACTGGAGTAGGGTATTACACCACAACGGTGGCCCGAACCAGTATAAATCTCGTGTCTTTCTGTGTTGCGAGTTCGTCGAGTTCGTCCGCGAGATCTTAGCGACCTAGGGCGTAGATCGGTAGCAGGGAAAGAACTTCGCGCGCACCCCAGAGTTCGAACCTTAAGGGTTTTGCCGAAACCTGAGATCCGACATTTGGCGCACCTGGTTAGGGTGCGCTGTAGCTTCCTTTCCGTCGATCGGCGCTCCATCGCTCCGTCGTCTCCATGGCGGACGCTCGCCGCGCTCGTGCTGAGCGCCGGGCTGCCCTCACCGCTCGCGTTGCTCAGACGGCTCCCGTCGGCGGGCCACCTCGTCGTTCCCCGTCTCCTGCCGCCAACGCCGCCACCGGCCCGGCGGGGAACGAGCAGCAAGCGTCCTCGCTGCACCCATCGGTGCGGCAGGACAGCCACACCGCCACTCCATCGCTTACCCCGGCCGGTTCCTCATATCATGCACGTCGCACTCCCATGGACGCGCGGTCTGCGCTCCTCATGGCGAACGTGCTCCTGTGCTACCGCCCGGTCGACGACCTCTACGAGGACTGGCTCGACCGCGTCGCCGAGCTCGTCCGGGCCGCAGGGGGCTCCCCGGCGCTGTCCCTCTCTCTGCCTCACCCTCCGCCGGCCACGGGCGACATGGCTCATGGAGCGCCTCCACCACCTCTGCCCCAAGACGGTGCCTTGGCGCCAAGGCGTGCGGCCCCACGGCGCGACCCACCGCGCCCGGTGCCTGCGCGCGAAGAGAGAAGCTGCCAAGAAATTCCTCGGCTGTGAGAAGCTGCACCAGCGCTCCCCGCGCCACCTCGCCAAGACCGCGCGCTACCTGCGGTGGCGGCGCGCGGACCTCGTCAAGACCAAGCTCCACCTCCGAGACGGGCCCCGGCAACCACGGCCGGCTGCCGCGCCTTCACCCCCTAGCTGCGTAGCATCGCCTGGCCAGGAAAGTTCAAGCCAGATCTGCCCCCTCGCTACGACGGCACCCCCGACCCAGCGGAGTTCCTGCAGCTCTACGAGCTGAGCATCGAAGCAGCCAACGGCGACGAGAAAGTCATGGCGAACTGGTTTCACATGGCTCTCAAGGACAGTGCCCGCTCCTGGCTCCTGAACCTACCACCAGGCTCGATCTCCTCTTGGGACGAGATGCGCGAACGCTTCGTCGCCAACTTCCAGGGCACCCGCGACCGCCGGTCGGCCGCGGGCGACCTGCGCCCCATCAAGCAACAACCAGGAGAGACCCTCCAGAAGTACATCCAGCGCTTCAACAACAGTCGTCTCAAGATCCCCAAGGTCACGGACGAGGCCATCATCTCCGCGTTCTCCGACGGCGTCCGCGACGTCAAGATGAAGGAGGAGCTAGCTTTCCACGAGGAGCTGTGCACGTCTCAGGAGCTGTTCAACATCGCGACCAAGTGCGCAAGGGCTGAGGAGGGCCGCCTCTCGCTCCTCGAGCTGCTAGCTGCGGGCGCAGAGGAGAAGAAGGCCAAGGCCAAGGTCGTGAAGCGCAAGGAAGCAGTTGTGCTCGTAGCGGAGCCGGACACCAAGCGAGGCAGAGATCAGCCCGAGTCATCCAAGAACAGCCGGCCCTTCTACGCCTTCCACAACCTGAACACCCACAACACCAGTGACTGCCAAGAGCTCAGATCCATTCACGAAGGACGCTTCGATCGACGCCCCTAGCGCAGCGACCGGGGCTATGGCCGAGGAGGAGGACGTGGTGGCGGACGCTGGGACGACCGTGGCCCGCGCTAGGAGTGGCGCGACCGTCCTCGTGAAGATCGCTGGCAGGATCATCCTCGCGAGGGCGCCTCGAGAGACCAGCCTCGTGAGGATCACCCTCAGGGCAACGCCGGCCTACCCCCACTGCCGCCACCGCCAAGATGGAACGACGACCACCTTCAAGACGAGGGGGCTGGGGGCTTCCAACTGCCGCGTGCTATCGCTTGCATCTTGGGTGGAGCCCAGGCCCCAGCCTTGCAGCGTATCTTCAAGCAGTTTGCTCGTGAAGTGAATGCAGTCCTCCCCAAGCTCGAGGCCACACGCCCACTCAGATGGTCCCAGTGCCCCATCACGTTCAACTCGACAGATCAGCTCAAGTGTGCGGCTACCGCTGGCACCCTCCCGATGATGTGCTCCCCAGTCATCAACAATGTGCAAGTTACCAAGACCCTCATCGACGGCAGCGCACGGCTCAACGTCCTGTCCGTTGATACGTTTGACAACCTCCAAGTCCCATATGACCAGCTTCAGCCTACCAAGCCTTTCTCAGGAGTGACCGACGGTTCCACCACGCCGATAGGGCGGGTCCGCCTCCCTGTCACCTTCGGAAAACGCAAGAATTACCCGCACCGAGCTCATCAACTTCGACGTCGCGCACATCCGTCTGCCGTACAATGCCATCCTCGGGTATCCAGCCCTGGCCAAGTTTATGGCCATCACCCACCACAGCTACAACATCCTCAAGATGCCGGGAAGCGGCGGAATCATCACGGTCCCATGTGAAGAGAGAGATGCGGTGTGCTCCCTCAAGCGCGCCTTCCAAGCTGCAGCAATCAACGACCCCGACAGCAAAAGTGATGGCCCTCCAGACGCCATCCCCAAGAAGAAGCAGCTGCGCCGTGCCGGACCTCTGGAGGGCGGCATCGCGGCTGGAACCTCGTCAGGATCAGCGCCCGCTCCAGGGACGCCTCCCTCCATCGCATAGGAAGGTGCGCCTAGCGCCCTCCTCGGGCAGGGGTCGGGGGCTTTCTTCTAGAAGGCCTCAGACCTTGCCCATATCACGAGGGAGGCGCTTGGGCACCACTTGGAGGCGTGCTTCGCGACACGTTTTCCTCAGGAGGGCACACGGCAAGGATCAACCACCGTTCAGGAGTTCATCACCAAGACCACCCAGGAATTGCAAGACGCAAGGGCCATGCACGGCGACTGCCGCTCACGAGGCGCAGCTTCCCATCTGAGCGAGGATGCCGGGCTTCGCGTCTGCATCGACGTTCCAGGGCTCAATAGGGCCGCTTCTCAGGAGCTCTTCTGGCCTTCGCGCGTGGGATGCTGCGAGGGTCCACCGCACAGCTACGTTCGCATGCCCTTCGGCCTGCCGAGCATGTCGTCAGCCTATCAGCACAACATGCGGCGTATCCTGGCGGCTCAGGAGGCAAGGCACCACGCCGTGTTGGCGGAGATGGAGACGGTCCTCCAGGAACCACCCGAGCCCCAGAGCCTCCCGAGGCTCAGGGCCCCGGTGGCTCATGAGGAGCTACCCCTTTGTTGCATGCCTTCAACTGCCTCAACTCTCCTTCGTCGACAGAACCAGGTGACATTTTCCAAGTTCAATTAGCTTGGAGCGCCCCTCGGGCTGCATTATTCCCAGGCCGCGTGGGTCCGTCCCTGTGGCGTGTATCCTTTTCTTATGTCTTTAGCTTACCTTGCTGGGGGCGCCCCTCGGGCTGCATTATCCCCAAGCCACTCGAGCCTGACCCAGTGGCACGTATCTCCCATGCATTCGCTTAAGCCTGCTGCTCTTGTGTTTCATCCTTCTATGATTACCACCTGCTCGATCATCGCCTCCCACGGGGCCTTCCAACACTGGCACGGCGCTGGTGCATGGGTCCGTCCCTGCCACGTCGACAAACCTGAGCGGTCGAGCTCTGGCTCGCGGCACGCCCCACACACGCCACCTCACCAGGCCCTCAGTGCCTTCATTTCCTCGAGGAGCAGCCAGGGGTAGGCTGGCAACCATAACGGCAAAACTGTGTTTCTCCTTGTGACGGATCGCAGGAATCTCATGAAGAGGATAGCAGGCGGCACCACGAGCTTCCTTTCTTCTCGTACAATCTGCTTGCGCGTTAAAAGGGGAGCTCCTGAGCATTGCGACTCAGGAGCTCTTACTAGCTCTCCAGCCCTCACCCCATGGCCTTGCCCACAGCATCGCGACCTGACATACCAACGGCGGCTGAGCTCGCTCGAGGGCCGGGACCTGAGGATGTAGAGCAATAAGGAGAACATGGGAAGAGGGAGACTCGTACGGGCCAAACCTAGCTACGCTGCGGGTGTTTGCGCACAGGCCTGGCGCATCGCGAAGAATCGACCCCGAACTACTGAGATAAGTCCCGCGCTCAGATCGGCTAATCGTTGGAACCTAAGGGTCACGCTCGTCGCAGCCCTGTCGCGGCCATGTTGCCTCCCTTTCTTATCTTGCCATAGCTGCTTGAGCGCTAAAGGGGACCTCCTGAGCATCGCGCCTTTGGGGCTCTTACTGGACCTCGGGCCGCTCACCTCCTGGCCTTGACCACGGCATGCGACCTGGCATACCAGCTATTGCTGCAGCCTTCCTGGGGACCGAGACCTGTCAGCGTAGAGCAACAAGCTATCACGAGGTTGGAAAGGGGAGACCGAGCCGTAACAGGACATGCATTTCGCAGATTTTCATAATAAGGAAGATATACACAAAAAGGCATTACAGATCCTTACACGCCCCCGCGGGGCATTTCTTGATTCCTCGCTGGGAACAAAAGATGAGAACCTAGTAGAATCCTATCTACACCCTCCCGTGGCTGACGCCATCATCAACAGTGGGCCGCGGGAGGCCGGCGCCAACCTCATCCAGATCAGCGACAGCGGCGGCCAGACGTTGCGGCCTTGCTCCGAGCACGGCGAGAGCTTGGGGGCACGTAGCTGTCATCATTCGTCTCCGGAGTCTCGTAGAGCTCAGGAGAGCCACTGGACTCCCAAGAGTCACTGCTGGTGGAGCAGCCGCGAGCGGGGCGCGCCTCACCTTGGCGCTCCCCTTCGGGGCAGCACTCCAGGCGGCGACCCTTCGCGTCGAAGACCTTGAAGAATAGCGTGGAGGCGCCGTCATTCTCGAAGTGGATCGCGAGGGTGCCCTCCGTGCGGCAAACCCGCGCGACCTCGCCCCAGCCACGGGTCATGAAGATCTTGCCGGTGGAGACCGCTTCAATCTCCGCTCCAGTCGCCAGAGCGTCGCAGTCGGCATGCTGCAACCAGAGCTCGAGGGCCCCCTCGGCGGCATCACATTGGAGAAGAAGCGCGGGAAATGGATCCAGGAACTGGGGGGCATCACCACCGAGAGCACGAGCTCGCATGAGGAGTCCGCGGCATGAACTCTAGGAGCGACGGCGCTCGACGCCGCAGCGCGTCCACCTTGGCCGTGGTACGCACGCCGGCGCCTGTTGCTCCTTCCTCCCGAGCCCCCGGCTTGGGCGTACAAGGGCAGCGGGTACCCAGGAGGAGGCCGCTCGTACCAAGGCCTCGTCACCACCTGCAACGCCGCGGCATCTCCACGGTGAACTGGCCTCTTCTTCGGCGGAAGCAGCTCCGGCGCGTCGAGGGGAATCTTTCCCTTCTCATCAGCTGAGAATCTCTGGATCGGCGCCATTGAAGCTGTTGCTAGAAGTGGAGCAGAAGAGAAAGAAGCAAGCGAGCGAGGAAGAGATGGGCGATGGGGGCTCTGCCCCCCACCCCATTTATAGCAGAAGAAGGCCAACCGGCGCCTCCCACGATCACAAGTAATGATGATTTTCCTTGCATGTCACAGGGACTTGTCAAATCGAGCAGTTGCCCAGGTAGAGTGGGGAAGCGGAGATGCCCACGTCCAATCAACCGCCACGTGTCAACTGAGGCAGCAGGCTTTTGGGGCCCCCGGCCCTCCGTACTTCACCTTTGGCTTCGCCTCGAAGCCAAGCCCAAGCGCACCTTGGGCCCAGGGGCTACTGTCGGCGTTCTGGGAACGGGAGTCCCCAGACTTGCTTGCCTGTGGCCCATCGCGTGGCCATGCTAGCAGGCCGTATGGCCCATCTTCATCAACAAGGCGTTCAAGACCCTCGCGAGGGGCCAAGCATTGCGGGGCGGATGACCCAAGACCTCCTCCGGAGCTGCCTCGCCTGGCTGGCTCACGAGGAGCGAAGATATCAAGGCGGGGGAAACCTCGCGAGGTTCCTCGTGACGTGAGCCATGACGATCGACACCAGGCGGGCGCCAGCGCGCGCAGCGTCCTTGTTTCCTCTTTGGTGCTTAGGAGGCACGCGCAGGCGCGGAGTACCGAGGCATCAAGAAAAGGTTTCCATATCGGTGCAACGAGACCGAAGACCAGCAGGACGGCAAGACGGAGGTCACCATGGAGCCCAAGACGGCGTCACCACCGGAGCCTTTTGCCGGCGAAGACCACTTTTGTCAGGATAGCTTGTACTAGTTGTCCCCTTTCAAAATTGTCCGCCGTTATTGGCTCCCTTCCCGCTCAATATTTGGGGAGACGACCAGGGCCTATATAAGTAGAGCTAGCCACCACCGTAGGGGATAACTGATTCAGAGGCATCTCGCCCACACAAGTTCGTCGAGCACAGCAACACCTCAACCTCAAGAGGCTGTTCTCCCCCTTGTACTGTTCGTCATCAGCCCAAGAGGCAATCCACCACCACCACACTGGAGTAGGTTATTACACCACAACGGTGTCCCGAACATGTATAAATCTCGTGTCTTTCTGTGTTGCGAGTTCGTCGAGTTCGTCCGCGAGATCTTAGCGAGCTAGGGCGTAGATCGGAAGCAGGGAAAGAACTTCGTGCGCACCCCAGAGTTCGAACCATAAGGGTTTTACCGGAACCCGAGATCCGACACCATCGGAGGATGAATCAGCTACAACTTTGAGAGCGTGATTTTTGCGTTGAGTTGAGCCATAGAGATCTCTCTTCTGTTCTTCTTGTTCTTCGTGATTGTTCAATCTCTTCATAACATCAGCAGAGTTGAGGCTCTTGAAATCAGGACACTCTCGAATCATCAGAACAAGCGTGTCAAATGAGGTGCCAAGGGATGGAAGCAGTTTCTTCACAACTTCATGGTCAGTGATGTCTTTGGCATCGAGTCCTTGAAGTTCATTTGCTATGTCACTGAGTTGATCCAAGGTTTGCTGACATCTTTCATTTCCAACGCACTTGAAGCGATTGAACTTCACCCGAAGATTATCAATCGGAGCTTCCTTTTGAGTTGACACTCCTTCATTGATCTTTTTGAGGACATCCTATAGTTCTTTTGCAGTTTCACACTTTCGGTAGGAATTGAGCTCGGGAGAGATGGCCACCAATTTCATCTTTGGCTTGAGTGTCTAGTTGAGGTTCTTTTCTTCATCGGTGGGTGCTTGAGGAATAACAACACTGAACCCAATGTGCACGATGTTCCACATGTAATCATCTATAGATCTAAGACGGATCTTCATCTTCTCCTTCCAAAAGGGATAACCCGTCCCATCGAATATGGGAATCTTGACATGCGACCTATAGTTCACTGAAGACATACTTGAACACCCAAGCCGTTAGACTAAAATGAGCAGAGTCAAGGAGTACCTTGCTCTGATACCAATTGTAGGAACGAAATATGTCTACCATAGGGGGGTGAGTGGGAGTTTTTATTTTTCTTCGGAAAACATAAATCTCTTAGAACCCAGCTGTGGAATAAACAACAAACAGACTAAGAAGAACCACAACAGATTACTGAAGGGAAACTAAAGGATGCATCAAAGTAAAATACATGAATAAAATGCATTGAAGGTAAACTTGAGAAACAGAGGTAACTGAAGGTGCTCGATGGAGACAAGGTATTTGTTCGACCAGTTCGTCCTTCTGCACTAGGACTACGTCTGGTTGGAGGGGCCGTGACTTAACACGGAAGATAAACTCTCTTCACCCTATTCTCCTCGACAATCAATTCGTCAACAGATGCCGATCACTCGTGGTAGATACTTGAAGGCGATCTCCAAACCTTTACAGACTTCTTCTTCAAGAACCACAATCACTCTTGGTCTCTGAAGGAATTGACACCTAACTGTCTAGAGAGTTTGCAGGTCTCAAGAGTAATAGGTAGAGCGTACTAAACTTAGATTCTAGTGATGCTGAACCACTATCCAATTCTTTGGCTCTAGGGTTTTTCTTTCAGTGGATCTTAAAGTCAAATCGCTCAGAGAGGGGGTTGCTCAACAATCTTGTCAGAAATCAAACGGAGCAGCCACCAGACAAAGCCAGTGCTGGGTGGATATTTATAGCCGCAGCCTTCCCTGATGGGAAATGACCATTGTGGGCGTGAGGTCCAGCCAATGGCCAACCAACACATTCACAACAGTCGGATTTTAGAGCAACGGTAACATTACTTGAGGAACAAGTAATGCTAACTCCTCGGTCCGAGGCAAATCTCTAGCAGCGAAGAAGATCACAGTCTCTTGTTGGCAAGTATTTGCTCAGAGCATAAATATATTTCTCTCACAACTTTCATAGGTTTGGGTTTAGCATTAGAGAATCAATGCTTCGAAGCGCTATACCCCTCTTAATAGTACGGTGGTCGTATGACTCAATGAAAGAAGAAAAGCAACGAATAAATGCTACGTCTTCACTTCGTCTTCATTCTTCCCCGAGCGCAGCCATTTGCTTCGAACAATCACCGAACCAATTGCTTAGACTTCGGCAATTTTTAGGGGTTACTCTCGTTAGATTTATTTTCGGTTATAACCTTCGCTGCTGCGCAGGAACATTATCTTTGTCATTTTCATCAAACTCCTTGATTACTCCAGAGACCTGTTACTCTGTGTGCACTAGCAAATACATAAGTCCGAAACTATTTATGTCAACAAACTCCAAAACATAAGGGGCCTATCATTGCACCAACAGCAAGTATCAAATGATTCATAACCAAGTGATTGCAAAAGTCCATCCGAATGGAGTTTCTTCATGCGCTTTACACCACTATGACCTAAACGGCAGTGCCACAAGTATGTTGCACTATCATTATCAAATTTGTATCTTTTGGCATCAATATTATGAATATGTGTATCACTACGATCTTGATTCAACAAGAATAGACCATTCATCAAGGGTGCATGACCACAAAAGATATTACTCATATGAATAGAACAACCATTATTCTCTGACTTACATTAATAACTGTCTCGCAATAAACAAGATCCAGATATAATGTTGATGCTCAATGCTGGCACCAAATAACAATTATTGAGGTCTAAAACTAATCCCGAAGTTAGATGTAGAGGTAGCGTGCCGATGGCGATCACATCGACCTTGGAACCATTCCCAACGCGCATTGTCACCTCGTCCTTAGCCAATCTTCATTTATTTCATAGCTCCTGTTTCGAGTTACAAATATGAGCAACCTAACTAGTATCAAATACTCACACGCTAGTACGAGCATTAGTAAGGTACACATAAATAACATGTATATCAAATATACCTTTGTTCACTTTGCCATCCCTCTTATCTGCTAAGTATTTGGGTCAGTTTCGCTTCCAGTGACCATTTCCCTTGCAGTAGAAGCACTCAGTTTCAAGATTGGGTCCAGCTTTGGGTTTGTTCACGGTAAAGGCAACTTGCTTGCTGTTCTTCTTGAAGTTCCCTTTCTTTCCTTTGCCCTTTTTCTTGAAACTAGTGATCTTGTTAACCATCAACACTTGATGCTCCTTGATTTCTACCTCCGCCAATTTTAGCATCACGAAGAGCTCAAGAATCATTTTCGTCATCCCTTGCATACTATAGTTCATCACGAAGCCTTTGTTCTTGGTGGCAATGACTGAAGAACTCTGTCAATAACACTCTCAACTGGAAGATCAGTTTCCAGCTAAGTCAAGTGGCTATTATACCCAGATATTTTGAGTATGTGTTCACTGACAGAACTGTTCTCCTCCATCTTACATCTATAGAACTTGTTGGAGACTTCATATCTCTCAACCCGGGCATTAGCTTGATATGTAAATTTCAACACTTGGAACATCTCATATGCTCTGTGGTGCTCAAAACGCTTTTGGAGCCCCAGTTCTAAGCCGTAAAGCATGGTACACTGAACTATCCAATAGTCATCGGTCCACATTTGCCAAGCATTTACAACGTCTAGATTAGCAGGAGCGGGTGGGTTACCTAGCAGTGCATCAAGGACATAATTCTTCTGTGCAGCAATGAGGATAATCCTCAAGTTACCGACCCAGTCCGTGTAGTTGCTACCACCATCTTTCAACTTAGCTTTCTCTAGGAACACATTAAAATTCAAGGGAACGGTACCACAGGCCATTGATCTACAACATAGATATGTAAAAACTCTTAAGACTAAGTTCTTGATAAATTTTAGTTCAAATAACCAAATTACTAATGAACTCCCACTTAAATCAACATCCCTCAAGTTGTCTAAGTGATACATGATCCAAATCAACTAACGCATGTCCGATCATCACGTGAGATGGGGTAGTCTTCAATGGTGAACTCCTCTATGTTGATCATATCTACTATATGACTCACGTTCGACCTTTCGGTCTCCAGTGTTTTGCGACCATCTGTATACATGCTAGGCTCGTCAAGTTTAACCCATGTATTCTGCATGTGCAAAACTGGCTTACACCCGTTGTATGTGAATGTAGAGTTTATCACACCCAATCATCATGAGGTGCTTCGAAATGATGAACTTTAGAAACGGTGCATACTCGGGGAGAACACATTTATGTTGAAATTAAGTGAAGGGATCATCTTATAATGCTACCATAGTTCTAAGCAAAATAAGATGCATAAAGGATAAACATCACATGCAATCAAAATATGTGACATGATATGGCCATGATCATCTTGTGCTTTTGATTTCCATCTCCAAAGCATCGTCATGATCTCCATCGTCACCGCTATGACACCTTGATCTCCATCGTTGCATCAGGGTCGTCTCGCTGACTATTGCTTCTACAACTATTGCGAACGCATAGCGATAAAGTAAAGCGATTACATGGCGCTTTAAGTGATTGACACACAAGTCATACAATAATTAAAGACAACCCTAAGGCTCCTGCCGGCTGTCGAACTCATCGACATGCAAGTCGTGAAGTTATTACAAAACATGATCATCTCATACATCAACATATATCACATCACATCTTGACCATATCGCATCACAACATGCCCTGCAAAAACATGTTAGACGTCCTCTACTTTGTTGTTGCAAGTTTTACGTGGCTGCTACAGGCAACTAGCAAGAAACGTTCTTATCTATGCAAAACCACAATCGTGATTATCAAGTTGCTATTTAACCTCCTGCAAGGACCGTTGTAGTCAAATCCGATTCAACTGAAGTAGGAGAAACAGACACCCACCAACCACCTTTCTGCAAAGAAAGTTGCATGTCAGTTGATGGAACCGGTCTCATGTGCCTGCACATGTAAGGTTGGTTTGGGCCGCTTCATCCCACAATGACGCCGAATCAAAATAAGACATTGCTGGGAAGCAATAGGAAGCTCACCGGCCACAACTCCTTTGTGTTCTACTCGTGCATATCATCTATGCATAGACCTAGCTGATGATGCCCCTGTTGGGGTACGTTGCATGGAAAACAAAAAAATTCTACGCACATGCAAGGCCTATCCATGCAGATACATAGCTATGAGGGGGTGAGCATCTACATACCCTTGTAGATCACTAAACGGAAGCGTTTATCCACGCGGTTGATGTAGTCGTACACCTTCACGATCATTCCCGATCAAGTACCGAACGTACAGCACCCCCGCGTTCAGCACACGTTCAGCTCGCTGACGTCCTCGCCTTCTCGATCCAGCAAGAGAGGTGAAGTAGTAGATGAGTTCCGGCAGCACGACAGCGTGGTGACGGTGGTGGTGATGAACAATCTCCGCAGGGCTTCGCTAAGAACAGCGGAAACTATGACAGAGGATAAACTAGAGGGGGCGGGGTTGCCGGCACACGGCTTGGTGAATCTTGATGTGTTCCGGGTGCTATCCCTGCCTCTCTATTTATATGTTGAGCCCTGGGTCGTTTCTTAGAGAAAGAGCCTCCTCAAAGTCGGTTTGGCATGCAAGGCAAGAGTCCTTCTCGGACTCCAGGACCAGATGCCAAGGTCCCTGGCGTCTGGTCCCTGACCTCCGCAAAACTTCCTTTTGCACCGACCTAAAGCCCCGTGGGCCTTACCCCTTGGCCCAACCATATCATCCTATATATCAATTTTCACTTCCGGAGCTCGTCGTCATGTCCGTGATCTCATTCGGGACTCCGAACAACATTCCGTCACCAACATACATAACTGATATAATACTATATCATCAACGAACGTTAAGCATGTGGACCTACGGGTTCGAGAATGATGTTGACATGACCGAGATGCTTCTCCGGTCAATGACCAATAGCGGGACCTGGATGCCTATATTGGTTCCTACATATTCTACGAAGATCTTTACCGGTCGAACCTTTATGACAAATACGTAGTTCCCTTTGTTTGTCAGTATGTTACTTGCTCGATATTCGATCATCGATACCTCCATACCAAGTTCAATCTCGTTACCGGCAAGTCTCTTTACTAGTTCCGTAATACATCATATCGTAACTAACTCCTTAGTCACTTTGCTTGCAAGCTTCTTGTGATGCTGTATTACCGGGAGGGCCCAGAGATACCTTTCCTTCCTACGGAGTGACAAATCCCAATCTCGACTCACGCCAACTCAAAACACACCTTCGGAGATACCTGTAGAGCGTATTTATAATCACCAGTTATGTTGTGACGTTTGATAGCACACAAGGTATTCCTCCGGTATCCGGGAGTTGCAAGATCTCATGGTCGAAGGAATATGTATTTGACATTAAGAAAGTAGTAGCAATAAACTGAACGATCATATGCTATGCTAACGGATGGGTCTTGTCCATCACATCATTCTTGTAATGATGTGATCCCGTTATCAAGTGACAATAGATGTCTATGATTAGGAAACCTTAACCATCTTTTGATCAATGAGCTAGTCTAGTAGAGGCTCACTAGGGACACAATATTTGTTTATGTACCACACATGTATTTAAGTTTTCGTTCAATACAATTCTAGCATGAATAATAAACCTTTATCATGATTAAAGAAGTATAATAATAACCACTTTATTATTGCCTGTAGGTCATATTTCCAACAATCCTAAGATCCGGAAAACATGATCACCAACAACACTTGAGATAGTCTCGGAGGCACGACTATGAATCTTATTTTACCGTTTATCACTCGACACGTGCACATAAGTTTTCACTGAATCGCGTATTCCAGGATCATAGCAGTTGTAGCACATAATATAAACTCTTAACTATGAACATGGAAATATAATTGCAAGACTAGATGAGAACCAGAAGACAAAAGTCCCCCGGCAAGATCCTTGCCGGGGACGCCCACGAGACCGTCGGCAAGATCCTAGCGGGGGACGCCCATAAGACCCCGACAAGACCGTTGCCAGGGACATCTGCAGGGCAGCAGTTAGGCCCAAACCTACCAAGGTTTCGCTGCCCCATGGCCGTTCCAACACAGCAGCCAGCCTACCAACTAGGCGCGCACCTACGTGGCAGCATGCAGCTTCTAGGCCAACCAGGTAGGCACCTGCGTGGTGGCATGCAGATCTTCGTGAAGACCCTGCCACCGCACCAGCACAGCAGCCAGCCAGCCACTGTGGCGCTGCATGCCTCATCAGCTTGGATGCGCGTCGAAGCGAGGCGAGGCAGCGAAAGACGGGACGAGCTTCCTTGCCGTCCCCGATAAAACAAGAAGACACGTCGGGCCGCATTAAATGTGTTTTGTCCCACGATGTCAGGGATAGAGCTGTACATTGTAGATGCTTTCCACCTCCTGTGTGCCACCGTGACGACCCCTTTGACGTATAAAAGGAGGCCCGAGGCATACTGAGGAGGGATTCGGACTTTTTGGGCTAGGCATGCAGGGCAGCTAGTTCAAGAGCTCAAGTACACCAAATATACACCAAAGAAGGACTATGGTATTACGCATCGTTTGCGGCCCGAACCTGGATAAAATTCCCCCGCGTTGATCTTCTAGACCCGCTCTTTGCACAGCCCCGCGCCCCAGCAACAGTAGTAGGGATTAACTGTGATCCCATAGGTGTCGTTCTTGAACAACGACATCTTTGGCGCGCCAGGTAGGGGGCGCAAGCTGTGAAAAATCTGCTTTAGAAGTTAGCGCATCGACTTCATCATCGCGATAGCCCCCAAGAAGAAGGGGATCACAGCAGTCGGGTCGTCCGGAGCAGGCCCGTCCGCACCAGCGCGGGCAGGCGACGGGGTGGGCACGGATGGTGCCGGAGGCATGGCCCGCGAGCATCCACGACACTCTGGCAATCAGAGCCAGGCGAGCAGCGTCGTTCGGGTCCAAGACGACGAGCCACACGCCGCTGGGTCCGGGGGCGGGGCCTTGCTGCACACAGGCGGCGCGGCAACCTCTATGATGCCCCAGTCGGCGCCCGCTGAGGGAGTCCTGGATTAAGGGGTCCTTGGGCGTCCGGGCTATGTGACGTGGGCTGGACTAATGAGCCGGGAAGATACAAGACAGAAGACTTCCTCCCGTGTCCGGATGGGACTCTCCTTTGCATGGAAGGCAAACTTGGTGTTCAGATATGAAGATTCCTTCCTCTATAAACCGACTCTGTACAATCCTAGGCCCCTCCAGAGTCTATATAAACCGGAGGGTTTAGTCTGTATAGGCAATCACAATCATACAGGCTAGACATCTAGGGTTTAGCCATTACGATCTCGTGGTAGATCAACTCTTGTAATCCTCATATTCATCAAGATCAATCAAGCAGGAAGTAGGGTATTACCTCCATCGAGAGGGCCCGAACCTGGGTAAACATCGTGTCCCCCATCTCCTGTTACCATCGACCTTAGACGCACAGTTTTGGACCCCCTACCCGAGATCCTCCGGTTTTGACACCGACAATGGTGCTTTCATTAGAGTTCCGCTGTGACGTCACTAGAAGGTTCGATGACTCCATCAGTCATCTACAACAATGCTGCCCTGGGGAGGTTTTTCTCCCCGGCCAAATCTTCGTATTTGGTGGCTTCGCACTACGGGCCAACTCGCTTGGCCATCTAGAGCAGATCGACAGCTACGCCCCAGGTCACCAGACTAGTTTTGGAAATCTGGACTATGTCGCTGATATCCGAGGAGACTTGATCTTCCAAGGGTTCATGACTCGAACCTCCGCTCTGGCGTTAGATCCAGAGCGCGTCACTAGGTCCGAAGACGGGATTCCTGAGCCCGCTAGACTATCTGTAGCTATTAAGCCCAGTACAGGAGAGCCGGAGGAAGTAGTGTCGCTGGCAACCATCATGAAGCCGGAACCTTCTCCGGACACTCGCTCCGAACCCTCGGGGCCAGCATCGTGTGAGCTCAGCCAAGGAGTTTCCTTCCCGCCGTACTCCATGGATTCTCTACTCCCTAGCCACACCTCGCCTTTAAGCGAGGCTCTGGACTTGATGCATTCCCTGGTCATTATAAGAGGAGCAACGTCCGAACTATGCCCAGCCCAGATTAGGGGCTGAGAGCAGGGTATTTTACGTACCACCCACCACCCATTTCATAGCCACTGTCGAGGATCTTACCAACATGCTTGACCGTGACTCCGAAGACATCTACGGTATGGAAATTGATGCCGGAGTAAAACAAAGCCAAAATCCGCCGCATACCACACGCTGGGAGGCCACCTCCACATTTGACGTATGCATGGTAGATATGCCAAGAGAGTACGGCGGTGAGGGCAGTAAGGATCCAATCAAGGACAACAACACTGATAAACGACCAAAGAAGTGGCATCAGCGACACCGTTCAAAATCATGCCGTGGCAAGGAAAGCAATATCGGCAATGGAGACAATAACACTCCAGAGAACGCCGAAGACCCAGATGCCCCCGTCGAACCAACACCCGACAGGGAGGAGGGGCAGGGTAACCCTGACGAGCCAGTCAGAAGCGAGGACTCGGAGGACAGCAATTACATGCCACCCTCCGAAGACGATATAAGCCCCGGTGACGAAGATTTCATCATACCAGAGGAGCCCCTCGAGCAAGAATGCTTTAAGCAACAGCTCATCGCAACCACGAGGAGCCTGAAAAGGAAGCAGCAACGGCTTCAGGCCGAACGGGGTACGCTCAACGACAGATGGACTCATGTCCTGGCAGCCGAGGAATACGGCCTTGTGCGACCAACCAAAAGCTACCCGAAGTGTAAACTGCTACCTCAATTTGACGACGACGCACCAGAGCCCGTACCATCAGTGCGTAACGCGGCTGATCGACCACCACGTGGCCAGGACAAAACGGTAATTCAAGCCGAACAACAGCCCATACCACCTCGCCGTAAAGATAGAGACACCACGGCTCGGGGATATACATATGACCTGCGGCAGGACCTGGAAAATAGAGCAGGTCAGACCAGATCAATCTACAGATCACAGGGGCGTGCCCCGGCGCGCGACGACGGCTATCTAGCCGGAAGGGACAAGCATAACCATGTCCGGGCCGAAAACCGCAGACGGACTCCATCCGAGCTACGTCGCGACTTGGCCCGACATAGAGGCACTGTATACCCCCTCTGCTTCACTGATGAAGTAATGGAGCATGAATTCCCAGATGGGTTTAAACCAATGAATATTGAATCATAGGATGGAACAACTGACCCCGCAGTATGTATAGAGGATTTTCATCTCCATATCCACATGGCTCGCGGTGATGATCTCCACGCCATTAAATATCTCCCACTAAAATTAA
Organism: Aegilops tauschii subsp. strangulata; assembly: GCF_002575655.3. NCBI lineage: Eukaryota > Viridiplantae > Streptophyta > Magnoliopsida > Poales > Poaceae > Aegilops > Aegilops tauschii. Next base: position 262,963,255 of record NC_053040.3, read on the forward strand.
AGGGACCAGCCCAGCACTGGTTAAACAGCCTCCCAGAGAGCTCCATTGGCAGCTGGGAAGACTTGGAAGACGCCTTTCGCAACAATTTCCAAGGAAGATATGTCCGGCCTCCGGACGCCGATGACCTCACTCACATCATCCAGCAGCCCGGAGAATTCGCCAGGAAACTCTGGACTAGGTTCCTAATTAAAAAGAACCAAATTGTCGACTATCCAGATGCTGAAGCACTCGCGGCCTTTAAACACAGCGTCCGTGATGAGTGGCTCACCCGCCTCCTTGGCTAAGAAAAGCCAGAGTCCATGGCGGCTCTCACCGCACTAATGACCCACTTTTGCGCCGGAGAAGACAGATGGCTCGCTCGTAGAAGCAATAGCGTGAACGATCCTGGCACCTTCAAAGTCAGGGACGGCAATGGCAAGCCACGACGCAACAAAGACAAGCGCCGTAATAATACTGCAGGAAACCAAGACACAATGGTCCACACCGGATTTAGTGGCTCCAAAACCGGTCAACGGAAGAATCCATTTAAGGCAAACAAAGATGGTCCATCCAGTCTAGACAAGATACGGGATCGGCCTTACCAGATCCATGGCAGCCCCGACAAACCCACCAACCATACCAATAGAGATTGTTGGGTTTTCAAACAAGCCGGCAAGCTCAATGCTGGACACAAAGGGAAGGGGCCGCCCATTGACAGCTACGAAGAGGAGGCTCGCTTACCGAGCACCAGGGGACAGAAGCAAATTCCCCCCGAAGTGAAAACAGTAAACATGATATACATGATGCATACGTATGAAAGGGAGCGTAAGCACGAACTACGAGTGATCATGCCATAAAGATGGATGCCCCAAAAATAAACCCATGGGCGACCCGCTCGATCACTTTTGATCACAAGGACCACCCAACCAGTATCCGTCATGAAGGTTTGGCAGCTTTGGTCCTCGATCCAATTATCGGCGGATTTCATCTCACTCGAGTCCTCATGGACGGCGGCAGTAGCCTCATCTTACTTTACCAAGGCACTGTCCACAAAATGGGCATTGACCCCTCAAGGATCAAGCCTGCCACAACTACCTTCAAGGGAATAATACCCGGCGTAGAAGCTCACGTCACAGGCTCAATCTCACTGGAAGTTGTTTTCGGTTCACCGGAAAACTTCCGACGCGAAGACTTGATCTTCGATATTGTCCCATTCCGCATTGGCTACCATGCACTGCTCGCGCGGACCGCTTTTGCTTGTTTCAATGCAGTCCCAAATTACGCCCATCTAAAGCTTAAGATGCCCGGTCCATGCGGCGTCATAATGGTCAACGGAAACACGGAACGCTCCCTCTGCACTGAGGGGCATACTGTGGCAATCACAGCCAAAGTACAAAGCGGCCTCGTCAAACCGCATATCTCATCGGTCATTAAACCGCCGACCTCTACTGCATAGGATTGGTCAATTTTAGAGTTGGATTAGCAGCTCTGCCTCCGTCGTTCGCCTCTTGCACCCACAGAGTTTACACCGTGCATACATAATTATGCACTCAAAATACCTTGCTCATCGGTGGAGGCACAATACAGACAGGCCTACAAAACGGTTCGTCCGAACTTTAACCTTTTCCCTTTTTCCTAACTACTTTCTTATCTTTTTGCCACGGGTGAATCAATACCTGTTCATCCTATGGACCTGAAAGGACTCTTCATGAGCCCGACTTTCCTCCAAGTAATCGGGGATTGCTCCCTTTAAGGAAGCCTTTTCACAGGCAGCGCAGACGTGCGATAGGAGGTCCAAAAGATTTTTTGTAGACCAAAAACTCTATTTGAAACCTGTACAGAGCCTTTTTAGCCCTCGAGCCCTGGCACGTAAGATGGCCTGGTTGGTGGTGTCATAATCTGTAAGATTATGTTCGACGTATCAATCAGATTTTAGTGGACATAATCCGTCTTCAGTATTTGCTTTTCTGCATACAAATGTACCTTGCTTCTTCGCTTGTTTCACGCAGACACCTCGGCACACATCGCCGGGGGCTTGATACGGGAATATATGGGCTGCCGAAAAAAGTCCGAACAACTCTGTAGCATACTTCGGCGTCACGAGATTGGCATTATATGCATCAGCTCCGAATCATGTCTTTGGTCAGTTGTTGGATTGCCCGGCTCCTGTGCTTGCTACCCTATGTTCCATCTTATCGGCTAGGGTAGTAAAGGGAGAACTACTGCGATTTTTTTCCTGTTCACCTGGTCAAACACCTCAGTAAAGAAAGCCAAAAACTGACTGTCATGATGCGGCGAGAGCTGGTCAACCAGTCATCGAATTATCAGAATCTTTTGCGATTTCTTCCGTATTACATGAAGGACCGTCTTTCTGGTCACCTATGTAACGCAATCGTATTCGGATAACTGCATACATACCAGGGGCTACATCGTAGACCCACCATAAAACTCCTATTGCTAAGTGAAGGTGTTAAAGCCCTATAGTCCGATTGCCTAGTTTGCCGCACTGACACCTCCGTTCTGGACCATGACGTTGGGTCAAGAGTGATCAGGTGCTATTCCAAACATCCCCGTATTATATACGAGGGGGCTGAAGCCGACGACTGGCAAACTTTCAAGTTATAAGAAATGGCCGCACAGGAGGAAATAAATGGCAAAGGTATATAACACAGCCTTAATGTATCATAATATTGTTTTCACAATTCTGGTACCTTTATTCAAACATAATATCCTTCGAGCACTGACCCTCTATCAAGCAGGCGCCCTCTAGGACGTCCTCGAAATAATGCCCCGGCGTGCAATCCTTGCCTCCAAGCTGTGACGCCCCGAGACCGACGCTCCAGATGCCTTCCATGTTTTGCGTGACCGTCGTGTGTTTTATCTGTTTGTTGCATTCATCATTGCATCATGCGCATTGCATCGGCACTTCATTGCCGTCATTTTTCAAAACTTGCATCCCCTCGTAGTTGCCGTGTCCCCCCTTGCTTTCGCTGACCGTGCCGAGACAAACCTTGTTCTTCGTTTTCCCTCTTGCCTAAACCGGAGTCTCTTTGCACAGTGCATCGACCCCTCGCCCGTGTCCGAAAACTTCCCCGAACCCGAACCGTACTATCGTTACCGTTGGGTCCGGATCATCCCCTAACATCTATTAAACATCTCCGTTTTTTTATTTGGACTTCCTAGCGTATTTTTCTCGACCGCTCAATTTAATCGGAGGAACCGAATTACCCATACCCAAAAATCCACCTGCTATATATACAGTCAAACCCTAGTTTCTAGGCTCGTCACATCCATCCTTCCCATCCGCCGCCACCCGACCAACTCCACCTCCCACCTCAGGATCTCCTCTCGATCCAAATCCTCCAGGACCAATTCCCTTGATTTCCGCCGCTGCCCAACCACAGCAAAGCCGCAGCGTCCCTCGCTCTCTGGATAAGCAGGAGCCCGAGTCTTCGCCTCTGCTCTTTCCCGCCCGTGCACCACCGTCTGCTTGGCTGGAGGCCACCCCGAGCAGCAACCAGGAGCACGAGCTCCTCCTTCGACACCCCGCAGCCGAGGACCCCAACCCCGGCGTCCGCGTCGCCAAGTACCTCAACCAGCCGGAGCTTGTTCCAGCCTCGCGCGCCCGAGTCCCCGAGCTCCTCTGGTCGCACATGAGCTCCGCGACCCCGACGGCCACTTCGTCAGCCTCGCTGCTGCTGTTGACTCGCAGGCCAGCACCTTGCCTCCTCCTCCCGTCCTCTTCTTTGGCTTCCCCTCTCTCTAATCCCTCTCTCTCCTAGATACTCCGTCGCCATGGATGCCAGCCGCTGCATCGTCTTTGCATCGAGCGCCGCTCGACCCCGCGTTGACCCATCGCCCCGCCAAGTCCTTGGAGCCATCTTGCCTGCTGCTTCTGCTGCTTGCTGCATCGTTCACCGCCGCTAAGACCTTGCCATGCCGGATCCGCCTCCCACTGCCTGGAATCGGTTCCCCTCGACCTCGCCCCGCCTCCGGTGGCCGTCCCGCCGTTTGCCGTCGCCGGGAGACGCCAGCGCCAAGTCCTGCTCCCTGCCTCCTCTGCATCGCAGCCGCGGCGAGGCCTCTGCTTCTTCTGCGTTGACCGTGCCTCCCCCACCTGCCCGTTCGATCCAGCTGCATCGCCTCAAGCGGCCTCCTCTGCGTGTGGCCCGCAAGCCGCGTGGGCCCAGCAGCCCTCCTGGCGGCCTTCCTCTTCCACGCATGGGCTGAGTCCCTCTGGTGAGGCCCAGTCCACCTCAGTTTTGGCCCGTAATTATTTTTTTCCGCTGCTACGAATTTGTCCAATTATCCAAAACTGCAGTTTTACAGAAAAACCCTCATGTTCATGCATTTAATAACTCCACAACCATGCATCGTATTAAAACAAACTAAATATGTAAAATGCTTAGAATTTTGTGTAGATTAATAATATGCCACTTTCATCCCATGTTCAAATGTTTAAAATGCTGTTTGTTTAATTTTGCTCAAATGCCATGCTAAAATGCTTTATTTCATAAATAAATAACCGTAGCTCCTTTTTAAACAAACTTTATATGTAAATGGGGTTGAAAATGCCTAGTTTAACATGGTGCACTCATCTTGCATGTTTAACAACTCCAAAATATGGTTTAAGAACAGTACCAAATTCAAAATATGCATATGGGGATTTTCTGGAATTACTGTTTATTATTTCCGGCCTCATTTGAACTTGCCTAAATAGTTAGTTTATATATGTTTCACCTCTTTCCTTGTTTAACAACATTTAATATTGATGAGTAGATAACCGAGAGAGAACTAAATAAGTCATGCGGTGTTTCATCAATATGCAACTCGTTGCATATTGAGCTCCGCTTAACTTGTAGTGTTGTTTGTTGCACTTTCCATGACATGCCTCATTAAACCGGACATGCATCATACTTGATTGTGCATCATGCCACGTTTAAGTGGTGGTTGTTTACCATGTTGTTTGCTTCTTTTCCGGGTGTACTTCTTCTCGATAGTTCCGGTTACGTTGAGATTGTGAGGATCCGTTCGACTACGTTTGTTTGTCTACTTCATGGACTCGTTCTTCTTCCTAGCGGGATTTCAGGCAAGATGACCATTACCCTCGATATCACTTCTATCTTTGCTTGCTAGTTGTCCGTTCTATCGCTATGTCGCGCTACCTACCACTTGTCATATCATGCCTCCCATATTGCCATGTCAAGCCTCTAACCCACCTTCCTAGCAAACCGTTGTTTGGCTATGTTACCGCTTTTGCTCAGCCCCTCTTATAACGTTGCTATTTGCAGGTGAAGTTGAAGATTGCTCCATGTTGGAACATGTTTATGTTCGGATATCATAATATCTCTTACTTAATTAATGCATCTATACACTTGGTAAAGGGTGGAAGGCTCGGCCTTATGCCTGGTGTTTTGTTCCACTCTTGTCGCCCTAGTTTCCGTCATACCGGTGTTATGTTCCTTGATTTTGTGTTCCTTACATGGTTGTGGTTATGGGACCCCCTTGACAGTTCGCTTTGAATAAAACTCCTCCAGCAAGGCCCAACCTTGGTTTTAACATTTGCCACCTAAGCCTTTTTCCCTTGGGTTCTGCAGACTCAAGGGTCATCTTTATTTTACCCCCCGGGCCAGTGCTCCTCTGAGTGTTGGTCCAAACTAGAGCACCATGTGGGACTGTCCCTTGGCAACTTGGGTTATGTTGGTACCTATACGCTTAGCTTATCCTGTGTGCCCTGAGAACGAGATATGTGCAGCTCCTATCGGGATTTGTCGGCACAGCGGGCGGTCTTGCTGGTCATGTTTTACCATTGTCGAAATGTCTTGTAACCGGGATTCTGAGGCTGATTGGGTCTTTCTGGGAGAAGGAATATCCTTCGTCGATCGTGAGACCTTGTGATGGGCTAAGTTGGGACACCCCTGCAGGGTATAAACTTTCGAAAGCCGTGCCCGCGGTTATGTGGCAGATGGGAATTTGTTAATGTCCGGTTGTAGAGAACTTGACACTTGACTTAATTAAAATACATCAACCGCATGTGTAACCGTGATGGTCTCTTTTCGGCGGAGTCCGAGAAGTGAATACGGTTCTTGTGTTATGGTTGTGCGTAAGTAGTTTCAGGATCACTTCTTGATCACTTCTAGCTTCACGACCATTGCGTTGCTTCTCTTCTCGCCCTTATTTGCGTATGTTAGCCACCATATTTGCTTAGCGCTTGCTGCAGCTCCACCTCATTACCTTATCCTACCCATAAGCTTAAATAGTCTTGATCTCGCGGGTTTTGAGATTGTTGAGTCCTCGTGACTCACAGATTCTACCAAAACAGTTGCAGGTGCCGATGATACCCGTGCAGGTGATGCTATCAAACTCAAGTGGGAGTTCAACGAGGAACTTGGTCTTTACTACGTTTCGTTTCCTGATGATCAGTAGTAGAGCCCAGTTGGGACGATTGGGGATCTAGCATTTGGGGTTTTCTTCTTTTATTTTGGTTCCGTAGTCGGACCTTGATTGTACTCTGGATGATGTATGATTAACTTGTTATTTGTGTGAAGTGGCGATTGTAAGCCAATTCTCTTTATCCCATTCTTTTTCATTACGTGGGATTGTGTGAAGATGACCCTTCTTGCGACAAAACCACGATGCGGTTATGCCTCTAAGTCGTGCCTCGACACGTGAGAGATATAGCCGCATCGTGGGTGTTACAAGTTGGTAGTCAGAGCCGTCCCCGACTTAGGAGCCCCCTGCTTGATCGAATCACTGACGTTGTTGAGTCTAGAACAAAATGTTTTGAGTCTTATGATTTATATCATAGAGTAGGATTCTTTTTACTCCTCAGTCCATTCGTCGCTCTGGTGAGGCCTCCTGACGTAAATGTTTTGTCTTTCCTCTCCTCAAATTTCACTAAAAAAATTTAGGATCACGCGGGTATCTTGGGATCGTTCCAATATTCTTGTGACGAGAAGATTGTTCTTAGTGGCTCCTCACATTTAGGGGTTGTGGCAGTGTCCCTGGGAGTTCAGCTCCGAGGTGTTGTCGTCACAATTTTATCGTTGCAGTTCTGGAATACCTGAGTTTCGCCGACATCGAAAATCTCTTTTATGCAGTTGTTGGTGAGATAACCTCGACGCCACCCAGTACTGGGGCAGGAGTTCGGGAGTATTGCCATAACTCGTATAACGGATGTTTTTCGAAGGTTGGTACACGATTTCCGGAGTTTTCTTGGTTATGTGTTGACGGATGGATACAGCTGGATGTAGGGATTGTTAGTTTGGGTGAGCTATTTTTCTTCCCCTGTATCCCCAACACCAGATTGCATATCCAGAAAGTTTCGGGAGTTTATAAGTGGGAATTCAAGTAGCTCGTAGCAATTCTTTCCAACAGACACATGATACGATATGGGGTCTATCATATGTTTGTTTCGGCTTATTCTGGGAGCCAATCCTTTGTTTTGGTTTTGGGTTGTGGTATTCGAGTTGCTTCAATGCCAAGTGTTGATTCCATACCTTCCCTAAACGGTGTTCTCATATTTCTATGTGAATACTAATCCTTCTTGATCATCAAGGTTGCCACGTTAATTCTCTTCCAACTGACGTGCTTCTCTTCAAGTGGATCCGATCATTTCAACATCTGCAAGATCAATTTTAAGTTTTCTCAACGGTGTTTGTTCCATTCCATCTGATCCAAGTTGCCTTTGTTTTTCCCGCCCTCCCACCCTTTTTCTTCAATGACTCAGATTTCTTAATCAAGTATCCTTTTATTTATGGGAAGCCTCTTCATTCTTTTCTTTCAATGTTCTTATCCGGTGATTTCCCATGAAGATACCAACGGACCTTCAAGTTCATCATTCTTCATTCTTTTCTTCTTCCGTGGATTCAATTCAAGCTTTCTCGATCATATCATTTCCTCATTTCAAATGTTTTCCCATGCCGGTGCACCTTTTAATCATTCATCTCTCTCTATTCATATCCGAAGTGCCAAAGATATCTCAGAAGATTCACGTTTCCAATCTTAATCCGTTCAAGCTATTTGGAGATAATTATCTCATTCAAGCCATTTAATTAAACCGGCGCAATCTCTCTTTAAATCGTTCAACGGTGTTTCTTTTGAGTGGGCCCTAACCCACAGGTCGTTTCCCAGGATCTTACCAGACACTTTTAATTTGCCCGGACCTATTCCCAAATTCTTTTCAAAGTGTGACATAAGAATGAATTGTCATCAGTCATATGTCTTTCTCCAAGATCTTTCACATTCTTTTCATCATTGGTTCAATCTTTCTATTCTTCATTATTCCGGAGTATCTCAACAATTCATCGTGGTGTTTCTCGTCGTCATTCTCGGATTTGAAGACCAAAGAAGAGTTTCTCTTAAATCTTCGTCCATTCTATTGAAGATTCATGGTTCTAGCTTGATGCCATCCTCTCATAATTGTTTTCGATTGTGAGAATTCTTTTCATAACCATCCGGAGCAATTCAGGAGTTTTTTCAGTTTGATTCTAATTAGCTATTTTGCCGTCTGCCACGGCGGACGGCAAAGGCATGAACGGCGGACGGCAAAGGCCTTTGCCGTCAGCCGCGGACGGCAAAAGGCTCCGGCAAAGTAGGCTACGGTAAAGAGCTACTTTGCCGTCTGCTTCCGGGCGGCTGATGGCAAAGGCCCTTTGTCGTCTGCCGCGGACGGCAAAGAGAGCGGACAGCAATAATTACGCTGTCAGTCCGTTAAGTGGCTAACGGCAGGCCTTTGCCGTCCGCGGCAGACGGCAAACTTTCTAGTGTCTTTACCGTCCGCTGTATGATGTCAGCTGAACGTCACTACATGGCAGGCCTTTGCCATCCGCCGCTGACGGCAAAATTGTTTACTCTTTGCCGTCTGCCACTGTAGGCAAACTGACCAAATGGGTCAGCTCCCAGGAAGCACAGCTGGATGCCACGTGGCTTCTTTGCCGTCCGCGGCAGACGGCAAAGAGCTCTTTGCCGTCGGTGGCAGACGGTAAAGAGCCTGCATATTGGCTCTTTTTCTGTTTTTTATTAAATCCAACAATTTTCACAGCAAATATATATGACATATATAGATATATTTCACAGGCATTCATATCACATATATCCAGCACATAAGTTCCATACGTTCATACATAAGCAAGTTCAATCCATTCATACATAAGCAAGTTCCATCCATACATATTACATAAGCAAGTTCCATCCATCCATTCATACATAAACAACTTCCATCCATACATAAACAAGCACTCCATAGCAAGCTAGCTTCCATGAAGTGAATGAAATCTGCAAAATGGCAAAATAAGAAAGTTAGAAATAGGTGACTAGAATAAGAAGACTAGAACAAGAAGAGTAGAACAAGAAGAAGACTAGAACAAGAAGAGTAGAACAAGAAGAAGACTAGAACAAGAAGAGTATGTCATTTATGAGCTAACTTATGTGAAATGGATCATATATGAGCTAACTAAGTTGAAATGGGTCGTTTATGAGCTAGCTAAGGTGAAATGGATCATTTTTTAGGTAACTAAGGTGAAATGGGTCGTTTATGACCTAACTAAGGTCGAATGGATCGTTTTTGAGGTAACTAAGGTGAAATGGATCGTTTTTAAGCTAACTTAGGTGAAATGGATCATTTATGAGCTAACTTAGTTGAAATGGATCGTTTTTGAGCTAACTTAGGTGAAATGGATCATTTATGAGCTAATTTAGTTGAAATGGATCTTTTTGAGCTAACATAGGTGAAATGGATCATTTAAGAGCTAATTTAGGTGAAATGGATCGTTTTTGAGCTAACTTGGTGAAATGGATCGTTTATGAGCTAAATTAGTTGAAATGGATCGTTTATGAGATAACCTAGGTAAGATGGGTCATTTTGGAGCTAACCTAGGTGAAATGGGTCATTTTAAAGCTAACGTAGGTAAAATGGATCATTTAGGAGCTAATCTAGGTAAAATGGGTCATTTTTGAGCTAACTTGGATGAACTGGATCATTTATAAGCTAACCAAGGTAAAATGGGTCATTTTAGAGCTAACTTAGGTAAAATGGATCGTTTATGAGCTAACTAAGCTAATTATGCTATTTTTGACATAAGTAAGCTAAGTACAGATCGTTTTAGAGCTAACTTAGGTAAAATGGATGGTTTTGGAGGTCAGTAAGCTTATTAAGTTATTTTGGAGGAGAAGAAGCTAAGTCTAGGTCATTATGGTAAGCATTGGAGGAAATAAAGCTAAGTCTAGGTCTTTATGCATGTGTTAAGCAAAACACTAGATAAACTTACCATGATCTAGGAGGTGTAGGAGCGGGCTGGCTCGTGTCGGTAACTGGAGAAGGATCGTGCGATGCTTGTCTGGAGTTACGCTGCACCAAAGATCATTTCCAATGTCTTGTTAGCATGATGACACTCAAATGTTAAGACTAGCAAGTAATGTCCATTCAAATTAAACTCACCGTGGTCCCAGGAGCAATCACTGGCATCGGCGGAGCGGTCTGACCGGTCTTCTCACACATAGACTGCACATTTGGTTTTGACGACTCAGTCATACTAGTTAGTAATGAGACAAACACTACATGAATGTTTTGGCTAATCTCCAGAAGAAACTTACCACAAGGAGCTCGTACATGGCCCTTGACTGCATGTCATTCCGTGCCCTCTCCTCCTCCAACATCTTTGTCGTCCTCTCCTCCAACTGCCGCTGCCTCTCCGCCGCCTCCGCCAGAAGTTTCTCCGTTCTATCTGTCTCACTCTGTATAGCAGCCTGCAACACCACTCACATGACCATTTGTAATCATTGATGGAAGCGCACACAATGTAATGGAGAAAGATAGCTGAGTACGTATCACTAACCTTGATGGCGAGCTGCACTGGCCGTTCACGAGGCCTTATCTCAGGAGCGGAGCTCGACTGGCGCGCTTTGATCTCCGGGAGAGTGCTAGGACAACGGATAAGTCCATCTCCAATGGCTATGGAGCCATGGGACCTCCCGCCACCAGATATCATCACCAGCTCTGGATCAATGGGACCCTGGCTCGGGTTAAAGTCCTCCCCTTTCCTCGCCTTCCCCTCATCTCTATATCTCACGAGCTTGTTGTGGGAGGAGATGTTGGTGAAGTTGTTTGCATCATCGAGGTCAGACTGAGAGAATGCCTTGACTTTCTTGAAAGAGGCAGTGTGGGCCATGGCATACAGGTCGTACACCTCTGGCACCTTATCCACCTTATTGTGGCGTGCCTGAAAGAGAGAAACAATGTAAATTAGTAATTAAAGGGCTCAAGCTAGCATGATGAATGAATTGCATGAATCATGAAGCAAACCACATACCCAGTTCCGCCCGAACTGATATAAGTTGGAGCTGCCTTGATGGTGTGGCACACCTTCCATTTGGGCACGTTTGTCCTTGGCCTCGTTGTGGAGGGCTAGCCATTCCTGTGAGCACCACTCATTGACCAACACCTCCCAACAATCCATCCGATCCGCACACCATCTCGGAGGCGCCTAAGTTAGCAAATAGAAACTTGAGCGCTACGGCTAAGAATTACTAAATGAAGGAACTTAAGTAGAAGGCCTTAAGAATTACCTTCATGTACTGCTCCTTACTCAGGAACTTTTCGCGGCACGCCGGCTTGGTCTTCTTGATACCACGCAAGGCGTAGTAGTCTCGAACAGCCTGCACCCGAGCCTCGTGCCGTAAGTTCTGTAGTAGGCGCTTGCAGACGTTCTCGATAACATGTGCCGCGTCCTCCTCGTATCCCTCCTCACACCTATAGAATGTCTGCAATCAAATGAGACAATATTGATTAGTACAATTAATAACTAGCTAGTTGAAGATTTTTAAATGTGTAAAGGAGAAATTACCCAGAACTTTCTGATCACCATGTCTGCCCTCATGTCGCACAAGACACCGTCGATAATCTCATCCGGCAGGGCCGGGGCAGCCAAGTAGTGCTCCCAGCTCAATCCAAGCTCTGGAAGCCGACCCTCACCAGGCAAGACAAACCCCGGGAAGTTTTGCCGGCAAAGAACTCCAAGGACGGAGTTGGGCCGGCGGACACTATGATGGTGGTCCCAACCCCTGCAGCATGACAAGGCCAACGCATTAGTTATTTGAAGAAACGTGAATGCAGAAGGTACAAAAATATTAAATGCACTTACCGCTCCCCATTAGGGAAAATCAACCACCTCTGCTCGCGGGTCGCCGGCACGGACGGGAGCCGTGTAGCACCACGCTGGTAGATGGTGCCCCCCTCCTCCTCAATATCAGTCGGCTCCCCGCCATCATCAGCATGGCCACTCGGCTCCTCGGGCTGATCCGGCCAGGTACCCCATCCGGACGTGTGCTCCTCCGGGGTCTCGTGGCCGAACTCTCGTGGGCCGAAGGCCAGTCGACCCGAGGCTCATGGGCCCAAGACCCGTGGACCGGAGGCTCGTGGACCGGAGTCCGTGTAGCCTCCTCCTCGGACGAGTCAATCCTAGCAGTCACGTGCTCGGGTGAAACAGCTGGGGGTGGCGGCGAGGAAGGCGCGGTAGCAGTCACCCTACCTCCTCTCCCGCGACCACGTGCCCCACCTCCTCTTTTCCTACCTCGTCCCCTGCTGGGCACCGCGGTCGACGAAGAAGGGCCTGGCGGTGTCGCCATACTGTCCAGCAACGCTCGCGCGGAGAAGTGCGTCTGGAATGGAAGACCTCAGACCACGCGCCGACGAAGAAGGGACCTTGGCGCGCTCCCGACCAGCGCCCACCATCTTGAAGGGTAACGTAGTAATTTCAAAAAAATTCCTACGCACACACAAGATCATGGTGATGCATAGCAACGAGAGCGGAGAGTTTTGTCCACGTACCCACGTAGACCGACAGCGGAAGCGTTATCACAACGCGGTTGATGTAGTCGTACGTCTTCACGATCCGACCGATCAAGTACCGAATGTACGGCACCTCCGAGTTCTACACATGTTCAGCTCGATGACGTCCCTCGAACTCCGATCCAGCCGAGTGTTGAGGGAGAGTTTCGTCAGCACGACGGCGTGGTGACGATGATGATGTTCCACCGACGCAGGGCTTCGCCTAAGCTCCGCAACGGTATTATCGAGGTGTAATTTGGTGGAGGGGGGCACCGCACACGGATAAGAGATCTCAAGGATCAATTGTTGTGTCTATGGGGTGCCCCCCTGCCCCCATATATAAAGGAGCAAGGAGGAGGCAGCCGGCCAAGGGAAGAGGCGCGCCAAAGGGGGGAGTCCTACTCCCACCGGGAGTAGGACTCCTCCTTTCCTTGTGGGAGTAGGAGAAGGGAAGGGGGAAGGAGAAAGAAGGAAGGGGGCGCCCCCCTCCCTAGTCCAATTCGGACTAGCCCATGGGGAGGGGTGCGGCCACCCTTTGGGGTCTTTCTCTCCTTTCCCGTATGGCCCATTAAGGCCCAATACGAATTCCCGTAACTCTCCGGTACTCCGAAAAATACCCGAATCACTCGGAACCTTTCCGAAGTCCGAATATAGTCGTCCAATATATCGATCTTTACGTCTCGGCCATTTAGAGACTCCTCGTCATGTCCCCGATCTCATCTGGGACTCTGAACTCCTCCGGTACATCAAAACTCAATAAAACTGTCATCGTAACGTTAAGCGTGCGGACCCTACGGGTTCGAGAACTATGTAGACATGACCGAGACACCTCTCCGGTGAATAACCAATAGCGGGACCTGGATGTCCATATTGGCTCCCACATATTCTACGAGATCTTTATCGGTCAGACCGCATAACAACATACGTTGTTCCCTTTGTCACCGGTATGTTACTTGCCCGAGATTCGATCGTCGGTATCTCGATACCTAGTTCAATCTCGTTACCGGCAAGTCTTTTTACTCGTTCCGTAATACATCATCCCGCAACTAACTCATTAGTCACAATTCTTGCAAGGCTTATAGTGATGTGCATTACCGAGTGGGCCCAGAGATACCTCTCCGACAATCGGAGTGACAAATCCTAATCTCGAAATACGCCAACCCAACAAGTACCTTTGAAGACACCTATAGAGCACCTTTATAATCACCCATTTACATTGTGACGTTTGGTAGCACACAAAGTGTTCCTCCGGTAAACGGGAGTTGCATAATCTCATAGTCATAGGAACATGTATAAGTCATGAAGAAAGCAATAGCAACATAATAAACGATCGGGTGCTAAGCTAACGGAATGGGTCAAGTCAATCATGTCATTCTCCTAATGAGGTGATCCCGTTAATCAAATGACAACTGATGTCTATGGCTAGGAAACATAACCATCTTTGATTAACGAGCTAGTCAAGTAGAGGCATACTAGTGACACTCTGTTTGTCTATGTATTCACACATGTATCATGTTTCCGGTTAATATAATTCTAGCATGAATAATAAACATTTATCATGATATAAGGAAATAAATAATACTTTATTATTGCCTCTAGGGCATATTTCCTTCAGTCTCCCACTTGCACTAGAGTCAATAATCTAGTTCACATCGCCATGTGATTTAACATTAATAATTCACATCACCATGTGATTAACACCCATAGTTCACATCTCTATGTGACTAACACTCAAAGGGTTTACTAGAGTCAATAATCTAGTTCACATCACTATGTGATTAACACCCAAAGAGTACTAAGGTGTGATCATGTTTTGATTGTGAGATAATTTTAGTCAACGGGTCTGTCACATTCAGATCCGTAAGTATTTTGCAAATTTCAATGTCTACAATGCTCTGCACGGAGCTACTCTAGCTAATTGCTCCCACTTTCAATATGTATCTAGACCGAGACTTAGAGTCATCTAGATTTAGTGTCAAAACTTGCATCGACGTAACCCTTTACGACGAACCTTTTGTCACTTCCATAATCGAGAAACATATCCTTATTCCACTAAGGATAATTTTGACCGCTGTCCAGTGATCTACTCCTAGATCACTATTGTACTCCCTTTCCAAAATCAGTGTAGGGTATACAATAGATCTGGTACACAGCATGGCATACTTTATAGAACCTATGGCCAAGGCATAGGGAATGACTTTCATTCTCTTTCTATCTTTTGCCGTGGTCGGGCTTTGAGTCTTTACTCAATTTCACACCTTGTAACACAGGCAAGAACTCTTTCTTTGACTGTTCTATTTTGAACTACTTCAAAATCTTTTTAAGGTATGTACTCATTGAAAAACTTATCAAGCATCTTCATCTATCTCTATAGATCTTGATGCTCAATATGTAAGCAGCTTCACTGAGGTCTTTCTTTGAAAAACTCCTTTCAAACACTCATTTATGCTTTGCAGAATATTTCTACATTATTTCCGATCAACAATATGTCATTCACATATACTTATCAGAAATGCTGTAGTGCTCCCACTCACTTTCTTGTAAATACAGGCTTCACCGCAAGTCTGTATAAAACTATATCCTTTGATCAACTTATCAAAGCGTATATTCCAACTCCGAGATACTTGCACCAGTCCATAGATGGATCGCTGGAGCTTGCATATTTTGTTAGCACCTTTAGGATTGACAAAACCTTCTGGTTGCATCATATACAACTCTTCTTTAATGAATCCATTAAGGAATGCAGTTTTGTTTATCCATTTTCCAGATTTCATAAAATGCGGCAATTGCTAACATGATTCGGACAGACTTAAGCATCGCTGCGAGTGAGAAAATCTCATCGTATTCAACACTTTGAACTTTGTCAAAAACCTTTTTCCGACAAGTCTAGCTTTGTAGATAGTAACACTACTATCAGCGTCCGTCTTCCTCTTGAAGATCCATTTATTTTCAATGGCTTGCCGACCATCGAGCAAGTCAACCAAAGTCTATACTTTGTTCTCATACATGGATCTCATCTCAGATTTCATGGCCTCAAGCCATTTTGCGGAATCTGGGCTCACCATCGCTTCTTCGTAGTTCGTAGGTTTGTCATGGTCTAGTAACATAACCTCCAGAACAGGATTATCGTACCACTCTGGTGCGGATCTTACTCTGGTTGACCTACGAGGTTCAGTAATAACTTGATCTGAAGTTCCATGATCATCATCATTAACTTCCTCACTAATTGGTATAGGCGTCACAGAAACTGGTTTCTGCGATGAACTACTTTCCAATAAGGGAGCAGGTACAATTACCTCATCAAGTTCTACTTTCCTCCCACTCACTTCTTTCGAGAGAAACTCCTTCTCTAGAAAGGATCCATACTAAGCAACGAATGTTTTGCCTTTGGATCTGTGATAGAAGGTGTACCCAACTGTCTCCTTTGGGTATCCTATGAAGACACATTTCTCCGATTTGGGTTTGAGCTTATCAGGATGAAACTTTTTCACATAAGCATCGCAACCCCAAACTTTAAGAAACGACAACTTTGGTTTCTTGCCAAACCACAGTTCATAAGGCGTCGTCTCAACGGATTTTGATGGTGCCCTATTTAACGTGAATGTAGCTGTCTCTAATGCATAACCCCAAAACGATAGTGGTAAATTGGTAAGAGACATCATAGATTGCACTATATCCAATAAAGTACGGTTACGATGTTCGGACACACCATTACACTCTGGTGTTCCAGGTGGCGTGAGTAGTGAAACTATTTCACATTGTTTTAACTGAAGGCCAAATTCGTAACTCAAATATTTTACCTCTGCGATCATATCGTAGAAACTTTATTTTCTTGTTACGATGATTTTCCACTTCACTCTGAAATTATATGAACTTTTCAAATGTTTCAGACTTCTGTTTCATTAAGTAGATATACCCATATATGCTGAAATCATCTGTGAAGGTCAGAAAATAATGATACCTGCGACGAGCCTCAATATTCATCGGGCCACATAAATCTGTATGTATGATTTCCAACAAATCTGTTGCTCTCTCCATAGTTCCGGAGAACGGCATTTTAGTCATCTTGCCCATGAGGCACGGATCGCAAGCATCAAGTGATTCATAATCAAGTGATTCCAAAATCCCATCAGTATGGAGTTTCTTCATGCGCTTTACACCAATATGACCTAAACGGCAGTGCCACAAATAAGTTGCACTATCATTATTAACTTTGCATCTTTTGGCTTCATTATTATGAATATCTGTATCACTACGATCGAGATCCAACAAACCATTTTCGTTGGTGTGTATGACCATAGAAGGTTTTTATTCATGTAAACAGAACAACAATTGTTCTCTAACTTAAATGAATAACCGTATTGCAATAAACATGATCAAATCATATTCATGCTCAACGCAAACACCAAATAACACTTATTTAGTTTCATCACTAATCCCGAAAGTATAGGGACTGTGCGATGATGATCATATCAATCTTGGAACTACTTCCAACACACATCGTCACCTCGCCTTTTACTAGTCTCTGTTTATTCTGCAACTCCCGTTTCGAGTTACTACTCTTTAGTAACTGAACCAGTATCAAATACTGAGGGGTTGCTATAAACACTAGTAAGTACACATCAATAACATGTATATCCAATATACCTTTGTTCACTTTGCCATCCTTCTTATCCACCAAATACTTGGGGCAGTTCCGCCTGCAGTGACCAGTCCCTTTGCAGTAGAAGCACTTAGTCTGAGGCTTAGGACTAGACTTAGGCTTCTTCACTTGAGCAGCAACTTGCTTGCCATTCTTCTTGAAGTTCCCCTTCTTCCCTTTGCCCTTTTCTTGAAACTAGTGGTCTCGTCAACCATCAACACTTGATGTTTTTCTTGATTTCTACCTTCGTCGATTTCAGCATCACGAAGAGCTCGGGAATTACTTTCGTCATCCCTTGCATACTATAGTTCATCACGAAGTTCTACTAACTTGGTGATGGTGACTAGAGAATTCTGTCAATCACTATTTTATCTGGAAGATTAACTCCCACTTGATTCAAGCGATTGTAGTACCCAGACAATCTGAGCACATGCTCACTAGTTGAGCGATTCTCCTCCATCTTTTAGCTATAGAACTTGTTGGAGACTTCATATCTCACAACTCGGGTATTTGCTTGAAATATTAACTTCAACTCCTGGAACATCTCATATGGTCCATGACGTTCAAAACGTCTTTGAAGTCCCGATTCTAAGCCGTTAAGCATGGTGCACTAAACTATCAAGTAGTCATCATATTGAGCTAGCCAAATGTTCATAACGTCTGCATCTGCTCCTGCAATAGGTCTGTCACCTAGCGGTGCATCAAGGACATAATTTTTCTGTGCAGCAATGAGGATAATCCTCAGATCACGGATCCAATCCGCATCTTTGCTACTAACATCTTTCAACATAATTTTTCTCTAGGAACATATCAAAAATAAACACAGGGAAGCAACAACGCGAGCAATATAACATAATTTGCAAAATACTATCAGGACTAAGTTCATGATAAATTTATGTTCAATTAATCATATTACTTAAGAACTCCCACTTAGATAGACATCCCTCTAATCATCTAAGTGATTACGTGACCCAAAGCAACTAAACCATGTCCGATTAACATGTGAGATGGAGTAGTTTCAATGGTGAACATCACTATGTTGATCATATCTACTATATGATTCACGCTCGACCTTTCGGTCTCTGTCTTCCGAGGCCATATCTGTATATGCTAGGCTCGTCAAGTTTAACCTGAGTATTCCGCGTGTGCAACTGTTTTGCACCCGTTGTATTTGAACGTAGAGCCTATCACACCTGGTTAACACGTGGTGTCTCAGCACGAAGAACTTTCGCAACAGTGCATACTCAGGGAGAACACATTTATCTTGAAATTTTAGTGAGAGATCATCTTATAATGCTACCATCAATCAAAGCAAGATAAGATGCATAAAGGATTAACATCACATGCAATCAATATAAGTGATATGATATGGCCATCATCATCTTGTGCTTGTGATCTCCATCTCCGAAGCACCGTGCTTGTGATCTCCATCTCCGAAGCACCGTCATGATCACCATCATCACCGGCGCGACACCTTGATCTCCATCGTAGTATCGTTGTCGTCTCGCCAAATAATTGCTTTTACGACTATCGCTACCGCTTAGTGATAAAGTAAAACTATTACATGGTGATTGCATTTCATACAATAAAGCGACAACCATATGGCCCTGCCAGTTGCCGATAACTCGATTACAAAACATGATCATCTCATACAACAAATTATATCACATCATGTCTTGACCATATAACATCACAACATGCCCTGCAAAAACAAGTTAGACGTCCTCTACTTTGTTGTTGCATGTTTTACGTGGCTGCTACGGGCTTAGCAAGAACCGTTCTTACCTACGCATCAAAACCACAACGATAGTTTGTCAAGTTGGTGCTGTTTTAACCTTCGCAAGGACCGGGCGTAGCCACACTCGGTTCAACTAAAGTGAGAGAGACAGACACCCACCAGTCACCTTTAAGCAACCAGTGCTCCGAACGGTTAAACCAGTCTCACGTAAGCGTACGCGTAATGTCGGTCCGGGCCGCTTCATCTCACAATACCGCTGAACCAAAGTATGACATGCTGGTAAGCAGTATGACTTATAACGCCCACAACTCACTTGTGTTCTACTCGTGCATAGCATCAACGCATAAAACCAGGCTCGGATGCCACTGAAGGGTAACGTACTAATTTAAAATAATTTCCTACGCACACGCAAGATCATGGTGATGCCTAGCAACGAGAGGGGAGAGTGTTGTCCACGTACCCTCGTAGACCGACAGCGGAAGCGTTATCACAACGCGGTTGATGTAGTCGTACGTCTTCACGATCCGACCGATCAAGTACCGAACGTACGGCACCTCCGAGTTCTACACACGTTCAGCTCGATGACGTCCCTCGAACTCCGATCCAGCTGAGTGTTGAGGGAGAGTTTCGTCAGCACGACGGCGTGGTGACGATGATGATGTTCCACCGACGCAGGGCTTCGCCTAAGCTCCGCAACGGTATTATCGAGGTGTAATTTGGTGGAGGGGGGCACCGCACACGGCTAAGAGATCTCAAGGATCAATTGTTTTGTCTATGGGGTGCCCCTGCCCCCGTATATAAAGGAGCAAGGAGGAGGCAGCCGGCCAAGGGAAGAGGCGCGCCAAAGGGGGGAGTCCTACTCCCACCGGGAGTAGGACTCCTCCTTTCCTTGTGGGAGTACGAGAAGGGAAGGGGGAAGGAGAAAGAAGGAAGGGGGCGCCCCCCCTCCCTAGTCCAATTCGGACTAGCCCATGGGGAGGGGTGCAGCCACCCTTTGGGGTCTTTCTCTCCTTTCCCGTATGGCCCATTAAGGCCCAATATGAATTCCCGTAACTCTCCGGTACTCCGAAAAATACCCGAATCACTCGGAACCTTTCCGAAGTCCGAATATAGTTGTCCAGTATATCGATCTTTACGTCTCGGCCATTTCGAGACTCCTCGTCATGTCCCCGATCTCATCCGGGACTCCGAACTCCTTCGGTACATCAAAAATCAATAAAACTGTCATCGTAACGTTAAGCGTGCGGACCCTACGGGTTCGAGAACTATGTAGACATGACCGAGACACCTCTCCGGTCAATAACCAATAGCGGGACCTGGATGCCCATATTGGCTCCCACATATTCTACGAAGATCTTTATCGGTCAGACCGCATAACAACATACGTTGTTCCCTTTGTCACCGGTATGTTACTTGCCCGAGATTCGATCGTCGGTATCTCGATACCTAGTTCAATCTCGTTACCGGCAAGTCTTTTTACTCGTTCCGTAATACATCATCCCGCAACTAACTCATTAGTCACGATGCTTGCAAGGCTTATAGTGATGTGCATTACCGAGTGGGCCCAGAGATACCTCTCCGACAATCGGAGTGACAAATCCTAATCTCGAAATACGCCAACCCAACAAGTACCATTGAAGACACCTGTAGAGCACCTTTATAATCACCCATTTACGTTGTGACGTTTGGTAGCACACAAAGTGTTCCTCCGGTAAACGGGAGTTGCATAATCTCATAGTCATAGGAACATGTATAAGTCATGAAGAAAGCAATAGCAACATACTAAACGATCGGGTGCTAAGCTAACGGAATGGGTCAAGTCAACCACGTCATTCTCCTAATGAGGTGATCCCGTTAATCAAATGACAACTGATGTCTATGGCTAGGAAACATAACCATCTTTGATTAACGAGCTAGTCAAGTAGAGGCATACTAGTGACACTCTGTTTGTCTATGTATTCACACATGTATCATGTTTCCGGTTAATACAATTCTAGCATGAATAATAAACATTTATCATGATATAAGGAAATAAATAATACTTTATTATTGCCTCTAGGGCATATTTCCTTCACATCTTTCAACACCTGCCATGACAAACAGTAAACGAAATTAGTACAACATAAAAAAAAGACCGACATGAATAATAATATGTGTATCACTTAAGTGTATCATCATCAAGTACAACATAAAAAAATTTAATACCTGACACTACTAATAATCTCGATCAATATCATCAATAAATGCATAATCGTCATCATCACTATAATCAATGACGGGCTCATAGGGTTCAGTGGCATCAACATGTGGAAGGCCACCTTGACGTAATCGGTCAAGCAATGACAGGTCATCCGCAGCAGTAACCTCTTCTTGTTCCGGCTCTTCTTGTTCCTCCTCTGGGGTGATGTCGGATTCACTGTCGCTGTCTACTTCAATGTTTTGGGGTGAAGTATAGCGGTTCTTGAAACGCTTTTTGGAAAGACGTGTCTCTTGGAAGAATTCTCCTTCATATGTGTCTGGGTTAATGTGAGGTTCATAATCCTCTTCCTTTGGGGGAGATAGTTTAGCACGTGGCGGCACTTCATAAACAACATCCCAACCTTTCAGATTTGGATTAGTTTGGCAGGCCCACGGTAGATAGAATACTTGGGTCGCCTGTTGAGCCGTAATATAGACATCAGGAACATCTAAATGGGTGCTTTGGTTGATTTCAAGTAGCCCTATATGTTCATGAGTCCTTCTAGTATCCTTCGGCTGAAACCAATAACATTTGAAGACTACGACATTCGGTGGGTTTTCACCATAGAATAGAAGTTCATAAATTGCTTCAACTCTCCCATAATACTCGATACCTACTTCACCGATAGCAGATACACAACAATTTGTAGACTTTCGGTCGGCCATAGATAGCTCTTTGCCATAGGTACGAAAGCGATACCCGTTGATGTCGTATTTGTCAAATGAACGGACCTTATAGTCAAAACCATTAGCGACTTGTCTCAATTCGGCGTCCATAGACTCTGAATTAGCCTACAAGTTTAATATGAAAGGATTGTTGCATTACGCACAAATTAGCGAATGAAATCAAATTGTCTAATAGAAATTACCGTTTGTTTGAACCAAGAGATGAAACCGGGATAGCCGCCTCCTTGCTTTGCGAGAAGCTCATACTCTTCGACAGAATCCTTTTGGATCACCGCTCCATATGAGAATAAGGCGACGTATCGACTGTATGAAATATCCAGGAATAAGAGCAGTTCAAAGGAAATAGAAGTTGCGAAACAATGTACCGAGAACTTACTCGATGTACGGCTACACTTCTATCAGGTTGTTGAAGATATACAACGAAATGGTCCGCCATTGTTCGTTATCCAAAGATACTGGATTTGAAACACTGGCTGGTGCGAGATTCCCTTTGAATAGGCTGAGGTTGGATCCACCCTTTTTAGGGTCGTCAGCATTGTACCGAGGCTTCGGATTATGCAAATGACGATTTTTGGCTTCGTAGTGTGTTGTCACGAAGTTTGCCGCCTCCTCAATGATGAATGCCTCAGCCATCGATGCTTCAATTCTACGTTTATTTTTACATTTTTGTCGAAGCGTCTTCTGCATCCTCTCAGTTGGGTAGCACCAACGATTTTGCACGGGCCCCCCAATCTTGCCTCGGTCGGGAGATGCAAAATCAAATGTTGCATTGGATTAAAGAAGCCCGGTGGAAAGATCTTCTCTAACTTGCAGATCAACTCCGGCGCCAACTCTTCCATTTCTTCTAGCACACCAGGCAATAGTTCTTTCGCATAAAGAACACGGAAGAAATAGCTGAGTTCTGCTAGTACTAGCCATTCATCCTCAGGGATGAAGCCACGCAACATCACCGGCATTACCCGCTCAATCCATATGTGCCAATCATGACTCTTGAGACCAAATATCTTCAATTTATCAAGACTGGCTCCCCTCTTTAGATTCGTTGTTCTCCTGATACACGTCTCTGCAATAAACAGAGAGGATGTGTACCCGGAGAACAACAGGGGAGGCACAGACGAAACTTATGCATCAGATCCGGAGCAAAGCATATGGGAAAACGAACCCAATTTAAACATACTCGGGCTGTCCATGGATAGCGTTGGACAATTCGAAAGAATCAAGGTTATAAATATGCAAATGCATGCATATTTATAACTATGACGCTTTCGAACGGGAGACACATATTGGTTACGCATACTGATGATTCAAGACACATATATAGCTAGCTATCAAGTTTCATCGGCACGAACACTGGAACAGAGCAAATAATTAACGGGGGAGGAGGACATGTCATTTGTGCTCACCCACGAACGAAGGGGCAGAGCTCGGCAAACACAGGGCGAGGTCGTCGACCACCAAACCTCGCAGCGACGAAACAACTGCACATTTAAATCTACCCGATCAACACAATTATATATGATGTTTTCATAACAAAATCGAAAAATATATGACCTAACTAATAATTCACAAATATATGACCCCATCGGCCTCTGCAAGGCCAAAGAACACCTTTTCGGGAGGTGTCGGGGGTCGGGGTGTCGTGTCGGTGTCGGGGTGCCGTGTCGGGGTCGGGGTGCTGTTTCGGGGTCGGGGGGTCGGGGTGTCGTGTCGGGGTCAGGGGGTCGGGTGTCGGGGTTGGGGGGGTCAGGGGGTCGGGTGTCGGGGTGTCGTGTCAGTGGGTCAGGGGGTCAGGGGGTCGGGGGGTCGGGTGTCGGGGTGTCGTGTCGGGGTCGGGGTGTCGTGTCGGGGTCGGGGTGTGGTGTCGGGGTTGGGGGGTCAGAGAGTCAGGGGGTCGGGTGTCGGGGTGTCGTGTCAGGGGGTCAGGGGGTCAGGGGGTCGGGGGGTCAGGTGTCGGGGTGTCGTGTCGGGGTCGGGGTGTGGTGTCCGTGTCAGGGTGTCGTGTCGGGGTCGGTGTGTGGTCTCGGGGTCGGGGTGTCGGCGGGTGGGGTGAGGCCGGAGGGGTCTTCTTCTTTCTTTCTCTTCTTCTTCTTCTTCTTCTTCTTCTTCTTTCCTTTCTTCTTCTTCTTCTTTCATCTTTTTTCTACTTTTTTACTTCTTTTCGTTTCTTCCTTTCTTCTTCTTCTTCTTCTTCTACTTCTTTTCTTCTTCTTCTTTTTACATCTTTTTTGTACTTCTTTTCTTTTCTTCCTTTCGTCTTCTTCTACTTCTGTTCTTCTTTTTCTTTTTTCATCTTTTTTCTACTTCTTCTCTTTTCTTCTTCTTCTACTTCTTCTACTACTTCTACTTCTTCTCATTCTTTTCTAACACTAACACTAACACAATCTAGCACTAACAATTAAATAGAAAAAAAATGGGAAAACAGAAAAAAAAATTGGTCCCTCACCGGAGCAATGGGACGGTCGGCGGGGGCGGTGGCGGGGGGGCGCCGGGCGGCGGGGGCGGCGGGTGGCGGGGCGACGGGGCGTCGGGGGCGGTGCCGGGGGCGGCGCCGGGCGGCGGGTGGCGGGGCGACGGTGCGTCGGCGGGTGGGGTGGGGGCGGAGGGGTGGGGGGCGACGGGGCGGACGGGGCGACGGCGGGCGGTGGGGGGCGGGGGCGGCGGCGGTGGGGTGGGATGTGGTGGCGGGGCGCGTCGGGGAGGAGTGAGGGAGAGATCGAGAGAGAGTAACGGGCGGGGGGGGGGGGGTAGGGGCCGTTAGTTACTCTCCTCTTTGCGGTCCGCCAATCTTTGCCATCCGCCTTTATGTCTCTTTGCCGTCTGCTAGCAGACGGCAAAGAGGTGGGGCGTTAGGTTTTTCCTAAACGGGCGGGGGGTGGGGGCCACCTCTCTCTTTGCTGTCTGCCAGCGGACGACAAAGATTCTTTGCCGTCTGCTAGCGGACGGTAAAGAGCTGGCAGATGACAAAGACCTATTTTGTCGTCTGCCATTTCCTTGCCGTCTGCTTTTGGGTAGCTGATGGCAAAGAGCTTCTTTGCCGTCAGCTAGCAGACGACAAAGAGCTGGCAGATGGCAAAATAGCTGATTCCAGTAGGGTAAGGAGCCATCATCCCAGAATTATTCATTCTCAGCTTTCAACTCTCGTTCTCCAAATCTTACGGGCGCATCGTTCAACTATTCTCTAGTCAGCTTGTCATCTCTTTAATCTCTTATATCTAAATTCTCTCAAGCATCTTCGTTCTTTTTCTAATTCTTCCCGGCGATTCGTTCTCTTTTCTTCAATTGTTTTCAAGTTATTACGGTGGTTTGTTCAAGAATCCTATTCCTATGTTCTCATATTGATTTATTCGTTGTTTCAATCCTACCGGTGGATCGTTGAAGACCTTCCCAAGTTTGCGCTATATCTATCTTAGTCCTTTCTACGAGAATAAGTAGTATGCCAAATCCGTTGCTTGTCATCAATTTAAATTGATGAAGGATACGCATAATGTAATTCTTATCTTGTTTCATCCAACTGTATAATCCCTTCCTTCAGAGTTTCTTCATGATGAAGTAATTCTCGGTTCTAGTGTTTCATCTTTTCTTTTCCGGAGTTCCAAGTTTTCCGCATTATCTCGTCGCGAAGCTCCATCTAAATCATCGCAAGGTTCACCTTGTGTTCTCAACTTCTCTTTCTTTTTATCATCCTTTTATTATCGGAGTTCTCACGAAGGCTCAACATGGTGGTTTGTCAATGATTCCTTTCATTCTTCAATTGTTCTTCAAGATTTCTCTCAGAGTTAAGATCCACCAAGCTATACTCAAATTTAAACAGTGTAACAACCTGTAATTTTGGCCCTTTTCTTTTTCTTTTGATTTATTCGTTTTTGCTCTGTTTTTCTTTTTGGAGTGGTTCTGCGGCCTTGTCACCTGGGAAATCATCCTCTTTTTCCCTCCCAAGTGGCTCATCATTCTCAAAACCCAGCCAAGATCATGTCACTTCACTGCTTGACCAAACCCTAATTTCTTTTTTGCTCTATTAAAGGAATAACCCTATCTGCCCAAGGTTGTGAAGCAACCTATATTTCTGTCCATCCATAAAAAACCAAATAATTCTCATAATTTATTTGGGTCATATGTTGCTCAAATATGCCCAAACTTTCCTGCCCTAGCCCAAGAATAATCCCCCAATAATTATTCTTCATTTCTGTCCAGTGTGGCTTTCTGTGAAGGAAGTGCCACCTATCCTTTCCTGATTGCTCCCAAACCTTTTGGGCATTCTCTTATGTCCAAATCATTGCCTCATGCCAAAATTCAACTTTATTTGCCTAGCCAATCTTCCTCAGCAAATTTTCAAACTTGCTGTCAAACAGAAGCCAGTGTGAAGGAAGTGCTAGCTAGGAGTACCCAAATGAGTTGAAATTTTGCATGCCTCTTCATGTTCTCATATAATTAGCCTCCTCCAAATTTCAGCTCCATCCCTTGATCTATGTGAGCACAGGACCAAATCTTTGATTTTGGCAATATTTTCAGGTTGTGAAGCAAGTCATTAATTCTGAGAAAATACCATATTGTTCTCCTACCCAAATAACATATGTCCACCAAATTTGGCACCATTTCAGTGAGCCATTATTTCTCTAGAATTCTTGCAAGTTGTGGTCAGTGAAGATAGCTGTGAAGGAAGCACCATTTTGGAAAATCCAATTGGTATGAAATTTCTACAGCATCATTGTATGACAAAATCATCATCCTATGCCAAATTTGATCTCAAGTTGATGCTTCATGTGACTGCATAATCCAAATCTCCAATTCTGGCCATTATAGTGGTTTCCACAGTAACCCTCATCTAAACTCCTCCTCTTAGTCTGATTTTTGGTGATCAAAATCACCTTAGTGTGTGATCATCGCCAGACAAACTATTTACCACGTTACTAAGCTGGGTTACCCCAGCAAGTTAAAAACACCTTCTTACTGATTTACTTTGGAGCTTAGTGCAAATCTCTTCTTTGCCCGTGGGCCGATGTATTTCCTCATTTTGACTAAGGGCACGACTGTCTATCAACTGGACATGGTCGGCCCGGCCAGAACGAGCCGTTTGCACCAATGCTCGTGGTGATCACGCTGGCGTCACGCACAGTGCAAGCTCTAGCTCGGTCCGGCCACTGTGCTCGTCTCCTCCCTCCTCGTCTCGACCCCCATTCATGTCCTGGAGCTCGCCCGTGCTCGACTGCCTCGCCCTGTGTCGCTGCTTCATCATCGTTCGCCTTAAATGCGTTGCAAACGCCACGCCCGGGCCATGCCCAGCCTCTGCCCGCCATTAAAGCTTGGTTGGGAGCTCGCTCGTGAGCTCTAGAGCCCTCCCCCACGCCTATATAAGGACCCCCGAACCCCTCCGCACATCACTCATCTCTTCCCCGCCTCATTTCGTCACCAGGATCGCCACATCTCGCCGGAGTGCACCTCTGTCCTCCATAGCAGCCTCGGTCTCGCCTTGGTACCCACCAACCCGAGCCTCCTCTCCTCCTCCCACCTCGTCCATCGAGTCCCCCTCGTTCCACTCATCCTCCTGACCCACTTGCCCCCTCGTCGGAGTGCCTGCTTCGCCGGCGAGCACCACCGTCGACCCGCCCCTGTCCTCCTCGGTGCTCCTCCGCTCCCGCGTCCTCCTCTCCTTCCCGGTGGCCGCCTTCCATCTGGATCGGTGCGCCAGGCGCCGCCACACCCGCCGGTGGCCTCGGCCGGACGGGAGACGGCCGGAGCCGCCCAGGCTCCTCGCCGGCGTCGCCCTCCCCTGCTACTCCTCTGTCTCGATCCGGACAGAGAGAGGAGGAAGAAGACGAGGCCCATGCCCCCTCCTCCTCCCCGTGGACCCCGCCCGACCCCACGTGTAAGTGACCCCAGCCCCGGGCCCGCGTGTTTTAAGTGGAAGCGTAATTCAAGAATACGTTTCACTTTTCCGAAAGCGTATTCTTAGGCTGCTTTTTTCCAAAACTGCGCTTTCCCTTTTAGAAAGCGTATTCTTCTCTTCTGTAGCTTAAAATACGTTTTCATTTTCTAGGAAACATATTCTGCCGAAGGCGCTTTCAGTTTTTGCCTCCAGGGACTTGTTTGTTGAAGTTTTATTCACAGATTGGTCCCTGGTGTTCAACACCTCATAACTCCGCAACCATAACTCCAATTGCGGTGAAACCAACGCTCACGGCATCGTTTCGTCGAGCCCGTTCTGTTGGTATCATTTTCACCATGTTTTGACATTCTAAAAATGACCATTTTTCCCTTGCGCTTAATCTGCCCCTCCAAGAGAGAACATTTTTCGGCAATTCTTTCCGCGAGCTTCTCGCACTTCTTCCCGGTGATTTCTTCCACCCCAGGCAAAGCACACCCTCCATTTGCATGATTGTAATGCAGTGACATGGTTTATTTATTTGAACTTGCTTAAAATATTGCATTAGCTATGTGTGATTTGTTCATGGCATTTCTCGGAGTATTGTTATATCTTGATATTGCCATGATATTGCTTGGAGTTCCAGGACTTATATTTTGATGATTATGTGGATGACATGTGCCTTTGGATTCTTAGTGGCTATTATGATTATTTTCATGATGGTATCTGGTATCATTTTGGAGTATTACTTTGGATATCATGTTGCCTTTGGATTATTAGTGGCTAGTGTTATTTTCATCATGATGCTAGATGATATTATGTTTTGGAGTATGACGTTGGAGGTGATGCTTGCATGTGGATCATAGTTGGATAATTAGTTCTTGATATTTGAGTAGTAGTTTTACCGTTATTGGATACATCATGGCAGTAGTGTTATGTTGTCCTCGGAGTATTTTGGTATGATGATATTATGTTCAGATTATTTGTTGGATATTGCTACGGCTTGGATTATAGTTTGATAGTTGATATCGGAGTATCAGTTATCACAGTTATATTTTTGGGGATAAATTCCGTCATTAATTTGATCAGGTGCCACCGAACCGGGCTTTCTCCAGTGCAACCACATTTGCCTTTATGGGAAGGCCCTAATGCGATGCTATTGTCGTGCCTCTCGCCGGTGCCTCCAACGAGGGAAGGTTATGGGCGCGCGCTACCCTGATCAGGTAGGCGGACATAAGCCTTGTGAGCCTGAGTTTGGTTATGTGCACATGCCCCCGTTTGGGACGGTTCATTGTTTTGGCCACGACGGTGGCCATTGGTGTCTTTGGTAGACACGCGGCCTCCCAGGACTAGCCCAGTAGGGAGTGAGTCGGAGTGGCCGGGAGAGTGTCATGGCAGTAGATCTGTTTTGTCGGAATGCCGTTGGTCCACCCGATTGGGAGTGCGAGGCCATGGGTTCCGTGGTGTGGGTACAGTGCGTTACCTCTACATAGTGTATTTGTTTAAACTATCGATAGCCGCATCCTCGGTCATGGGCATGGGTTCGTACTAGGTCACACCGTTCGATCAACACTCACATGACGGAATGACTTATAGGTGATATGCTGATATTTTGAGCAGTACAGATTGGCAGGATGTTGATGATGATGTTGGAGACCAAGTGTTGGTCATGGTTGTGATCGCCGGAAATATCACAGTTTGAGACCAAGTGTTGGTCATTGTAGTGATCGCCGAAAAGATCAGCGTTTTGTTTTATCACGAGGTGATCGAGATGGTATATTGCTTGGCTGGTTAGCCAAGAGAGATATGGTTATGGAGATATGAGATGTTGGTTTATCAGTATTGTAGTAGTTTCATGCTTAGTAGATGCTGTCGTATCATGGTAGATGTTAATTTAATTAACCTGCTTAATCCTATGTTATTGTCTTGCCTTGATGTTTATGGTTGTTGTGAGCTTGCAAGTACATTCAATGTACTGACCTGGCGTGTCATGCCAGATTGCAGGTGATGCCATGATTGCTTGATTGCTTGTCGAGGTTGCCATGCGTGCGAGCTAGATCGTGTCCCAGCCAGAGTCCCTGCAGAGTGGAGTTCACCACCTTCGTCGTCGTTCCGCTGCTAGAAGTATTCCGCTGCTAGCATAGAGCAAGTGTAGTATCGCAGGCGTAATGTCACCGTGCTGATGTGCTTCTTTGTAACATCAGACCCTTGTATTATTATTCTTGTAATAAGAGCTGATTTGTTCTATGTCAAGCAGTGCCGTATTCCAGAGACTTCTCCTCGATCTCTGGGTTGGAATATGGGGTGTTCCGGTTTCTCTGAGCCGGGGTGCCACAAATAGGGTGCTTAACACATGTTTTGTTTTGAGGAGTTCAAGCATTCTTCATCTTGCATTCCGAAGTGCAATTCTTTCTAACTTATCATTTGAGGTGGTGTTATGTCATTCTTGATAATTTGAGTTCGTGTTTCTTGATTCGCATGTTGTCAAGAATGAGGTATTTTAAATCCATCAATCTCTTCGTTGGAGTTAGCTTGGTAAAGACTTCACCTAAAGCCTTCCCTAAGGAATGTTGCTATTTGTGGTGCGTATGTATGATCCGAGTTTTCTCTTTATCCTCTTGGCGAAAGAAGTTTTCATCTCCTTGTTGGTCTCAATCCAGTCAACTGTTTCCGTTAGTGGCAGGTTGTCACCTCATAATTTTGAGATGTTTTCCATAAGCCCACAACAAGCTTATCTTTTCGTTGTTGATAATCCAACAACTCCATTCTAGCATTCCTTGTAAGCGTGCTCTTTCAAGATCTTGTTTCCCTCCGTTCATTCCATTGCATTCTTTATTTTCTTCCGGAGGCATTGTGTTGTTGCTGTCTTCGACCCATCGTCTCGTTTTGTCAAGATCATGCTCTTTTCCTTGCGTATCCATTAAAATGGAGTGTTGTGCTCTGATTCAAGTTCTCTCATCTAATCAAGTTTTGCCCCCCTTCTCAACCGGAGTGCTGTCTGAAATCTTTCTTACCCATTGTGCCATTCTTTAAATAGTTCCAGAGGCAGTGTGTTGTTGTTTTCATCAAGTATCCTCTCATCTTTTCAAGTTCATGTTCAATTCCTTCCATTTACAGTCGGAGTGTTGTCCAAATTATATCATTCTTATTCCTTCTCTATCTTGTTTTAACCGGAGTGGTGCCAATATCTAACTTATCACTTAACCTCGTGGTTCTCGTTGTATCCCATGTTCTTCTTACCTTACGGAGTGTTCGCAATCTCGTTCATCTCCATTGTATTCTTTCTTTCACTTTGTTCAACCTCTCAAGGTTCGTGGTTTCACTCGTTTGTCGAAGAAGCAACTTTGTTTTACCTCCTCCCCTTCCGTTTCTCTCCGGTGCCATCCTTAGATCTCGGGACGAGATCTCTTGTAAGTGGAGGAGTGTGGTGACGCCCCGAGACCAATGCTCCAAACGCCTTCCATGTTTTGCGTGACCGCCGTGTGTTTTATTTGTTTGTTGCATTCATCATTGCATCATGCACATTGCATCGGCACTTCATTGCCGTCATTTTTCAAAACTTGCATCCCCTCGTAGTTGTCGTGTCCCCCCTTGCTTTCGCTGACCGTTCCGAGACCAACCTTGTTCTTCGTTTTCCCTCTTGCCTAAACTGGAGTCTCTTTGCATAGTGCATTGACCCCTCGCCCATGTCAGAAAACTTCCCCGAACCCGAACCATACTATCGTTACCGTTGGGTCGGGATCATCCCCTAACATCTATTAAACATCTTCGTTTTCTTATTTGGACTTCCTAGCCTATTTTTCTCGACCGCTCAATTTTAATCGGAGGGACAGAATTAGCCCATACCCAAAAATCCACCTGCTATATATACAGTCAAACCCTAGTTTCTAGGCTTGTCACATCGATCCTTCCCATCCGCCGCAACCCGACCAACTCCACCTCCCACCACGGGATCTTGTCTCGATCCATATCCTCCCGGACCAATTCCCTTGATTTCCGCCGCCGCCCAACCACAGCAAAGCCGCAGCCTCCCTCGCTCTCTGGATAAGCAGGAGCCTGAGTCTTCACCTCTGCTCTTTCCCGCCCGTGCACCGCCGTTTGCTTGGCTGGAGGCCACCCCGAGCAGCAACCAGGAGCACGAGCTCCTCCTTCGACACCCCGTACCCGAGGACCCCAACCCCGGCGTCCGCGTCGCCAAGTACCTCGGCCAGCCGGAGCTTCTTCCAGCCTCACGTGCTTGAGTACCCGAGCTCCTCTGGTCGCGCACGAGCTCCGCGACCCCGACGGCCACTTCGTCAGCCTCGTCACCGCCGTTGACTCGCAGGCCAGCACCTTGCCTCCTCCTCCCGTCCTCTTCTTCGGCTTGCCCTCTCACTAATCCCTCTCTCTCCCAGATACTCCATCGCCATGGATGCCAGCCGCTGCATCGTCTCTGCATCGAGCGTCGTTCGACCCCGCGTTGACCCGTCGCCCCGCCAAGTCCATGGAGCCGTTTTGCCTGCTGCTTCTGCTGCTTCCTGCATCGTTCACCGCCGCCAAGACCTTGCCTCGCCGGATCCGCCTCCCACTGCCTGGAATCGGTTCCCCTCGACCTCGCCCCGCCTCCGGTGGTCGTCTCGCCGTCTGCCATCGCCGGGAGACGACAGCGCCATGTCCCGCTGCCTGCATCCTCTGCATCGCAGCCGCGGCGAGGCCTCTGCTTCTTCTGCGTTGAACGCACCTCCCCCACCTGCCCGTTCGATCCAGCTGCATCGCCTCGAGCGGCCTCCTCTGCGTGTGGCCCGCAAGCCGCGCCGGCCCAGCCGCCCTCCTGACGGCCTTCCTCTTCCACGCGTGGGCTGAGTCCCGTTGGTGAGGCCCAGACCGCCTCAGTTTCGGCCCGTAGTTATTATTTTCCGCTCCTGCGAATTTGTCCAATTATCCAAAACTGCAGTTTTACAGAAAAACCCTCATGTTCATGCATTTAACAACTCCACAACCATGCATCGTATTAAAACAAACTAAATATGTAAAATGCTTAGAATTTTGTGTAGATTAATAATATGCCACTTTCATCCCATGTTAAAATGTTTAAAATGTTGTTTGTTTAATTTTGCTCAAATGCCATGCTAAAATGCTTTATTTCATGACTAAATAACCGTAGCTCCTTTTTAAACAAACTTTATATGTAAATGGGTTGGAAAAATGCCTAGTTGAACATGGTGCACACATCTTGCATGTTTAACAACTCTAAAATACGGTCTAGGGCAGAACAGTACCAAATTCATAATATACATATGGGGATTTTCTGGAATTATTGTTTGTTATTTCCGGCCTCATTTAAACTTGCCTAAATAGTTAGTTTATATATGTTTCACCTCTTGCCTTGTTTAACAACATTTAATATTGATGAGTAGATAACCGAGAGAGAACTAAAGAAGTCATGCGGTGTTTCATCAATATGCAACTCATTGCATATTGAGCTCTGCTTAACTTGTAGTGTTGTTTGTTGCACTTTGCCATGCCATGCCTCATTAAACCGGACACGCATCATACTTGATTGTGCATCATGCCATGTTTAAGTGGTGGTTGTTTACCATGTTGTTTGCTTCTTTTCCGGGTGTACTTCTTCTCGATAGTTCTTGTTACGTTGAGATTGTGAGGATCCGTTCGACTATGTTTGTTTGTCTACTTCATGGACTCGTTTTTCTTCCTAGCAGGATTTCAGGCAAGATGACAATTACCCTCGATATCACTTCTATCTTTGCTTGCTAGTTGTTCGTTCTATCGCTATGTCGCGCTACCTACCACTTGTCATATCATGCCTCCCATATTGCCATGTCAAGCCTCTAACCCACCGTTTTAGCAAACCGTTGTTTGGCTATGTTACCGCTTTTGCTCAGCCCCTCTTATAGCGTTGCTAGTTGCAGGTGAAGTTGAAGATTGCTCCATGTTGGAACATGTTTATGTTGGGATATCATAATATCTCTTACTTAATTATGCATCTATACACTTGGTAAAGGGTGGAAGGCTCGGCCTTATGCCTGGTGTTTTGTTCCACTCTTGCCGCCCTAGTTTCCGTCATACCAGTGTTATGTTCCTTGATTTCGCGTTCCTTACGCGGTTGGGGTTATGGGACCCCCTTGACAGTTCGCTTTGAATAAAACTCCTCCAGCAAGGCCCAACCTTGGTTTTAACATTTGCCACCTAAGCCTTTTTCCCTTGGGTTCTGCAGACTCAAGGGTCATCTTTATTTCCCCCGGGCCAATGCTCCTTTGAGTGTTGGTCCAAACTAGAGCACCGTGCAGGACCGTCCCTTGGCAACTTGGGTTATGTTGGTACCTGTACGCTTAGCTTATCTGGTGTGCCCTTAGAACGAGATATGTGCAGCTCCTATCGAGATTTGTCGGCACAGCGGGCGGTCTTGCTGGTCTTGTTTTACCATTGTCGAAATGTCTTGTAACCGGGATTCCGAGGCTGATCGGGTCTTTCCAGGAGAAGGAATATCCTTTGTTGATCGTGAGACCTTGTGATGGGCTAAGTTGGGACACCCGTGCAGGGTATAAACTTTCGAAAGCCGTGCCCACGGTTATGTGGGCAGATGGGAATTTGTTATTGTCCGGTTGTAGAGAACTTGACACTTGACTTAATTAAAATACATCAACCACATGTGTAATCGTGATGGTCTCTTTTCGGTGGAGTCCGGGAAGTGAACACGGTTCTTGTGTTATGGTTGTGCGTAAGTAGTTTCAGGATCACTTCTAGCTTCACGACCGTTGCGTTGATTCTCTTCTCGCTCTTATTTGCGTATGTTAGCCACCATATTTGCTTAGCACTTGCTGCAGCTCCACCTCATTACCTTATCCTACCCATAAGCTTAAATAGTCTTGATCTCGCGGGTTTTGAGATTGCTGAGTCCTCGTGACTCACAGATTCTACCGAAACAGTTGCAGGTGCCGATGATACCCGTGCAGGTGATGCTATCGAACTCAAGTGGGAGTTCAACGAGGAACTTGGTCGTTACTACGTTTCGTTTCCTGATGATCAGTAGTGGAGCCCAGTTGGGACGATCGGGGATCTAGCATTTGGGGTTGTCTTCTTTTATTTTGGTTCCGTAGTCGGACCTTGATTGTACTCTGGATGATGTATGCTTAACTTGTTATTTGTGTGAAGTGGCGATTGTAAGCCTACTCTCTTTATCCCATTCTTGTTCATTACATGGGATTGTGTGAAGATAACCCTTCTTGCGACAATACCACAATGCGGTTATGCCTCTAAGTCGTGCCTCGACACTTTAGAGATATATCCGCATCATGGGTGTTACACAGGCGGACCCTTGGTTGCAACATCCGTGGCCTTCATCTTTGCCCAATACGTTTGACGCAGGCGAAGTCCATCCGGGCACCTTCTACGCACACCGCCCACTTGAAGGCGTCAATACGCGGCACTGCATCGAGAAGCCGCCGCACCAAACCGAAATAGCTGCTCGGAACGGGTTCGGCTGACCATAGCCGAACCACGACGTCCTTCATGGCGGCTCCAGACATCTTGTGTAACTCGGCCCACTGGGCCATCTACTCGTTCAGCAGCGCCGGACGCCTTACCACAATGAATTGCGATAGAAAAGCCTCTCCGCAGCATGTCCTTGTTGTGCTTGGAAGAACTGCTCCGTGTCGGAAACACTCTTTGGCAGATCCGAGAATGCGTCTGGAGAACTCCACATTTGGTTAAGATCGGCATACTTTGGGTCGCCGAACTTAGTCTGTAAAAGAAATGGCTTACTAGCCGCTATCTCCCCAGCCTATCGGATCTCCTCCCGAGCCGCTCTGGATTCGGATCGCGCTTCGTTCACCTCTAGTAAGGCCTTGTCGAGTTTGGCTGCCTTGGCTTTGTTATCCTCCTCGAGAGGTTTGCACCTGCTTGTGGCATCCTTCAGCTCACGCTCCATGGTAGATATTCTCTCCTGGAACTGGCGCTGAGCGGCCTGTTCAGCCTTTAAATCTGCAGCCGCCTTCTTGGTAGCCGCATCGCTTACTCTAGCCTGCTCCTTGGCCCGGGCAAGTTCAGCCCAAAGGGTCTCAACCGCGGCAGCACCATCTACAGTTATGCATATCACAGTATAAGATTTTCAGCCTCGTGCTCATTCTAGTATAAATGCATACACAAAGCTGCCACAACACATACCTTGTGCCTCGTCGAGCCACCTGTTAATAAGAGCGATGTCTTGAGCCGCTAACTCAAGTTTCTGTTTTAGATCTGCAACTTCTGTAGCTTGGGCGGTCGCCACGGACGTAATAACCTGTGTCCGAATTAATTAGGTTACTTCATGAGCATATCTTTTTTGATCCTTTGATCGCCTCCCTGTGGAAGCCGACCAGAGCCTCAGGGGCTACTATCTATACACGGGCGCATTGTGCATGTAAAAATAGTTAAGCTATTACATTGCGTACCTCGAAGCCTCTCAACAGGCCCATGAAAGCTTCATTCAATCCGCTTCTCGCGGACAAAACCCTTTCAACTACCGTACCCATTAAGGTACAATGTACCTCTGAGATGGACACACTTCATAACGTGCTCATTCAGAGTATCGAGCACCTCCGGATTCCAGGAGGCTGCTGCGTGAGTATGCATTCCCTTTAAGGGGGTACATCGGCTCGACCCTAGAGTCGTCTTCGGCTGTAAGCCGGATAGTTGGGGGCCTTTATTGCTGGCCCCCGTAGGGGCTGCAACCCCTGGACTCTTGATGATCGAAGTACCACCCTCGGGCATTGTTTTCATCGTCCCCCATGCCGCTTGATGGTCAGGGGAGATTCTCCGAGATGATACCTCCAAGTCATCCGCCCTAGGGGGCGAGGAAGCATGAGAAGGCGCCTCGCTTTCCATCATCCCCGGAGATAAGTCCCCTGATGAGGAGGACTGTCGGGGTGGACTGTGGGCCGAACTGCAAGCCTATAGTTTAAATGTTATCTCTCCAACCCGAAAAGAACGGGATTTGTCTAGAACATCCTTGTTCACTTACGATTCGGCAAGGGGCGTGTCCTTAGAGAGATGCCTTGCGACGACATCGGCTCCAGAACCCGAACCATATGGTAGGGATACCTTCCCTCTCTTGGGTGCTTTCACTTCCAAGTCTTCGGATGCAGTCCTTTTCCTCCCATGAGGGGAAGGGATGTTACCTTCCCTTTCCCCTTCGTCTTCCGAAGAGGGAGCTTCAGTCTCTCCGGACGTAGTGTCCGGAATACCTGTAGAGTGGAGGCCGCTTTCGGCCTCTTCGCTTTTCTTCTTGTCCTCTGGCCCTGGCCCTTGATATGGTGCCAGGACCAACATCCTCGTCAACACGGGATCTGCCGAGTCTTCGGGAAGTGGAGCTGAACACCTAATTCGTTCCGCCTTCTTTATCCAGCCCTGGTTAAAGATAGAACTCTCAGCACATCGCTATGAGATAATCAGCCGAGTTGCGGTCAGAAATGGGATGCTTGCCAGGGTATCCGGATAGTTGCAGTCGAGACCGATGTCCTCTGATGTGTCCTACCACTGCTTTCGAGTCTTGAAGAATAGTTTCCACATCCCTTCGTGTGTTGTGCCGAAGAATTGCTGAGGTGTCTGCAGTCCTTCCGGATTAAACTTCCACATATGGAGAGGCCGTCGCTAGCACGGGACGATCCGGCGGACTAGCATCACTTGGATCACGTTTATAAGGCCAACGTCCCTTTCAAGGACACTCCGGATATGACTTTGCAGCGTCTGTACTTCATCAGCTGATCCCCAATCTAGCCCATTATTTATGCATGATGCGAGCCGCAATGGAGGGCTAGATCGGAACACAGGTGCGGCTGCCCATTTGGTGCCACGGGGTTTGGTGATATAGAACCACTCATGTTGCCATGAGTTGGAGGTTTCCGCGAGGGTGCCTTTTGGCCAGATAGTATTGGCAAGCGTGCTCACTATAGCACCACCGCACTCCGCTTGCTCCCCGTTAATTAACTTCGGCTTCACATTGAAAGTCTTGAGCCATAGGCCAATGTGTGGGGGGATCCGGAGAAAAGCTTTGCACGCGACGTCGAACGTCGAGATGTGGAGAAAAGAGTCCGGAGCTAGATCGTGAAAATCTAGCCCATAATAGAACATGAGGCCATGAACGAAGGGGTGAAGAGCAAACCCTAGCCCGCGGAGGAAGTGGGATATGAATACAACCCTCTCACCGGATTTTGGTGTGGGGATGACCTGCCCTTTAGTAGGGAGCCTGTGGGGTGTTTCTGCAGTCAGGTACCTCGCCTTGTGAAGCTTCACGATATCCTCCTCGGTGACCGAGGAGGCTGCCCACCTACCTTGGGATATGGATCCGGACATAACTAGAGGGCCTGGTAACAATGGAAGAAACCTAATCCTGGGCGCTGGAAACTGTGGTTGGGAAGGTTGAGAAAGACGGGTCTGTGCCCCTTTATAAAGGTGAAGAATATCGAACGCCTCCTCATGGGCCTTAAAACTCGCCTATTCCCAAGGAATCGCCAACAACATGGTTGGGTTACCCACGTCCATATTAATGATAATCCCATGATAAGGGGACATGATCTCTGCTTTGACAAGATGTGCCAATGGAAACCGCCTCTCGAAACACGGAACGAGAGGCTAAAAAAGGGTTCGAAATAATGACCGGGCGGAGACGTGGCATCTCACTACAGAAGATGTCAATAGATGGGACTTTTCAAATATTATACTCTCCGCGGAGCTTATTTTGCAGAGCAGGGCACATTATCTGTGTTTGAAGACTACTTTGGTGTATTCGGAGGAGGAACCCGCCTTGCAATGCCGAAGACTATCTGCGCGTCGGACGCATCATCATTGAAGCCTGGTTTAGGGGCTACTGAGGGAGTCCTGGATTAAGGGGTCCTCAGGCGTCCAAGCTATGTGACGTGGGCCGGACTAATGGGCCGTGAAGATGCAAGACAGAAGACTTCCTCCCGTGTCCGGATGGGACTGTCCTTTGCGTGGAAGGCAAGCTTGGCGCTCGGATATGAAGATTCCTTCCTCTGTAAACCGACTCTGTACAACCCTAGGCCCCTCCGGTGTCTATATAAACCGGAGGGTTTACTTCGTAGAGGCAATGACAATCATACAGGCTAGACATCTAGGGTTTAGCCATTACGATCTCGTGGTAGATCAACTCTTGTAATCCTCATATTCATCAAGATCAATCAAGCAGGAAGTAGGGTATTACCTCCATCGAGAGGGCCCGAACCTGGGTAAACATCGTGTCCCCCGTCTCCTATTACCATCGACCTTAGACGCACAGTTCGGGACCCCGTACCCAAGATCCGCCGGTTTTGACACCGACACCCGCACCGCGGCCTGAGCAACGCCGCGAGGTCGGTGCCCCCGGGCACTGCCGCAGGAAGAGCCCTTTGTGTCACTCTCATTATGCACCGGGCCGGCGTGCGCACCTGGAAGCGGCGCGCGACCGTGAAACCGTGGTAGAGCTCCTTCTAACATGGTTGGAAGTCGGAGCGCGGCACGGTCCACACAGCTTTCGCCGCCACCCAATACAGCAGAAGCGTTAGCGCGCGTGCAACTGCTCCTCGACTTCCCTCGTGCTGCGGAGAAGCTCGACGAGTGGAGGGCCACCATTCGGAGCCTCATCAGCTTCACCAACAAAGATGA
Source organism: Aegilops tauschii subsp. strangulata (assembly GCF_002575655.3). NCBI lineage: Eukaryota > Viridiplantae > Streptophyta > Magnoliopsida > Poales > Poaceae > Aegilops > Aegilops tauschii. Next base: position 263,002,862 of record NC_053040.3, read on the forward strand.
ACCGCAGCTAGCGGGACCCTCGTGCTGGTGCTTGGTTGAACCGGTGCCCACCGGAGGAGGGAGGATTGAGAGTGCTGCGATCACGGTGCACTCCCCTCCCCCACGCCAAGAATAGCGGCCGCCGGCTCGTCGGGCCGACGCTTGTGACAACGCTTCCACAGCGTCGTCCGACCCGTAGGCCCACTGCGACAAATGTCAAGTTCTTCGAGAGCGAGCTCAGGAGGACACTCGGACCACCATCGAGCGGCGGCGGGAAGCGCGCCATCAGTTAGATAGGCATGTGGGGCCCACTATGGACCGCCCAACGCCGGGGGGTTCCGACGACCTACCTTATGAGGTGGGTTGTCCGGCCTTTACCCGTGAGCTGGGGCAGTTCCAGTGGCCCTCCCTCCGCACGTTCAAGCCTGATGTTGGGGAAAAGTACAACAGCAAGGCTCACCCGTCGGAGTTCCTCAGCATCTACACCATTGCGATGCAAGCCGCCAGGGCTCGCGACGACAAGGTGCTCGCCAACTACTTTCCGTTGGCACTTAAGCCCGACGTTATGTCATGGTTGATGCATCTGCCAGTGGATTCCATCTCTTCCTTGTCGAATCTGTGCCACGAGTTTGTTAGCACCTTTACCGGAGGCCACCAAGCTCCTGACCAGGCAAGCGATTTGCATGTCATCCCCCAGAAGGACGGCGAGTCCCTACGGAAGTACATACAAAGGTTCAACCGTGTGCAGTACAACATCCCAGATATTCACCCCGCCGCTGTCATCAGTGCATTCCATGAGAATGTGCGCAACCGCAGGATGAGCGAAGAGTTGGGGATGAACAAGCTCAAGGATGTAGCCGAGCTTTATGTTCTGCCTGACAGATGTGCTCGAGCTGAAGAAGGAAGAAAGTACCCCGGCGAAGATGCTGGCACGGAAACCGACACCACAGACGAAGACGCCGCCGCCCCGGCAAGGAAGGGCCGACGCCACAATAGGAAGCATAAGGGCAAGACCGTGCTTGCCGTTGAGGGATCCGGCGACCCCGGCGCCGCCAACAAGGCCAAGGCTGACGACTCCGGCAAGGAAGTTGCCGGGTGCGCCGCTTGCTGGCCCTTGGCGGCTGCCGACAAGCCAGGAGGCTCCGAAAAGCAGTATTGCAAGATCCATCACACCAAGGGCCACGACCTCCAGGACTGCCGACAGGTTGAGCTGCTTGTAGAGAAAGAAAAAGCCTAATATGAGAGGCGGGACAAGGAGAAGGGCTAGGATGGTGATGAGGGGCCCGACAAGAAGCGTAGTGGCCAAGGAGGTCACCGTGGCAAGGATAATCAACAAGAGAGGCCTGCTCGGGGCCGTGACAAGAAGGAGGGAGATAACGATCATGGGGAGGATGATGAGTCCGGCGAGCACGAGTTCCAGAAAGCTACTGAGGCCATGTGCGTCGATGGTGGCACCTCGTTGCATACCTCTCACCACCGGCTGAAGCAGTGGGCGCGTGAGGTCACTGTGGCAGAGCCGTCATTCGATGCCCAGAAGCCACTGAAGTGGTCCAGCACACCTATCATTTTTTACACCGAGGTTCACCCTGATTGCACGACTGCGGTCGGGTGTTTGCCGTTGTTGGTTTCACCAACAATATGCAACCTCAAGGTGACAAAAGTGCTAGTTGATGGTGGGGCCGGTCAAAACTTGATCTCTCGTGCTGTGATCGAGAGGCTGCAAATCCCCGATGGAGATCTCGAGGAGACGGGCATGTTTCAAGGAGGCAACCCGGGGAGGAGTCAGCCGAAAGGTAAAATCACGTTTCCTGTTACATTCGGGGGCGAGCAGAACTACAGGACGAAGAAGGTCGTTTTTGATGTCGCCAATATCCCTCTGCCCTACAATGGGATCCTTGGCCGCCCAGCGCTGGCCAAGTTCATGGCGGCATCACATTACGCCTACAACACGTTGAAGATGCCCGGGCCACTGAGCATCATCACCGTCCCCTTTGACAAGAGGGACGCGCTCATCTGTGCCGACCAGCTCTACCGGGAGGCAATTCCAGCAACAGCCGCCAAGGCACTTGCTTCTACCGCTGAAGCCCTGGGAGGGATGAAGACCGGCAAGACCTCTGCCTCTGCCGGCAAGGCCCCTTCCAGTGAGACCTCTTCTGGCAAGACCTCCTGCACCCACTCCAGCAAGCGCGCCTCTTTAGAGTGCCGCGCTCCCGTCGAGGACGTGCCAGAGAGCTCCACCGACAAGAGCAAGAAATCCAAAGCAGCACCACCAGAGACCAAGAAGGTGCCCGTCAAGGAGGACGGCACGGGCGGGGCTTTTATCATAAGGTCCACCCTTGACAGCAAATAGGAAAGCGCGCTCATCGCCTTCCCGTGGGCGAATGTTGATGTGTTTGCATGGCAAGCATCCGACATCCCCGGCGTTCCCAAGAAGGTGATTGAGCACCATCTTGCTGTCTGTCCTCATGCACGGCCCGTCAAGCAGAAGGTCAGGAAGCAAGCTTTGGAGCAGCAAGAGTTTATCATCGAAGATATCAGGAAGTTAGAGGTGGCAGGCCTGGTTAGGGAAGTGGAGGCTATGTATTGATTACACAGATATCAATAAGGCCTGTCCAAAGGATCCTTTCCCTTTTCCATGCATCGACCAGATTGTGGACTCCACTGCCGGGTGTGACCCGCTGTCATTCCTCGACGCTTATTCAGGATACCATCAGATCTTCATGATGAAGGAGGACGAAGAAAAGACCGTGTTCATCACCCCATGTGGTACGTACTGTTTTGTACGAATGCCTTTCGGGTCGAAAAGCGCAGGTTCGACGTTTGCCCGAGCGGTCCAAATTGGTTTTGAGCCCCAGCTGCATAGAAATATGGAAGCTTACATGGATGATATAGTGGTCAAAACCAAGGACAAGGCCACACTCGTGTAGGATCTGGAAGAAACATTTGCAAACCTGTGTAAGATCAACTTCAAGCTCAACCTAGAGAAGTGCGTGTTCGGCGTCCCAACGCGGGATCGAAGCAAATCCCGACAAGATCAAAGCGATCGAGCAGATTGAGGCACCGAGATGGGTCAAAGACGTCCGTAGGCTCGCCGGCTTCATTACTGCTCTAAGTAGGTTCATCTCCAAATCTGCTGAGCGCGCCCTCCCCTTTTCCAAAATTTTGAAAAAGGTGGGTCCAATGAAATGGACTCCAGAGGCAGAGGTAGCGCTATAGGATTTGAAGAAGTACCTCTCCTCCACGCCAATACTAGTCGCACCTAAACACAAGAGCCGTTGCTGCTATATCTAGCGGCGACGAATCAAGTTGTTAGTGTTGCACTAGTAGCACAGGGGGAACTAGAGGAAGAAGCAGCAGTACCAGCGGCATCGGATGGTTGGCCGGGGATCTCCCCGGCAGGGCCTGACGCCAGCAAGCCCCAGTCCCGCCAAGACAGAGTCTGCAGATGGGCGAAGTTGAATAGAAGAAGAAGGTGGTGTAGCACCCAGTTTATTTTGCTAGTGCCCTCTTGCAGGGGGCTAGATCAAGATATTCGGGGATGCATAAGCTATTTTTCGGCCTCCTTATGGCCTCGAGAAAGTTGCGTCACTATTTCCAAGCACACGAGATCACCGTCGTCACCCGCCTCTCTCTGCAACGAATCTTGCACATCCCAGATGCGACTGGGAGGATTGTGGAGTGGGCGTTGGAGCTGTCGACCTTTGGTCTCAAGTTTGAAAGTACTTCAACGATCAAGAGCCGATCTTTGGCAGAATTCATAGCAGAATGGACCTCAACGCCCGACGAGGAGATTCAAGAGACCACCCTTCCCGGCAAGGAGACGAGCCGTGATTGGATCATGTACTTAGATGGGGATTTCTCGCTACAAGGTGCTGGTGCCGGCGTGCTACTCGTCGCACCCACCGGAGAACACCTCAAGTACGTGGTCCAGATGCACTTTCCCTGGGAAAAATCAACAAACAACACAGCGGAGTACGAGGTATTTCTTGCCGGTCCCAGGATCGTGGCAGACCTCGGAATCAGGAAGCTCATCATCAGAGGTGATTCGCAGCTCGTCGTCAAGCAAGTTAACAAGGATTACCAGAGCCCGTTGATGGAGGCCTATGTGGATGAGGCGAGGAAGTTGGAGGAGCATTTTGACGGTCTACAAGCGGAGCATGTTCCCGAAGCAGAGAATAGCATTGCCGACGACTTGTCAAAACGCGCTGCCCTCAAGTTGCCTGTGGAAGAAGGTACCTTTGTGCTTCAATTAACCCAGACATCTATTGAGCCATCAGCAGGACAGAACAAGTGAAGGAAGGCGGGCCTCGGCAAGCTCCCAAGAGCCGCCGGCAAGGACGTTGCCGGGTGCCCCAAGCTTGCCGAGGGGAAGCAACCTCCGGCAGGACCCCAAGCTCTGACCATAGAGGCAGCTGCCCCTACGGCCGAAGATGAGCCTTTAGTCCTTGCCATCGAGCCCCAGGCTCCAGCATGGGCGTAGCACACCGTCCGTTTCCTCCAAACAGGGGAACTCCCTGAGGAACAGGAAGAAGCGGAGAAAGTAGCCCGTTGGTCCAGCATGTACCAGTTTGTGGATGATGCCCTATACAGAAGGAGACCGAACGGTGTGAAATTGAAGTGAATTCCTCGGGAGGACGGACTGGAGCTGTTGGCATAGATACATGGAGGCATGTGTGGCTCCCAGATAGGGTCAAGAGCCCTTGCCGGCAAAGCGTTCCACCAAGGTTTCTTCTGGCCCACCGCTCTCCGGGATGTAGCTGCGCTAGTAACCAAGTGTGAAGCGTGCCAGTTCCATTCAAAGAAGCTTCGTCAACCAGCCAAAGCTCTTCAGACAATCCCTCTTTCCTGGCCATTTTCGGTCTGGGGGCTCGACACACTGGGCCCCTTTTCCCATGTTGTCGGGGGCTTTGAGTACTTGTACATCGCGATCGACAAGTTCACAATGTGGTCGGAAGTAGAACCAGTGAGAAAGGTGACAACACAATTAGCCGTCAAGTTCTTCAAGGGGCTAGTCTGCCGTTTTGGTGTGCCGAACAGAGTCATCACCGACAACGGCATGGAGTTCATGAGCCGCATGTTTATGCAGTATATCCAAGACCACAGCAGCAAGGTTTGTTTAGCTTCTGTTGCTCATCCCAGAAGCAATGGCCAGGCCGAGAGGGCAAACGCAGAGGTGTCGCGAGGCCTCAAGACCAGGACTTTTGACAGGCTACACAAGTGCAGAAGGCGCTGGGTTGATCAGTTACCAACGGTTCTTTGGTCGATCAGAACGACGCCAAATCGAGCCACTGGGCAGACACCCTTTGCCCTGGTATATGGGGCAGAAGCAGCTCTCCCCACGCAAATCATATACGGGTCACCTCGAGTGCTCGCTTATGACGAGCTTGAGCAAGAGCAGTTGCGCCACGATGATGTGACGCTCCTTGAGGAAGATCGTCTTCGAGCTGCTGTGCGAGCTGCTCGCTACCAGCAAGCCTTGCACCGCTAACATAGCCGTAAGGTTCGTACCCGAAGCCTTGAGGAAGGCAACCTTGTTCTTTGGCGAGTTCAATCCGCCAAGAATTCCAACAAGTTGACGCCAAAGTGGGAAGACCCTTATCTCGTAATACGAGTCACCAGGCCCGACGCAGTCCGCCTGGAGACCGAAGATGGAATTCTAGTGAGCAACTCCTAGAACATCAAACATCTTCGCAAGTTTTACCCATAAGACGCGGTTGCCGGGCCTCCCGGCAGACCACTTTTTGTACAAGCCTTGCCGGCAAGGCATGTAACCCTTTGTACAAAGCTAGGCGCAGACCCTGAGCATCACATAATTAAATGAAGCGCTAGCGCCCTAGAATTTAGCATGCATGCTAGGTTGAGTCTCTCTCTCTCAGTTAGGGTTGATAGTGCTTGGCGGCAACTAACCCCTAGCATAGAGGTCGAGTGCATGTCTTTTTGTCTCTTTCAGTCTGTTCTTGGTTCGCAGGCTGCACAGGCGCTTCTGCAGAGCCGTTTGGAGGAAAGAAGGTGGATCGACACCCCCGACCCCGGCAAGCCGAGATTGCCAGGGGCTGCAAATTCAGATAAGTTCTCCCTCTCCCCCGCTATGCGCTTCCGTATGAAACTTGAACGTACAAAACTTCGTTCACTCCTATACCACCGTGCTCCCTCTTTCCTATGCCCGAAATCCCTTTCAGGACGGAATCTGGTTGTAGTTGCAATGGAAGGGAAACAAGCGAAGTGCCCGATCCTAATTTACCCCTACTCCCGCAAAGGGCGTGGGTATGGTCGTGGTATAAAGCGGGAGGATGGCAAGATTGGTTGCCGGGCGACGTTGTTTATTTGAAATAACAAGGACTCGCTCCTTAGTGTGGGCATCGCTCACGCATAAAAGAACCCGGCAAACACCCTTTTTCATTAATACGTTGATTAAACGAGTACAATTCATATGGAACATAATTATAAGCCAGGGGTTACAAATTCTAAGTTCGACAAGTGCCTGCAGGCTTAAGATCTAAAAAAGATAAGATGCCCGTAATCCCTTTCTTGTCCCTCTCCTCAGGAAGCAGGACTAGGATAGAAGGAGGGAAAAAGGAGTGCCTAGGCGAGGTACGAGCAGGAGAAGACACCAAGAGATCGGCCCGGCGGCCGCCCAGAAGAAGGCTGGTGATGATGGTGCCGGGGAAGAAGCTGGAAGATGAGGCAGCGGGCCGCCAATACGCGACGAAGGCGTCGATACTATCGTACTCCGACTTGACGGCCCGCCACCCGCCTTCTTCGTCTTCTCCGGCCCTCCAGCGCCAGCCGCCAGAAGCAACGGCCCCGAGAAGTTCAAGGAGCTGGCTCAAGGAGAGGCCAGGTGCAGATGGTGCTGCTGCCGGCGTCGCCTAGGGACGGGGCGTCCGACGTCTAGTCGGACCCGTCCCCGTCGCCCTCCCACCGGTCCCCTCCTCTTCGCCATCACTCGAGGATGAGCTCTCGTCATCGGTCGAGCTCTCCGCGCAGCACCCTAGCCCGTGTCCCGAGTGCCGGAAGACCTTGACGGAGAACAGGTCGCTCTCCACTAACTTGAATTAGAGGACGTGCCCCTTCATTAAGCAATGGGCACGTGCGAAGGTTTTCCAACCCCGACGAAGGAGCATTACATGAGGGACGGGGAACCTTGTATTCACCCACATGTCGCCATTGCAACACCCCTTCATGTGAAGCCTCAGCCTCTACGGCTGGTCGATCTCCAGCACCCTCGCGAACGCCTCGGGGAGGCGAAGGCGGCTACGCGGCGGCTCGCACAACTGCAGGATGAACTCCAGCGCCATGTCCCCTACATGGCCGCTCGACGAAGCAGGAGGAGATGGTGACGACGCGGGTGTTCCTCTTCCGCGCCCACCTCTGCCTCAACCGTCTCGCCGACCACGGCCCCGTCCGGTGCCTCCGCCTCGAGCATGGCCTTCGCCTTGGCCGTCTGGCTCTTCCTTGACCGCCGCGGCTCTCTGGCGGGAGGAGGACCTAGTCCCCTCCGCAGAGGGACGGCCGCGGCCATGCCCTCTCGGCATGGCAGTGGATGGAGAATGGGGACGAAGGGAAGGCACGAGAGGATACCTCTCCTCCTCCTCCTAAGTTCCCTCTTTATAGCCAAGCAGGGAAGGCTGAAGACCGGCTCTACGCCTCTGAAGAGCCCTTTCAAGTCCGACTCATTAAGTTGGCGACGAGCGAGGTCATCAACCGCCCTCCCCGCGCCAATCAAAGGTGCATGGGTATCCATGGCACGCCTTCCCATATCCCGCGCCATGGATGCAGCGTATGTGGCAAAAAGACGGGCGTGGTGGGAAACATGGAAAGGCGGTTCCAAGGTTGAGAGAAGCGAGGAGAATAAATGAGCAGCGGCCCTACAGTTTCCCCTTTTTCTGATGGGGAATATGCGGGCCGCCTCTTTACTATTCACCACGGGATGACGCAAGCATGCTGCAGTCATTCCCCGCACGACCCCCACGTCACGCACTCAATGCGGGTCATGGGGAAGCACAACTGGCGAAGGGATCACTGCGGCTTAACACTCTGCCACGCGTGCCCGCGCACTGTTCTAGGCTTGGCCCAACAAGTCATTGCACTTATGTGTGGCGCAAGCCCGGGGGCTCCTATCGGTGTACAAAAGTAGGGGCCTTTTTCGTACCCCTTTAATTGTGCACGGGCAGTTGTAGCCGCACCCACGGCCACACTTGGCGTAGCAGAGGAAGCAAAGAACAAGCCTACTTGAGCATCTCTCAAGCCAGAGGCGCGAAGACCAAAGGGACAAGGTGGGTTTGCCCCGGCAAGAGCCTTGCCGGGGCGGCCCGCGTGGTCCCGGAAAGGGCCTTGCCGGGGCAACTTACCCAACACCAGCAAGACCGCCACCCTTGAGCCTGAGAGTTCCGACACCATCGACAACATTGGAACCAAGGCTCGGGAGGTGCCTGCGTGGTGGCATGCAGATCTTTGTGAAGACCAGAGGCCTGCAAGACTAGATGAGAACCAGAAGACGAAAGTCCCCTGGCAAGATCCTTGCCGGGGACGCCGACGAGACCCCCGACAAGATCCTTGTTGGGGACGCCCAAAAGACCCTGGCTAAACCCTAGCCGGGGACATCTGCAGGGCCGAAGTCAGGCCCACACCTGCCAAGGTTTCGCTGCCCCATGGCCGTTCCAACGCAGCAGCCTGCCAACTAGGCGCATACCTACGTGGCAGCATGCAGCTTCTAGGCCAACCAGGCAGGCACCTGTGTGGTGGCATGCATATCTTCGTGAAGACCCTGCCACCGCACCAGCACAGCAGCCAGAAACCAGCATGGCACTGCATGCCTCGTCAGCTTGGACGCGCGTCGAAGTGAGGCAAGGCGGCGACAGACGGGACGAGCTTCCTTGCCGTCCCCGATAAAGCAAGAAGACACGTCGGCGCTGCAGTAAATGCGTTTTGTCCCACGATGTCAGGGATAGACTTGTACACTGTAGATGCTTTCCACCTCTTGTGTGCCACTGTGGCGACCCCTTTGACGTATAAAAGGGGGCCCGAGGCATACTGAGGAGGGATTCGGACTTTTTGGGCTAGGCATGCACCGCAGCTAGTTCAAGAGCTCAAGAACACCAAATATACACCAAAGCAGGACTAGGGTATTATGCATCGTTTGCGGCCCGAACCTGGATAAAATTCCCCCGCGTTGATCTTCTAGACCCGCACTTTGCACAGCCCCCCGCCCCGCCAACCGTAGTAGGGATTCCTTGTGATCCCATAGGTGTCGTTCTTGAAATCTGACAATAATAAAATATTATTGCCTCTAGGGCATATTGCCAATAGTCTCCCACTTGCATTAGAGTCAATAATCTAGTTAGCACTTTAGTTTTTACACCAATGGCAATCTAGTGTTAGTTCATGCTTTGTGTGTGGATAGCCTTCATCTTCTCAAATCTGACAATTCAGATCTAAGTGTATCTTTGCATTCCCTTGCATCTTTCATGCTTCCACATAATTCATAGTTTACGTGGAATTAGCTTTGTATGTCTTGAATCATTGGTAAAACCTTTGATTTCTTGGACTGATCTATGGAATCATACCAAGTTCATAAATGAACAACTTGGTCCATTACTCTCCATTGTTGCTTCTAAAGCACAACATACTAAGTGTTTTGTTATAGAATTCACCACAACTGGTAGAACCCTAATGGTCGATCTTTTCACACTTGGAGGGGCGAAAGAGAGAAAATCAAAGAGGAACATAAGAAGAACTATCGAATAGACAAGATCGAGTCACACATATGCTAAATCCACATACACAAAGAGGAGATACAAGGTTCCAAAGTCAACACAAGAGGATACATAGTGTAACTACTTCATCCCAGTCCTCCAAGGAGAGAGGTCTTGAATCCTAGAAGGATCTTCCCATGAAGGGGTCTTGATCCACTTGGGGGATCTTCTCACATTAAGGTATTGAACTCCATCGGAGTGGTAAGTGGATGAGCAAAGCTCTATATAAAATGAGCTCTAACCTTTGCTAACCCTAGAAGGAGAAGGGGGTAGTCTATTTATAGTGCCAGTACAAGTGGGGGCAAGATGAGAGGGATACATGGGCTTGTGGCCCTGTCTTGCGCACAGGGAGGTAACAGATGTCTGGGCTGGGGGCCGGATGTTCGGCAGCTCATGAAGATCCAGAAGTCCGGGAAGTCTTGGCCAAAGTTCTCCTGCTCTTTGGATACATCAGGACAGCTATCCGGGCGGGGGTGGGATGTCCGGGCTGGTCGGGCCAGATGTCTGGGTCCTGTAGCACTTCGGCTGCTGGTCTGCTGCTGTAGCTGCGGCCTCAAGGCCCCAGAGCCAGGGGCCGAATGTCCAACCGTTGTATCATTTCAGCAGTTCCTTCCGTCGTGCTCCCTCGTTCGTGTACTTGATGACTTGGTCTTCATTCTGAGCATCTCTCGGTGGTCTTCCTCGTACCTAAGCACACATAGTATTCCAGATTGAGGTAGTAGTCATGTATCACATGGATCATATGCACTACAAAAAAAAGACACATCCGTGACATTTTGGGCCGAACAAAAAAAATTGTCATACTTATGACACTTCTATGACGATAATTGTGACAAAACCCGGTATCATCATAGATGTGGTGGGCTCCTACTTCTATGACAAAAAATCATGACAGAAAATGGGATTTTCATCCTGGGCGGGCCGGAGACGCAGCCGCATGACATTCTTTGGGCCGTCCATGATAGAAAAAACCATGGTAGAAGCGAGGGCGCGGAAAATATCGGGGAGTTCCCGGTACGGTGGGTGGTCGGGGGCCGAGCGATGCACGTTTCTCTCGTACATGTACGTGCGTGTGTGCGAGGCACTGCGCTCTAACTGAACCCGAGCAAGGCGTTCGCCTACTGAACACGAGCGATTGCACTGCAGGCTACGCGTTACTGAACCCGAGCGATCGATCGATGGCTGTTAACTGAACCCAATCGAGCGATTCCTTCCTTCGCTACTTCTGCTAACTGAAGCCGATCGAACCTGATGCCTCCTTCCCTTGATGAACAGTGAGCATTGTTGGGGGCGGGGGTTGGATGAACAGTTCCTGGTGGGGGGGTTGGATGAACAGGACCCCGTTGCCGCTGGATGAACAGGACCCCGATCGATCGAGCCGGTTGGGCGTGGATGAATAGGACCCCGTGGCGGGCTGGATGAACAGGACCCCATGGAGGGCTGGTTGAACAGTAGCCGGTGGAGGGCTGGATGAACAGTATCCCATGGAGGGGTGGTTGAACAGGACCGCCGTGGAGAGGGCTGGTTGAACAGTAGCCGGTGGAGGAGCGCGCGGTGGAGGCTGGATGAACAGGAGCCCGTGAATGAATAGTCGCAGGTGGAGGCTGGAGGAGGTCGACGGTGGATGAACAGTAGCCCGTGGAGGCTGGAGGAGGTCGATGGTGGAGATGAACAGTATCCTGTGGAGTCTCGTTTTGCGGTACGCCACACCCCTCCCGATGAACAGGACCCCCGTTTCGACCGTAGCACTCGAACACAAGTCCGTTTCCTCCGTTTTGCGGTACGCCACACCCCTCCCGATCAACAGGACCCCGTTTCGACCATAGGAGGTCCGTTTCCTCCGTTTTGCAGTACGCCAAACCCCTCCCAGTGAGCAGGATCCCGTTTCCACCGTGGTCGGTCGAACACAAGGCCGTTTCCTACATTCTGCGGTACGCTAGGCCTCGTTTCCATCGCTTGTTCCGTCCAAGCCGGTTGGCTCCAGATGAACAGCACGCGTTCTGTTGCCTCCCGATGAACACGACGCGTTCTGTTGCCTCCCCATGAACACGACGACGACGCAGTTTCTCCGTTCCGACCCAGCCACAGCCATGTAGACGAGCCCTGGCCATATGTATGCGCGAGTAGGCGTTCGAGACCCCGCTCGTATGTACGTACATCTCCGTATTTTCTTTCTTGCACCCTGGCCGATGTACGTACGTGTACATGCTACGTGCGCGCCTCTATTACCTCACGTGCGCGCCTCTACATCCACCAGTATGTACGTACACGATCACGACCAAAATGACAACGCTACGTACGCTTCGACCAGGTGGGTCCCGACTGTTAGGCACTTCCTTGCGTGCGAAGATGTACCTGGTGGGTCCCAGCAGTCAGGGGGGCGAATCAATTTTTTTTGCCCGTAATATGGACGCACTTCCTTGCGTGGGAAGATGTAGCTGGTGGGTCCCAGAAGTTAGGGGGAAACATTTTTTTCGCAAAATACGGTGGCCCATCCGGTGGGTCCCTGCTGTCAGGTGGAGGAATAATTATTTTGCGCGTAATAAGGAGCCACTTCCTTGCTGCGGCCGTGGACCCAGCTGTCAGCCTCTCCATGTATAGTACTCTTCCGACGGAAGTCGTTCGTTGACCACATTGACCACGCCGTGCCGAGAGCACCAGGGCAGTGGACGAGGGCGAGGCGTAGGAAGGGTACGACGCGGAGCCGGGGAAGACGCGATAGTGGATTCGCACGCGGAGGGGAGTACGTGGGTTGACTACTTCGGTTGCGGTGTCAGGCTGCCGTCGCCGGAGAATAATTGGAGGTGTGGGTGATTATAGAGGGATGGCATGGCCAGCGGAGGCAGCACAGCCGGACACGGGAGGCAGGAGCATGCGGCATGACCGACGCTTGTTTCGGCGGCTGGAGCAAGAAGACCAGAGGTTGAAGAAGCACTACGGCCGTTGGATGGACATCTTACGGTCACTGGAGCTAGAATCATTCATATTGATTAAGTTGACAAAGCCCTCCATCCCCGTCATCTTAGTATGCCCACAAGTCAGCCTCCCACTATGGTGGGTCCCAGCTTGCAGGGGTATTCATTTTTTGTGCGTAATAACGAGGCACTTCCTTGCGTGCGAAGATATAGCTGATGGGTCCGACCTGTTAGCGGGGGAACATTTTTTTTGCGAAATACAGAGGCCCTTCTGGTGGGTCCCAGCTGTCAGGTTGAGGAATCATTATTTTGCACGTAATAAGGAGGCATTTCCTTGCGTGCGGCCATGGACCCAGCTGTCAACCTCTCCACATACAGTCCACTTCTGATGCATGTCGTTCGTTGACCACATTGACCATGCCGCGCCGAGAGCACCACGGCGGTGGACGACGGCGAGGCCTAGGAAGGGAACGACACAGAGCCAGGGAAAACTCGGCAGTTGTTTCCCACACGCAGGGGAGTGCGAGTGTTTACTGGTTCGTCTGCCGTCGCCGGAGAATAACAGCAGGTGTGGGTGAGTAGAGGGATGGCTAGGCCAGCGATGGGAGATTGATGGGGCGGTGAGGCCTGCGCGGCAGCACAGCCGGCCGTGGGAGGAGGGAGCAGGTAGTCCCACCGGCGCTTGTTTGAGCGGCTGGAGCAGGAAGAGCAGAGATTGAAGAAGCACGACGGCCGTTGGATGGACATCCAACAATCACTGCTCTCGTGTGTTGACTAAGTTGACACGGCATTGCGTGTGCGTCAACCTTACTTTTAGGAAAGCATACACGTCAACCTGTAGTTGGCGCACAGGTCAGCCTCAAATCTATGGAAAACAGCATACAACCCATCTGCCATTATTTCAAATAATTTACAGCCCATTTGCCAATTCTTAAGAATTTTTTTCGAGCCCATCTTCTTTTTGTTAGCATTACACCCCATATTGTGGCCACGGTTAAAAATTATACGGAATTTTGCATATTTTGATGCGGTCAACTGTTTTTAATCCCAAAATATCGAGTCACATTCAAACTATTTTGAAAAATAATTTATATAAATATAAAATCGAAATAATTGTCCAGGCATAAAAGTCAATGGAATTTAAAATCTTGTAATTAAAAAATGAAACTAATTTCCTGTTTGATTTTTTTAAATGTACAGCCCATTTCTGGGCAATCCGAATGAGACTCTCTCCTCGTCTTGAATGATTTGTAGCCTAGTAGGGCTGATAAAGCAAGTAGGCCTCGTTTGGGTATTTCTCTAAAAAATAGAACTGGGCTAGCCATTTTCAGCAAGAAAAAAACACAACTGGGCTCATGATGTGGTAAACATAAATAAAACCCTGGCTAGACTGGCCACAGCCCCCGCACAGCCCCGTGGTTACCCTGATCCATCGCTAAAACTAGTATAAATAACAACTGCTTGTTCCTAAAAAAAAGTAAATAACAACTTCGCGACCTGCTGGGTCCCTGGTGTCAGCTGCTCGTTGTGTAATTCTCTCGTTTATTGACTATGTTGACAATGACGTGAGCCCCAGATGTCCAACCATTAGGAGGAACCTTTTTTGGGGGCTTGTAATAATGAAGCACTTGCTTGCGTACTGCCATGACGCTGGTGGGTCCCTATTGTCATCCTCTCCACGTACAGTCATATCCTTGTTCCCCTCGGTTGTTGATGGCGTTGACAACGCAAGAGGGCGGCGCACCGCGCACGGTGAGCGAACCAAGGCTGAGGATGACGGCGAGGCCTCGGAAAGAACGAACAGGAGCCGTGGAAGATGCGTTGGTCCAGTCGCAGGCAGAGGGGAGTACGAGGGTTGACTGGTTTGGGTGCGGGTGCGTGTTGGGGCTAACATCGCCGGAGAATAACAGGACGTGTGGGGAAATAGAGGGAGGGACTGGCCAACGTTGGAGGGTACGGTAGGGCGGCGGAGGCGCAGCCAGCCATGGGAGACGGGAGCAGGCGGAGCCGACGGGGTGGTTTGGTTTGGGCGGCTGAGGAAGAAGACTAGAGATAGAAGGTACACGACAGATGTTGGATGTCAATCCAACGGCTGGCCAGCAGAAACGTTCGTTGACTAGCTAGTAAGTTGACACCTCCTTGGATAGGCTATTTCCTCGTGGGTCCCAAATGTCAAAATCCAAATCTGTCACGGTCATGGAGCCTTTCCTATGAAAATTTATAGCCCATTTGGTGTGCTAGTTCGAAATAAGTTTGTGGGTGCTGGTGGAGGCTAATCACTTGGCTTCTGTAATGCACAGTGAGCTCAAGCAGCCGGCGAGAGTGATGTTATTTCCCTTGGTTGGGATTTGTTACAATATTTCACTCTAAATTAAACGAATGGCAAGCCATTTGCCTTGTTTCAAAAAAAATATGATAGTCACAGCCGAGTTGAAAAGGGCAAGAACATCTAAGTCCAGCTTACAAACTGTACAAAAGCACGAGGGTTAATTGTTCATCAGGTTTAGACAAAACCCAGGTTGAAAAACGCAACAACATCTAACTCCAACACTGTTTTCGGCAGTCAGAGTCAAATGGATCAGTCAGGTCCATAGAATTAACATCCTAGGTCGTAAAATTTACTGGATTATGACCACAATATGTTGTAAATAGAAGCCCGACATGTTCAGAAGCTCTTTTGCCCACCTGAAACTTCTTTTTTGCTCTTCGACATACCCATCCGTCAAAACCATGCTGCCGATAAAATTAAGCCTGATGGACAATAGTAACCTCGCATTCAGCAGGAAGAATGTGACAAATCTAGTGTTTGCATGGGTCGCTACATATCATTCTAGCGTTATTGTCTTCAATCAAATGTCATGAGAAGTGAGAAAGTCCCGGTGCTTACGAATCCACCGATTGGTTATAACTTTCTTACCCCATCCTGTTGCCTAAATAGACATGAAGATTGAAAACAGTTAAGGTCTAAAAAAAGAGCGTGGAAAGAGCAACAGTTGAACGATTAATTCTAGTACACTATATGCGGGCTTCCAATGTGCGTGAAATTATCACCTTTATATACAACTTCTCCAGACATGGAAATCATTGCAGCAAGCTAATAATCTTGTTCAGACCAAAACTATTCATTTGGATATATAAGATGTTGACAGAATCCAGCATCATTGAGAGGCTATCCATGGAGAAACTCTTCATTGAGCATAGAACATAATATTAGTACAAAATGTGTACTCCGAGATGATATATAACTTATGTGCAAAAATTTAAAATGCAACTTATGGTTACAAGTGTAGATGATAATATAAAGTACCTGAAGAACTGTGGAGCCAAACACCATCTTCAGATGAGCACATAGATCATGTATTACACCCAAGGTCTCCAGTTTAGGCGCAGAGAGGATGGTTATTTGCGACGGTGAATAACTAGAATCAAGGATCAACCTCTGAAGTGAAGGGGCATCTTGGATGATGAGCTGCCTTCCGTCAAAACAAATTCCAATTCTTACAAGGTTAGGCGACTTTATTTGGAGACAACTGATTCTTACTGTGAAAACAAGCACCAAGCACTCCATGGCAGGGCAACTGGAGTGGATGATGATGTGCAATGAGGCCTCCGATATATGAACCTGCACAAGTGGAAGTTTCTTGAGAAATGGGAGTCAAAGGTTTAGTACCAGATTGTCTCGTAGGTAGCACGGCGCAAAGGTGGCGGTGTGGAGAGAGGAGGAAAACCGCGAGATGGACATCAGTGCTGAGGGCATAGGTAGATGGCGTTCGGTATCTGGTAGGTGATTTCCAGGGGAATAGTAGAACTCAAGCAGCTGTAGTTCTGTGAATTTAGGGGATTTCAGCCAGGCGTCCACCATGCAGGGCATGGTATGCTTGCTCAGGTAGCATGACGGGATGCAGAGGCTCTGAACGGAGCCCTGGTGGGAGGAGATGATGGCTCTGGTGATTTTAAAATCATTGAAGAGAGATAGCTGACGACAGTCGAGATTAAGGGGCGCGGCGCGCCATAGAGGGCGCCACCGAATTTAGAGGACTTGGGTGCGGCAACAATCCTTGGTGGTGAGAAGCGAGATGATCTCCCCAAGGACGGCGTGTGCGAGATCGCTGATGCGGTCCACCCGAGATTCTACGGGTTCCGGGGATCCGGTGGGGGCGGGGTCGCCGCTTCTCCCCGCTCTGCCGGGTGCGGGATCTACAACAGGCGTCGCCGCTGGCGGGAGCCTCATCTTCTTAGCGCTGGGGTCAGCTGACTCCATTTTCCTCGAGGGCATCACGTCGCGCTCATGGATTTGAGCAGAGTAACGAATGATGAGCCTAGTTGTAGTGCGAGTGAAGAAGAAGGGGAGCTGAGGTTTTTCTGTAGTAGTGAGGAAGAAGGGGAGCTGGGGTTTTCTGTAGCAGTGAGGTGAGGAATTTGGGGGTACGAGTGGAGCGAGCTGACGTGAGGTGGGTGGGAGTGAGGAGGAAGAAGGGCACCCAGGTTTTTTTGGGCGGCGGTGTGCTGGGTGTGGGTAGCGCGTCTCATTAAGTAAATATATGGGCTTTTGAATTGATTTTATTATTTACGAGGGTGGATAGGCTGTTTTGTCTTGGGCCCAGAGAAACAATTACTACTAGTACAGTGGAGACACTCTACAGCTACCACAAAAACAATTACTACTAGTATAGTGGATACACTACCGCTTCTGGCTCCTCCTAGGTCATCAAAACGTCTCCCTCAACTGAATGTCGTTTTACTTTTGTTCACCGACATGCGGGCCATGCCACGCGCGGGCCCAAATGCCATCCACCAAATAGAAGGCAGTATGAAGGCGGAGAGTCACCCCGGTCGTAGCGCGGCAGTAACGAGCCGTCGTATCACAAAATCCCACCTCCCCGGAGTCTAAGTTTGACGGACGAAGCAACCATCATTTCACTCTTCGATGAATCCCCTTCTCCCTCACCATCTTCAAGAAAGCCAACTCTCGCATCTGCCACTATTCTTCTCTCCCAACGAAGGGAAGGTAAGCGGATCCGTGATATTGGTATATTTTTTATTCAGAGAAAAAAAAGAACTTTTGCAAACCAGTAACCGATCCTCACTCTCTTTTTTGTTTCATTGTCATTGCGATTGTGTTTTCCTTTCAGTGGTCTCCTACTATTCATTAGTTTCATGATGGACCAAGGAGAACCAGGCAAAGATCTGCCGATATTGGAGCAGACGCGGGAGGCTGATCCCCATGAGACAGAGAGCTCCAAGAAGATGGAGGCAACCACCGAGTAGACCCCAGATATGCTCACGGCCACTACTGATATGGTCAACGCCCCGTTTGAGGTTAATACCCCCTTGGTACTGCAGGAGCAGTTTTCCCTCTTCGAGGATGTGTCCCCCCCCCTTGCTGAGCTGCCCAAGGTGATTTTCTTCTTTGCCGATCTCGATTGTGGTTTTTCATTTAAGTATGTGGTGATGAATAACGCAAAATTTTATTAGCTTTGATGCCATGCTACACATAGTGGTTTAAATAACTTGTGTTTCTTATACTGGAAAGTAATTCAGAATTTGTTTCTGTTTCTATTAGAGCCTTGATGCAGACAAGGTTTGTGTGGCTGTACATGTCACTTGCTATGAGGCGGATGACTTGAATATACGCACTGGGAAAACAGAGTTCTTAGGCTGTTGGATCATGGAAGCCATTTGCGCTTATACTGATGTCCAGTTGTATTCCAGCCTCACTGTTGTCAGGTGTGTTATCCAGGGTGTACTGAAGCACAAGAAGTTCAAAGCTACTCCTTCGTTTGTGAGGCATACTGTTCTTGTCAAGCTTACGCAGGAAGATGACATGGCATGCCTCCACAAACAAGTTTATGAGTGGCAAGCCCACAAGTTTATCTTTATGAAGGTTCACAGGATTGAGCTGCTGCCGGACGTCCTCGATGATGTTCATAGCAAGGTCCATCTTGTGTCCAGCCCAAATTAGATCGACGCATGAAATAGTTGCCCCAGCTAGTGTTTAATACTAGTTTGGATTGTGTCTACTTATCCGAGCCTTGCCTATTATCAAGCCCTCTGGGGCTAGTACTCTGTTTGAATCCGTCTATGGGAACTGCTGCTACTTTTGTGTGCGCGTGAATCATGTGAGAACCATCGTAATTGTTGCCGAAACAGATGCGTCCTCACTAGTTTTTTCATGAATATGGCATGGTAAGACATAAGTTGTCACGGTTTACCATACGCGCAGTGTGTGTTTGATGAAATAGAGTACTCCTTCGATAAAATGTGCGTCGACGTATACATAAGTACTTGTAAACACTGTTGGTGCTACCCCACTTGTAAGCAGTTGTGCAAAACACGGCACATTGGTTCAGCTCACTTCAACAATAGGCTTTCTACTAGCTAACAATCAATAATCTGTTGTCTGACATATAAGCAACTACGTATCTTGTTACAGTGGTTCATGCAGTTAACTGAGGCCACAATGTAAATTCCAAACATTCACATGCTCCAGCGTTCATGTGGAACACTCACATTAAACTCGGCTTCATAAAAAACTTGAAAAGCATAAGTTAAGCAATTGTATACATCTCAAGATTCATAGAACATAACAAACATATACTAGTTCACAGCAAAAGATAAAGTTGTGAGAAGGTTTACAAATCAGGAAAACAAGCAAGGCTTCTCTGAGCAAAGGGCCTCCCGGCAGCCTTAAATTTCCCGGAGTTCACTCCGGTCTTTTCTTGTTGCCACCATCCAGGGTTAGGTTCTCTAATTCCAAAATTACCAATTATAATTGTGTTCTCAGATGGAATGCTGAACTGAACCATGTAGTGTACTGACTAGCTGAAAGTCTTGTGCATTCCACTAAATTTAAGCACTGCTAGTTGGAGAAATAAGCAGACCACAATGCCTCTTGTCCACGCACCTGTCCCAAATACCTCCATGCAGCCGTGCCAGCTAGTCCACAGTCCATGGATGAACTGGAAGAAAGTGCATTCTAGACTAGGACGCAGTTGTTTTCGCTCGTCCCTGCACTGCAATCAGGAAGTAAAACGTACGAATCGACTTCTTTTAGATTGCGTTGGTCATTCTACCTAGTTAGAACCAATGTAGGAATACCTGGAACACTGGTGGTTACAGGACGACATCTAGGAATAGCCATCTCATTTTGTGCAGTTGTACTAAAACTGAAGTGTGTACTTTTGATTGCGCAGATAGAAACGATATGGAGACAGACATCCCTATTTGCGCAAATACGAAATATGGTTATTTAAACAGTGACAGATACTTGCAGTGGCGTATGATTAACAGCAGCATCTATTGTGTTATAATTGGCACTAGATTGACAGTATGAAAGTGCCCTTAAGTAAGTAGCATCACATCACATCAACACTGCCACTAGATTAACATGCAAAACAATAGCATTAGTATTACTGTCATGAGAGTAGCACATGGTCAGTAAATGTGCAATCAAATTTGTGCAGTTCCACTGGGATGAAGCAATGTTAGCGGTGTGAGATTTAAGTGTAACTGCAGAAACACAATTCATGGGAAATAAAGCAAGACGGAAGCACTTCATAAAATGGTGGTGGCATTGCTTCAATTTATCGACGGCACTAGACCATTACTTATAGTGACATTAGGTGGCATTGCTTAATGCTTCATGTGATTTTACATTAACGGTAGCGATATGGGCGTAGGGACAGCAGGGGCATAAAGTGGCGAGGCGGATGTGGTTGCCGAGAGCGGCAAACACTCAGGCAGCATGTCTGCATTTGTCCCATTTTTTATCTCCTCGGTGACATTTTCCTATGTGAGCACAGGAAATCTAGACCTGCTCATTCTCATTTGCGGTGTCCACCAACACCCCTCACTTTCTTTCCTTTTTCAACCAAGAGACAGGTCCACTTCCCCCCACCCTTTGCCATCCACCATGCTTTCTTTGCCTTTTCAACCAATAGACCGGTTGGGTAGCCAGTATCTACTACTTTCCTCGGTTTCCTCTTAGAACCTAGTCCTAGATTCATGCTACAGCCTTCCCAGTTTCTTCCCTGTTTGAACCCACTCTTAGATTCGACTGTATGAACTAGCTTTACCTCTAATAATAGTAAAAGTCTAGGTGGCTTTGGAATAGTCGAGGAGCTAGAAAAAGATCCACACGCAGCCATGTGGGGAGCTTGGGCAGTAGACCAAGGCAGGTTTCGAAGGAATATATACCTGAGGGTCGTCGGCATGTGGCAAAGACGGCGTCGAGAGGCCGCATCTTGGCCACAATACCGCAGGGAGGAAGAAGGGGTCGGAGGCCCTCCCTAGCCGGCGTGGCCGCCGATCGGGACGCGCAGGTTGCCATTGGTCTACTCCCTCGCCGCCGACGATAGCGTGAACGATGCACCTACACCCCTGCCCCGATCGAGGTGGTCGCCGGATTTGTGACCTGCCGTGAGAAGAGAGAGTGTGGCCACCTATTTCTTGCTTAGATCTGGAGAGCATGAGAGAGTGAAAGAGAGGAAACCTAGTAAAGCAAGCGCTAAGGCTCCTGCTTATATATATAGTGGAGTGATTTTGTTGTACCAGCTTCAAAAAAATGCTCTCCTACGTGTACCCGCGAGTGGGTGTGAGAGAACTAGTGCGTGCGTGCACCGCTTCTTTTCGTGAGAGTACAATATACTATGCCCAAACAACGTTAGCCACAAGAGTAATAGTATAAGTGTGTGACGTGTGAGCGAAAATAAAAGGTGCGCGGCGGCTTTTGTTTTTTAGAAGTTCTGGGGGTAGGGTGTGAAGAGCACATATGTGTGTGACTTATACATGCAGATAGATAGTGGGTACGAGAGGACTCGGGAGAGTCGTGACTCGAGAGGGTGCGTGTGTGCGTGAGAGAGAGGGGGCACCTATCAATGCAATGCATGTGTCCGTAAATCATTATCCGACAAACGTTCGCCGCAAGCCGTTTCCTGACGAACGCCATAAGAACCGTTAGATCGGCCTCCGACAGTGTCAGTTTTGCCATGTCATTTAACAAAGCAGCCACTCCTCCTACACACAAATCTTCCACGTGAGTGTTATCAAGTGTCGTATGCTCCTCCCTCCGTTCCAAAATGCAGTCCATATAGCTTTATTGAAAATTCGAACCTCGCAAACTTTTACCGAGTTTTCGTGTACCAAAATGCACATATAGAATACCCAGTATATATCATTTCATTCGTCTTCGACAGGTAACTATAAAGATGGAGGAGGAGTCTACAAAGAAAGACCGCCATATCACCTGTAGCAATTTCAACCATCCTTTGGTGTGGAGGAATATCATAGGAACTCTATATGATATGATTTTTATAGGATTTTTTCCTTTAGAGCCAATTGCTTCATAGGAATAGATTCATATACTCCACATTTCAAAGGAAATAAACCTGATATCATTTTTATAGCTTTAGAGACACTTGGTTCATATGAATTGATTCCTATACTCCCATAATTTCAAAGGAAAATAAACATTAGCGTATATTCAATAGAAAAGTTCCTATGATGTGAACCAAATGACATCTCTTTTCTAATCCCTCCTCATAGGAATTGAGATACATGTCATCTCTAGATTCAATAGAGAAGTTCCTATGATGTGAACCAAATGACATCTCTTTTCCAATCCCTACTCATGGGAATTGAGATACATGTCATCTCTTTCCCTACAACTTCCA
The DNA here is from genome assembly GCF_002575655.3 of Aegilops tauschii subsp. strangulata. NCBI lineage: Eukaryota > Viridiplantae > Streptophyta > Magnoliopsida > Poales > Poaceae > Aegilops > Aegilops tauschii. The sequence continues at coordinate 263,025,182 of NC_053040.3, forward strand.
TGTATACATCTTCTATTCCTAAATAGCTAGTGCAACCCACTAGTAGCTTTTTTTCCTAGACATGCAACTATGGCACAAGAACACGTCATGCATGCAAGTCATAAATTACATTGTTTTTTCTACTCCATGCATGCAAGGACCACATCATCAACTCGTGCATGTTACTCATAAGTTATTTCTTGCATTAAATTTTGCAATGACAATGTATGTGCTGGTCACGTGCACACATATGTAGTTCACATTCACAGTTTTGTTAGAAATGACATTCTTTTAATAGCAATTCATTTTTTCTCTTTGTACTCCCTCCGTCTAGGTGTGTAAGTCATCTTCCGAAAACCAAATAATCCCAAAACACTTTGGCACGGAACATTAACTCCCTCCTCGTTTCTTGTTTCGTGACATATCAACCAATAAGAGATGTCGGTCGTGCATGCTTTCCCAAAACACAAGCACTTCTCCTTTGTTCTGGAATCTTCCGTATCATAATTGCCCAAACTTTTTTTTCTAAATCAATTGCCATTATTTGTTTTTTACTTTATGCTTTACAATGCACAATCCCATGAATCTTAACCTTTTTATAAAACTAATTGATTTTGAATGACATTAACTATAAGAACTAAACGAACATCTACATCATGCATATATGACTCAAAGCTTTACATGCTATAGTGTGTATTTATTCATAATTTGGTTTTCAAATCTCATGCGTTCAATGCATGTACCTTACTAGTTTTGAGTAGAGTAGCAAATTTCACGCGGCGGCGGGTATATCAAAATGCAGGGCCCATGCATCATTGCCTTTCAGTCGATCCTACGTCCACAAGTTTTTGTACGTATATCTCCACTTGTCCCCGAACCCAAAATGCTTCCTCGTTCCCGTAAAACCAAGCGGACCACACATATTAAGGTGTCGACTCAAACTCAATCGCTCTCCCGTTTACTACGACGTGGCCCGCACGCCGTAGTACTCCTACAAACCCTACCGCCGCACGCATCATCGGTTTTCTTCAAGAGGGCGAGGGAGAAGCGGATTTGTAGTGGACGCGCTTTAAAAAAATGATTTGTAGTGGAGGCCCCTACCCTAGGGTGCCCTAGGTAGCTGCCGCACGCATCATTGGTTTTCTCTTTTTCTTTATGCTCTTGCGCCCTAGAGTGAAATGATGGTTGCTTTGTCCGTCCAGCTTAATGCGGGAAAGGTGGGGCTTTGTGATTTGACCCCTCATCGCTCATTTACTACTACTGCGGCGCTACGACCGGGGTGCCTCTAAGTACAACCGCTGCTCTGAACTGTAATTTTGTGCATGGCATGTGGAACAAGATGGTTGATGAGCCACATGTCGGCCAAAGGGGTCCTTTTAAGTGTGTCACTATTTCGTGTGCGGACTGACCCTGCTTGAGTTGCTACGCCAACACGACAGGAGCAGCCTACCACTTGGTTTTGCTCCTCGGTGAATCCCGAGTATATTGATCTAAAAAGATAGTACATACTGTACTACCCTCTCCGTCTTGGTCTATAGGGCACGCATGTAGTTCTCGGTCATCCATTTGACTAACTCAATATGACTTACTATGTCACAAAAAGTATATCATTCGATTCTTAAGCAGATGTAATTTCTAAACATATACTGTTCATCACATATGTAGCCAGTTAAATTCTCAACCTAGAACGACGTGCATGCCTTGTAAACCGATACGGAGGATGTAGTAAAAATGAGGTGATTTTACCGAGCGATGGGTCGGGGAGCATGGCCTATCATGCGGTCCCACGTGTCATGATGTACCAAGGCGATGCACGTGTCCCTCTTGAGGCAGAACAATGGCAGAAGCAATACTACATGGTTTTCTTGAAGGAGATGATGGCAAAGAGAATTGTGAAATAATGGTTGCTTCGTCCGTCTGGGAAGGTGCGGCATTGTGATTTGACGTCTCATTGCTCATTACTACTACTGGGGCGGTACGACTGGGGTGTTACCCCTGCTATTCTGCACTGTTAGTTGGTGCATGACACGTCAACCAGGTTGCTATATGTCCCACATGTCGGCGAGAGGAAGTACAAAATTCATGAAAGCGAGCGTCGACGGAGGAGTACAAGACACAGCTTGGTTTTTGCTGCTTCTCGTGATCCATCGATACAAACCCAGACTAAAAAAACGGCGAGGGCAGGTCTTTTCCCGCGCGGCAGGCAGGGGAGTTTGGCATAGTCTGTTCGAGGCAACGAGGCAGGAAGGGAAACAAGCAAATAAAGGTTGAGTGACTTAGTTTTGGGAAAATCTGATTTTACGAAGTACATACCAACTATGCAGGTAGTATACTACTTACTACTCCCTCCTTTCCAGTTTATAGGGCTCGTCTAAAAAATTATTTTTTCGGTTTTATAAGTCTCAATTCTAGTAGTAGTAGTAGTACCATCACATGTTGGATTTTGAGGTGCGTTAAATCACCCGATGCAAGCATTGTCAAGAGAAAACTCACCGATGCATGTAGAAGTTCAAGGAAATTTAGTGGTCATGCATGCATTCATTCTAATTAATGCCTCGGTAAACATAACTTCTTGAGAAAAACGAGCGTACATTACTTGTGCAAACTACGAAGTTAATTCCACCACTCACCATCTACCTTGCTTGGAGAGATTTTGAAATTGAGCCATAAACTGGAAAGGAGGGAGTAGTAACATAGCCTAGGGTAGCTTGCTGCACCACGGACTCCAAGGAAATTGCTGTAGTAGTACTACTCCTATATACTACTCCAAGGAAATTGAGCCATAAACTACAAAGGTGGGAGTACTACTAAAGGACATATATTCCAAACTATATGATAATCTCTCTAACCAAGCTAGGGACGAGGAGTAAACAGAGGGAGCAGTAAAATTTTCTCCTCGCCCTGCAAGCCACCGCGCGCATGGGCGAGGGAGCGGGCGTAAGGCGTAGTACTACTACCTCCGTCCTGGTTTATAGGTCACCTTTGTAGTTTGTGCCAAATTTTTACCAAATATTTTGCTCACAAAATGTTAATGCATGTCAACAAAAATTATATCGTTGGATTCGTATTTCAACATAGTTTTCAATGATATAATTTTTGGTAACATGCACGAACGTTTTGTTAGTTCAATCTATAGTCAAAATTTGACACAATATACAATGGGGACCAATAAACCAACATAGTACAATGAGTAGTACTAGCAAGCTTCACCTCGTCCTGCGAGCCACCGCGCCCGTGGGCGGGGGAGACGGTCTAGTAAGCAAGCTTCTCCTCGTTCTGCAAGTTGACGGTACACATCAAAAGTAACCCTTACAGAGCATCTCGAATGTATAGAACCATGCCTCTAAGGTAGGCCCCGCATGGTTTGCCTCTTTTTTAACATAACGTGTCAAGTCGCAATTTGTTTGTTCACCCATGGTAGAGGATCCTCCATCATGTGGATAACCAGTACACGTGTCAAATTACCACGTGGGCTGCCTTTTCGTACAGAAATGAGCTCCACCATGTACCCGTGCGGGTGTGGTTGGGAAAGAGACGGGATTACATGCGCCGTGCGTGCACCTCTTCTCTTCGTGAACGTCCCCACCTACGTGGGTGTGTGTGAGAGAGAGATACAAACCTAGACATAATGCACCGTCCATCCCCATGCCTCCGCCCAGTCTGACCACCAGTCACCACCACGCCCCACTCCTCCTCACCATATCTCTCATCTTTCTCGAGACTATCAATGTGCCCGTGCGTTGCAACGGATCCAAAGTAGAATAGTACTTGGTAAAAAACTTGAAAGAAAACACTCTTGTTTTGATATACATATATACCACTAAAAATATATTACGTTTCACTCAAAATATATTTCTCAAGTTGTTTTGTTGAGGCGAGGGAGGGATGTGGTTGCTTTCAAGATAATAAGGGGTTTTCTTCAAATTGGAGCAGAGAAGTGGGCTATTGTTGCAAAAATGCCACAACTTACCTCGCGGCCGTTAGATGTAGATCTAATGGGCAGAAATGACAGATGGCAGACACACCATTATCACCAACTGAGTCTTTTATAGGAGTAGAGATAACATTTTTCGTTGAAATTCTCGAGATACCATTTTTCCGATAAAATTCTCGAGATATCATCAGTTTTTACAGATGGGACTACTCCTGCATGGGTCAATCACAATAGGTGTTTTGTAAAAAAAATGCATCTTCATGTTCCCTGCAATGCATGGGCATCTTGCTAGTCCATGAAAACAACACATGGCAAAATTTCACGGCGAACGAGGGATTTGAATCTGCTGGGAGGGGTTGTTTGGATTGTGCCCGGGGTAACCAAAATATTGGCGACCCTTTTGTCCACTGGTGCCTTTGCCATCGATGAATGAGGAATGGCTCGGGTGCTCATGCATCCTCCAGCGCGCACGTTGGAGACGAGCTTGCACGAGCTGTGCTTTTTTTTCCCACCACGCCGCCCGAGCCAGCCACAGACCGACCGGCGACCCGCATATTATGCCATCCAACCGTAGCCGCACACATTCTGACAGCAACTCAACCAACCGGATGAAATTCATGCAAACACGGCGATATTTCTCATAAACAATGACGAAATTCATATAAAATACCGGATTTTCATACAAACATGACGGATTTCATTACATTCAAATCAACTAAGCGGTGCTAGTTCTGGACAGCACAGGTATATAATACCTGGCCTAAATGGTCGCCCGCCGATCCATTTGTGTTCCTCATGTCCGGCAGCACGATTAGAGGACTGCCGGGAGCCCCGGAGGTATATGCTTCAGCACGAAGGACAACTCGCTTCCCTCCTGCCAAACTGATATGGTTCGATGATGCCCAAGATGATGGTGGAAGGGGGCTTCTCCGCTTCCGTGGAGCCCATGCGGGGTCGACGAAGGTCCTCGCAACAAAAGGATCCGGCAAGACACCTGCTTTGTACGCCGGCATCGGCTCCGCGGTGGCCTTCATGGGACCCAAGCGGTGGCGGCCTCCCATGTTCTACTTCTCCTCAATGATGGCGGCGGACGCGGAGGCGCTGGCCACTGACTCGTCGCTCTCCGCGCACCCGCCTTCTGTCTCTGCTTGCATGGCGTGGCCGTCGGCATGGGAATCTCAGCCACAGAAACGGGAGACGCGGTCGCAGACACGGGAGGCACGGTACGAGGCGGCGGCGTGGACGGCAGCGACGACACCCGTGCGCTGCTCCTCGTCGAGCTGGCCTAGAGCGGCGAGTTGCGGAACAGCGCGCCGGCTTGCGGCGACAACTGGCTCCGTCGGGCGAGGGGAGGGAGTGGATCCGCGAGGTGCATAGCTCGTATCCAGCACACTCGGCGGGCCACCCAGCCGGCTTGGAGGCGGGATAACTACTCTTCGTAAGCCATTGTAAGAGTGGACAAAATGGTGAAGCAGGAGATAGGGGAGGAGCGGAGGGGTGTGATTCTTGGCCAGCGTTTGGCCTCGTTTAAATAGAAGATTAAATAGACGGCGGACGGGAGGAGCTCGGCCGGCATTGCGTTTAATGCCGGCCCGGTCATGAACAGACGTGTGTCCAGAGTGGGTTTCTCGGCTTCCACACGGGTTTCATGGAGGCGTTTGAATGCGGCAAGGAGGCGTGTTCAGCCGGGTGTGCATCAAGTGGCTCCCTCGACTCTGACGTACGACACCGCGCCATTCTTCCACTGACGTGTGGGCTCTTTGGGTACATGGCCGGCATGTCAGTGACCCGACGCAGGCAGCGCATGGCAGAGGAAGTTTTGGTGGGCCAGGGCGGTCACAAGCGGGCATTTCATAAACCGATGATTGTTCATTGAGTGTGACGTCATCTATTTCATCTAGATAAGCCTACAATATAATGTAAGAGAATTTTAAAAATTTCATATATACGTTGATAGCCCATTCGATACGTTGTGATTCATAAAGACCGCCGCAAACATCAATGTTCTGCTTATCGCACACAAGATTGATTAATACCCGTAACAATCCATGTCCTTAACAAAGGGTGCATGTATGTATAGGTTGAGCGTGTGTCTTGCGTCGTGTGCTGTGTCGCCGGTGTGCATGCAGGCGTGCGAGTGTTGCATGCGTGCATGTGTACGTTTCAGTGTTGCATGCATGTGTGCATACGTGCGTGTGTTCGTGAGTGCATGTGTACATGTCAGTGTTGCATGCGTGCGTGCGTTCGTTATGTGTACTTGTCAGTGTTGCACGCCTGCATGCGTGTGTGTGTTCGTTATGTGTACGTGTCAGTGTTGCACGCATGCATGCGTGCGTGTGTTCGTGCGAGTGTTGCGTGCGTGCATGTGTACGTGCGGGATGAGGCTACACGTGTCGACGGACTTTTTCATCTCTGATCAGTAGATTTTGCAGCCGTTGGATACGAAATCAAGGGTCTGCAGTTTATCTTCAACCTCCACCCCTGAGCCGCCAGCCACCGCTGGCCGCCGCCGCCTGCGGCCGACCTGCGCGGCCACGATGCCCCGCCCGCCCCGACCACTAATTTATTACCATTTCTGTCCTTCATATACGAGCTGATGGGTGGGCCCTATGGTAATGTGCGCTGCTCAATGTGGACCGTTTGACTGGTCAATTGATCGTGTCATCAACAAATTACGGAGCTGTATGGTGAGCCAATGACCGTATGATCACCCTAAAATGTATTTTATTAACACAATACAGACTCAAACTACCATTTCTTTCTTTAATATACGCGCTGACAGGTGGGCCCCACGGTTACGTGCCCCGATGGTGCAACACTAGTTGCGCCATGTGGAATGTTTGACTGGTCAATTGATTGTGTCATCAACAAAATACGGAGTTGTACGGGTGAGCTAGCGACTGTATAATCACGACATGTATTTTTTTAACACGGTACAGATGCAAGCGCTCATATATACACGCAATCACTCACCGCTATAAGCGCACACACGCAGACCCTACCCTTATGAGCACCTCCGAGAGAGTGAGCCAACATATGATCTTGAGATTTTACGAAGTCACCATAGGTGCCTTGTAGTCGAGGGGAACGTCTCCTCCCACTGAATGCATATCGTCGGAAATATACTGAAATTAACCCAGGATAAATGCGAGCACCAGGACTTTAACCCTGGTGGTCTCGAGAAACCACTCTCCTCCTAACCATCCAACCACAGGTTGGTTAGCACCACAAAATGTATGTACTGACCGTGATGAGCTTATTCTGAAGTCCACTAACCATATCGTGCTTTCGCTTCAAATACAATGACCGTAAGTGTCGTCAACAAAATACGGAGCATGCATCAAATACAATGTCTGTAAGTGCCAACAACAAAATACGGAGACGTATCGTGAGCTAGATACCGTATGATCACCACGAGAATATATACGATGACCGCAGTGAGCATATTCTGAAGTCCACCGACCGTATTGTGCTTTCGCTTGAAATACAGTGACCGTCACGCATGAATGTGTCATGGGCATGCATACTTTTAGAGGGCCGAGAGATAGTTTGTGTGCGTACGTGAAAGAGGTGTAGAAAGAGGGGGTGTCCGGTGGAGACAAGGAGAGATATGCCCTTCGTTTCTCTTTCCCATGACTAATATTTTAGAAGAAAATATAAATATTCACAATGCAGAACAAATATTTTTGGATGCACCATGCAATAAACTTTCATGTATTAGTGGCTGATTGCGTGTGTGGTGTGGTGGGCACATCATTTCTAGTTGGGGTGGGCACATCATTTCTAGTTGTGGTGGGTCAACATGAGGACTCATGGGTCGGTTCCATCCTGCGCCACATAGGTTGGACCGAGACGCATTATACGAAGACCCATGTGGAGGACTCGGCGTACAACACAAAGCTACCAGAGTCGTGGAGGACTCTATCCCCACTGGTGATAAGCCGACTATATATGATTTGTAACCCTAGGCCCCGAGTATGTTATAGAAGCATGGGGGCTAGTTCGTCGATAGTATACACACACGCACAATGCCTGGTATTCACGTGTACTTTGTACACACCCCTATCTCTAATATACACACACGCACAATGCCTGGTATTCACGTGTACCAGGAGTAGGCTTTTTCCTCAACTGCAAGGGTCCGAACTTGGGTAAAACCTTGCCTCGTATTACCATCCAGCCTAACAGTCGGGGATATCCTACCGAATGATCTGATGGAATCATATCTGCCAACTACTAAGAGAGAGAGGTGTGTCTGGGGGGGGGGGAATGTGTGTGAGAGAGACCTAAAGATAATGTGCGTGCGGGAGACATGTAGGCACATATATGTGCATATAGAGGGCTAGTAGAGACCGTGCATGTGTATATATGCATGTGAGAGAAATCGTGTTTTCCAACTGAGATTAGTGAGAAGAGTGGTATATAGTAGTCAGAAAGAGAGAGAGATACAGAGAGAGTGTGTGCGTGAGACACCCCGACACCCCGGGAGAGATTGTGAGCATGTGTGAAAGAGAAATGCCGATGTATATAAAGTGTGTGCACTTATGCATTAGATAGAGAGATATATAGCACGTTTGTGAGAACGGGCCGAGGCATAGTGCTTCTATGTGTAAAAAGCGGTTCTACGCATTAAGTTAAAATATAAATGGCATTATTATTTTTGGATGAGATCATGAATTTTGCAATTTTTGCGTATGAACGAAAATTGGTCTATCAGACACCCATACTCTATTGAATTCTTACATGTGCATGTGTTTATTTCATATTATCGATCCATAGAGTGAGAGCCATTTGAAATACAGGAAATGCATTGCGTTTGCATTCATATATAAATAGTGCACTCCATGTTGTTAGTGTGAGGCACTTTATACATTTGTCACTTACATGGATACATTCCAAATTGTTAGCTACGAAATCGAATACATGTTGAATACAACATAAAGCGGGTTTCAAGATTCGAACTCATAGGAAGTGCATTCATCTATTTGAACCCGAGATAATGGCATTTGTAAATCAGATCTAAAAGGGGGGATCAATCTTTGTTTTGCGTTTGAACATGCTATATATTCATACGCATGTCTAACTATTTTTTTTGCAACCAAGGAGATTATATCTGGAACCATGCATGAACTAAGGTAAGTTGCATATTTTTAATATATACTCGCGTACAATGTATATTCAAATGTACCCCATCCATTCGAGAATAATCATAGTTTTAGGACTTTCAAGAGTAAAGATTTGAGAAGTTTGACAAATCCTGAAAGTTCAATTCAAGAGCACTGAAAACGTTAATGCTTCTGCTCCCAAATATTGAACGATGCGCCAAATAAGCCTCTGGTCACCCGAAACCACGCGAGACTAATGTTTGGTGGTAGGAAATTACTGTCCTGACTCTGGCACGTGTAGCCTATCGGCGTGATGTCCAAAGGTCTAAACCGGGGTAGGTTTATAACTTCACCAACATGCCAGTCTCAACCGCCTCCTAGAAGCATTCATACGCCGTGGGCGCCTAAACACCCATGTGCTCGGCCAAAATCTATCCCGCCCACCATTTGGGACACCTGAGATTACTGTCCTACCCCCAACCTGCAATATGTCCGAAATTTTAGATGGGGGCAAAGTTTGTAACTTTCCCCAAATTTCAAACAAGCACGTCCCAAACCGAAACATTGTTCACCCTTAGTTCCCCCCACTCTCCGTTTCCCCATTCATACTCCGTGGGTGCCAAAACGCCCTCTCCACCAGTCGTGAAACCCCAGCCTCCTCCATCCTCCACCCCATCGCGCCCAATCCACCGCCGCCCTCCTCCACCACGCCGGAGCCGGTACCCCGACATCATCGTCCAACGCAACCGCAACCACAACACCCTCAAGGACTTAGCAGCTGAAGCCGAGGCAGAGCTGGCTCCACGACGCCGACGCCGATGTGCGCCGTACCAGAACCACTTCGACAACACCGTCCTGCGCCTCACCGCTGCCGCTCCACTGTCACAACCGTCCACCGCACCAGAGTTGTTCCCGCTACGCCGTTGTTCGCCGCCTCGGATCTGGTTCCCCATCGCCGACAGACAGCCACCGCACCACACTCAACAACTTGGCCATGGGTTCGTCCAAGGCTCCACCGTCCTCCACAACTTCTCGTTTCCAGCGAACTACAAGAAGATCGTTGGAAAAACAGAAGGAGGGCACAACACTGCAAGCAGAAAGAGGTACTCCTCTTCCCTTATTCGTGCAAATCTTACGTCTCTGCTCACACCGTATTCATCCCACGAAAGAAACTAGTTGAGCGCTTCGTACTGCATCTTCTTCGTGATACTAAATGCACAAGGTTTCCTACCATTTACTATTTCACCTTTGCTAGAGGTCAGTAGCTCGCCTGGATTTCAATTCAGGGTCAGTCGAATCACAATTAAAAGAAGCAGCGCCCGCTTAGGCGCGCGGAGCACCTAGTCCGCCTGTTCGCCGAGGAAGCGGCGCATTGGTGTCTATCATAGGGGTATGGGGCGCAGGAGCTGCTTGTGCCTGATCTGGAGGTCGGCGGGGCTTGAAGGGATGGCCGGGGTGGTGCCAAGCACGGCGGTGCGGTGAGGTCGAGGGGAGGGCGGAGGCAGGGGGATTGGGCCGGTGGTCGCTGGCGTTTCGAGGAAGATCATAACACTGACTGGCTGGAGGTAGATGAAGGCGACCTGCCCATTCTTTGAACATCGGACGGTGCGGAAAAAATGGACTGACCTATTTGTTTTCAGTCGACTGTTATTTTCATTGGACCACACCTTGTGGTGTGCTGGAGGAGCATCTGCATTTCCCAGCCATCCCTGTGCTCAGATTTCAAAATCCTAGAATCTAGTAATTTTGTGTGCCATGCATGTTGTAGAACTATCATCTGTCTCCCGTCATTTATTTCTCACCGACCTGCTATCTGCTACCTTTACACTATACTACTTGTGCACACACTTCACCATACTCACACTATTGTTTTTGTATGCATGGGTATTTCAGACTCTGACGCAGTGTTGATGAATACAAAAAAGAAAAGACAGAAGTCGCTCCAGTGTAATTCGGTGATAAGCACTAAGCGTCTCAGTGCTCTAAAGGGTGCAGTGCCAGAAGATGGAGACAGTAAATGTAGCTCTACAGTTGATGACCTCAATTGCCACACACAACCATACCAGGTGCTTGCTTTAACTTCGCGTTGTCAAATGTGGTTGCATGTTGCATATGGTGTCTAGCTTGTACTACTTCCAATTTGGTTAAATTGCATCAGCTTACTTTACACATTATACCTTTGATAATGACATGCCTTCCTGTTTTTGATACATACTACATATGTGTATTAACCATGTTCGTACATCAAACTAATGATCTTTTGTTTCCCTCATCAATCACTTATGACGAGACAGTCACCCGAGTGGGTTACTGTGAGACGCGCTACTCATTTAAAGAGTGTAGTGTCATCCTCCCCACATGATTCTCAAGAAACAATAAGGCTAAATGAAGATAGTCAACATAGCTCTCTAGTTGATGACCGCAATTCCCCCACACCACCATTGTAGGTGCTTGCTCTTACTTGGCAGTGTGATATGTGGTTGCATGTTGCATATGGTGTCTACCTTGTAATGCTTCTAATTAGGGTAAATTGCATCTATTTAGTTAACACATTATACCTGTGAATATGACATGTGTTCCTGTTTTTGGTACATATTACGTCTTTGTATTAACCATGTTCTTAATCAAACTACTTTTCTTGTGTATCCCTCATCAATCACTTCTGACGAGACACCTTCAAGTTGACAATGTAATACTGGTTGCATCTTGCATATCATTTCAAACATGTATTGCCTCTAATTTGTTGAAGTGCCACTTATAATGAGACACATCTAACTTGGTAGAGTGATTTTGGTTGTATCTTTCATATGGTGTCTAGATTGCATTGCTTCCAATTTGTTGAAATGCCTTCTGCTTAGCGTTTTTTGTACATATTCCATCCTCCTACAATGTGGTTGCCATACATAAAAGTTGTGTTCGTCAGTATCATGCAACAGCAAATTTGGAAGTGCGAATTTCATTCCTTTTTCTTGTGTGTTTACTTGATAAGGCAAAATCTAAAAGGACGAAGTCATGGAATGATGATGGTACTTTGGAGCAACCGAAACAGATGATCTCTGCGGATTCTCCTGCTACTCCTACTGCAGTGCAAGTTCCAAATCTCATCTCCCCTACTCCACAACCCCAGGTGCTTGCTCTAACATGGCAATGTGATATCTGGTTGCATGTTGCATTTGGTGCCTAGCTTGTATTGCTCCTAATTTGTAAAATTGCATCTCCTTAGCTTACACATTAAACATGTGAATATGACACGCCTTCCTGTTTTTGGTACATACTACATCTGCCTATCACACCATGTTCTTACATCAAACTATTGTTCTTGTGTATCCTGCATCTATCGCTTATGATGAGACAGTCACGCCCGTGGGTTAGTATGAGACGCGCTACTCTTATAAAGAGTGCAGTTTCATCCTCTCCACATGATTCTCAAGAAACAACAAGCCTAATTGAAGATATAGAACGTAGCTCTGTATTTGAAGACCGCACTTCCCCTACACCACCATCGCAGGTGCTTGCTCTAACTTCGCAATGTGATATGTGGTTGCATGTTGCATACGGCGTCTAGCTTGTAATGCTTCTAATTAGGGTAAATTGCATCAGCTTAGTTTACACATTATACCTGTGAATATGACATGCCTTCCTATTTTTGGTACACACTACATCTATGTGTTAACCATGTTCTTACATGAAACTACCTCTCTTCTGTATCCTGCATCAATCACTTACGATGAGGCACCTTTATTCGTTGCATATTGCATATTATTTCTAGCCAGTTGCGATGTATTGCTTCTAATTTTGTCAAAAACATTTGTTAGGCCACCCTTTTAATTTGGCAGAGTGATATTGGTTTCATCTTTCATATGGTTTCTAGCTTGCATTGCTTCTAACTAGTTCAAACACCTTGTGCTTAGTTTGCACTTTATACATCATACATGTCAATATGTCATGCCGTCCTATTTTTCATACATATTCCATCCTCCCATGATGCGGCTGTCTTACATGAAAGTAGTGCTCGTCAGTATCATGCATCAATGAGTTCTGAAGAGCAAATTTTATTCCTTTTTCTTGTGGGTTGGACTTGAGAAGGCAAAATCAAAAAAGAGGAAGGAAAAGAGTAAGAAAGGCGATGATGGTGGTCCTCTGCAGCAACGTAAACGGAGCATCTGTATGGATTCTCCTTGTACTGCTAGTGCATTACAAGTTCCAAGTCTCCGCTCCCCTACTCCACCATCCAACGTGTTTGCTCTAACTTGGCAGTGTGATATCTGCTTGCATGTTGCATATGGTGTCTAGCTTGTATTGCTCCTAATTAGTGTAAACTGCATTTGCTTAGCTTACACATGATACGTGTGAATATGACACGCTTTCCTGTTTTTGGTACATACTATATCTGTCTATCACACCATGTTCTTACATGAAACTACTCTTCTTTTGTATCCTACGTCAGTCACATATGATGGGACACCTTTAAGTTGGTAGTGTGATATTGGTTTGCGTCTTCAGTATGATTTCTAGCACGTAGAGCTTCTAGTTTGATGAACGCCACCTATGACGAGACAGTTTTAACTTGGTAGAGTGATATTGATTGCACCTTCCATATGGTGTCTAGCTTGCAGTGCTTATAATTTGTTGAAGTGCCTTCTGCTTAGTTACCACATCATAGGTGTGAGTATGTCAAGTCGTCCAGTTTTTCGTACTTATTCCATCCTCGTATCATGACTTTGCCTTTCAACAGAGTAGTGTTCGTCAGTATCATGCATGAATGAGTTCTGAAGAGCAAATTTTATTCCTTTTTCTTGTCGGTTTGACCTCACAATGCAAAATCAATAAAGCAGAAGGAAATTGGTAAGGCATTGGATGATGGTGGTCCTTCCGAGCAACTGAAACGGAGGGTCTCTAGAGATTCTACTCCGCCATCCTCCCAACAAGATTCGCAAGACAATGCAAGGCTAGACAGTCAACGTAGCTGTGTAGATGATGAGCACATCTCCCCTACTCCACCATCACAGGTGCTTGCCCTAACTTGGCACTATTATATGTGGTTGCATGTTGCGTATGATGTCTAGCTTGTATTGCTTGTAACTTTGTTGAATTGCATCTGCTTACTTTACACATAATGCCTGTGAATATGACACGTGCTCCTGTTTCTAGAACATACTATATCTGATCACACCATGTTCTTACATCAGACTGTTGTTCTTGCATGTCCCGCATCAGTCACTTATGATAAGGAACCTTTAAGTCGCCACTGTGATATTGGTTGTGTCTTGCATATGATTTCTAGCACGTACTACTTCTAATTTGTTGAAACGCAAGACAGTTTGAACTTGGCAGAGCGATATTGGTTGCACCTTTCATATGGTGTCTAGCTTGCAGTGCTTCTAATTTGTTGAAATGCCTTCTGCTTAGTTACCACATCATCAGTGTGAATATGTCACGCCGTCCTGTTTTTCGTACATATTCCATCCTTGTATCATGTGTTTGCCTTTCATCCGAGTAGTGTTCATCAGTATCATGCATGAATGAGTTCTGAAGAGCGAATTTTATTCCTTTTTCTTATCGGTTTGACTTCACAATGCAAAATCAATACAGCTGAAGGAAACTAGTCCGGCAGTGGATGATGGTGGTCCTTCGGAGCAACTCGAACAGAGGGTCTCTACAGATTCTACTCCACCATCCTAGCAACAAGATTCGCAAGACAATGCAAGGCTAGACAGTCAACGTAGCTGTGTAGATGGTGAGCACATCTCCCCTACTCCACCATCACAGGTGCTTGCTCTAACTTGGCACTATTATATGTGGTTGCATGTTGCTTATGATGTCTAGCTTGTATTGCTTCTAACTTTGTTGAATTGCATCTGCTTACTTTACACATAATGGCTGTGAATATGACACCTGTTCCTGTTTCTAGAACATACGTGTAGTTGATGAGCACATCTCCCCTACTCCACCATCACAGGTGCTTGCTCTAACTTGGAACTGTTATATGTGGTTGCGTGTTCCATATGATTTCTAGTTTGTATTGCTTCTTATTTTGTTGAATTGCATCTGCATAGCTTACAACTTATACCTGCAAGGATCACTTACCCATAAGACACATTT
The DNA here is from genome assembly GCF_002575655.3 of Aegilops tauschii subsp. strangulata. NCBI lineage: Eukaryota > Viridiplantae > Streptophyta > Magnoliopsida > Poales > Poaceae > Aegilops > Aegilops tauschii. Next base: position 263,040,302 of record NC_053040.3, read on the forward strand.
AACTTGGGAGTGTGATGTAGGTTGCGTCTTGCATTGTCTTCTAGCTTGTACTGCTTCTAATTTCTTGAAATGGCACTTATGACGAGACACTTTTTACCTGATAGAGTGATATTGGTTGCATGTTCATATGGTGCTTAGCTTTCATTTCTTCTAATTTTATTGAAATGCCTTCTGCTTACTGTTTTTCATACATATTCCCTCCACCTATCGTACATCTGAATATGCAATGTTGTCTTCTTTTTGTATATATTCCATCCTCCTATCCCGCGCTTGCCTTACATCGAAGTAGTGTTCGTCTGTATCATGCATCAACCAGTTATGCATAACTAATTTTATTCATCTTCTTTTGGTTTTGACTTCATAAGGCAATATTAGAAAATAGGAAGGAAAAGAGTAAGTTAGGGGATGTTGGTGGTCCTCCGGACCGACGCAAATAGAGACTCTCTAGATTGCCACTGCTACTGCTAATGAAGTTGAAGTCTCAAGTCTACATGATGAGTTCATCTCCCGTACTCCACCATCGCAGGTGCTTGCTCTAAGTTGACAGTGTGATAATTGGTTTCATGTTGCATATGTTGTCTAGCCTGTATTTCTTCTATCTTGATTAACTTGCACCTGCTGAGTTTATACGTTATACATGTGCATATGACATGCCTTTCTGTGTCTAGAATACACTTCATCTATCAATCATACCATGTTCTTACATCAAAGTACTGTTGTTGTGTATCCCGCATCAGTCACTCATGATTGGGCGCTTTTAGCATGGCAGTTTCATAGTGGTTGCATCTTGCATTGATTTCTACGTTGTACTGCTTCTAATTTTTCGAAATGCCACTTATGACAAGACACTTTTAACTAGACAGAGTGATATTGGTCGCATCTTTCATATGGTGTCTAGCTTGCATTACTTCTATTTTCTTGAAAATCCTTCTGCTTAGTTTACACATCGTAGCTATCAATATGTCACGCCGTCCTGTTTTTCTTACATATTCCATCCTCATACGGTTGTCTTACATCAAAGTATTGCTTGTATGTATCATGCGTCGATGAGTTCTGAAGAGCGATTTTATTCTTTTGTGTTGTGGGTATGCCTTGACATGGCAAAGTCAAAAAAGAGCAAGGAAAAGAATATAGTAGGGAATGCTGTTACTCGTCGGGTGAAACGGAAAAGGATCTACCCTCGAGATTCTGCTAGTACTTATAGTGCAGTAGAAGGTCCAAGTTCACCAGCTAAATCTACAAAAACAGTATCACCAGCTCCACTAGCTGCTGCATCCGCTTCAACTGTACCAGCATCTCAACGAATTACTCGTTCGTTTGCTCCGGAACTGGCCAGTTCCAAAGCTGCATTCACACCTAACACTACTTCCGAATCACTGCTGACACAACAGGACTTGGCAAGATCAGGTGAACCTCATGAGCATCAACACCAAGACGGTACCTGACCGAGTCAAGTTGCAGTTCGATGCTCCTTTATATGTACTCTCATAGTTTGATGTGCACTAACACTTTCCATATTCTTTGTTGAACTAGCACCACGGCGCAAGCGGAAACAGACATCAGGATAATGCTTGACAGACTAACAAAATCTAAAGGAGGAAGAATGGAGATTCATTTTGAGGCAGGTTCAAAAAGGCCACGTGATGCTACAGAGCCAACCAAGTTAGTATCAGAGGCAACCATTGCCGTTAGGTGTCATGCACGTATCCTCCCAACGTGGATCCAGTACAGGAATGAGAAAGACAATACCCAGTTTAACACCTTCCTTGACCATTTATCCGTAAGTAATGTTATTCATCGCAATTTGTAATATTGTCTTGCTCTGTGCCATACTTTCTAGCTTCCTCCTAATAAGACTCACATTCTTTTTCAACAGATGAGGTTCAAGTTGGATCCGAAAGATGATGCAACTAAACAAGCAAGCACTCATGTTTTTTAGTCTGCTCTGCGACAGTATCGGTACCACCTTAGAAAATCTCACTTTGAAGGCAAGGCTAACAATGAAACCGCCCAAACATCTCCAGTGGAATATATTACAGATGAAGACTGGATAGCCCTTGTTAAACACTGGTTTGATCCAAAGTATCAGGTAGGGTATATGTATTTGATCAGACCACATATTGAACTTGTATTTATGTATGTGCCTTACAAGTGTATCTTCTTCTAGGCTAACTGTTTGAAGAACAAGACCAACCGTTCTAAAGTGAAATTCCAACAGACAAAAGGATCTCGTAGCTATGTTGCACACTGCGAGGCTCTTGTAAATAGCTGCTACTTCCTTCTTTTTTATGTGCCATATTATTGTATCTATATTGACTTGTTCCAAATACAGAGGAAAACCCGTGCAGACCAAAAAGAACCTGAACCGAATGCAGTGCAAATCTTCAAGGATTGCCACACCAGCAAGATGAAGGGCATGAGCACACCAGTTCAGGCTGCTGTTGTAAGTCCTTACTCCTCCTACCTTTGAACTGATTGGTACTGTGATGTGTTCATTTAACTGCTTGGTTTGCAGCCAATGTCAGTTACTCTGTTCACTTTTATACACAGTTGTCTTAACGTATCATTTCACCTTACATGGTTTAAAAAAGATGAAGGATATTCTTTTGGTCTTGATCTGTAATCTAGTTGTGATGTTCACGTGCGCACACAATGACAGAATAGCCTGTTTGTTTTATATTTGTTTTCCCATGATATGAATGATGTCATACTATGTTCATCCTACTTTAAACCATGTCTCTTTATCCTTAGATGTGAATGAATGTGAGGAAATAGACAATACAATAGGCATGCTACATGGACATATGTTCCGAAAGTGATTTTATATGTAGTTGGCACTACAATACATGCTAATGTATTACAGTAGTTCACCAAAATATGTTATGTATAAACGTGAAACCTACTTTTTTTGTTTTTGTCTCATTAGTAACTTATCTGGTACACTAATCTAAAGTTCAAACTTTCAGCAAGTTATGGAACAAACGATTGAACAGCCACAACCACCTGAAGGTGACGAGGCTACCACAGGCACAATGTCACCTCTTGCTGCAGTGCGTCAGTATCTCTCCACTAACAGTGCAAAAAGCACCTTCCTGCGTAATTCTGGGTTGGTTGTCAAGGTAACCTCGTCCAAATTGCCTATTGAACAAAGACTTCCGGCTAGACACAGTGATATATCTGTGCTCCAGACACAAGTCTAATACCTAATGGACGTTGTGTCGGAAACAAAAATAGTGGTTGACAAATGTTGTGAAGATATGAATGGTTTTGAAACCAGACTATCAGACATTTGCTTCGTTGTTCAAGAGCAATGGCGGAAAAAGGGGAAGATCGTGCTGCTCCATCAGATTCTACAGCCTGAAACATAAGCACTCAGGTCAAATGATCTGTGCTTCTATACATCTGATGGTGCTTTTATCTGCAAGGACTATAAACTTTATGCCAACAGGCCTTTTGTTGTATGGTTGGAATTTTTTGTTGTTGTGATACAACATTTTTGATGCTGCCAAAGGCTACAGTAATTACAACGCTATTTTTGTATACTGTAGGTTTATCTTAGTAATGTATTCGGCCGAAAGCTTCTTAGGATCCCAACATGCCAACATTCGTCGGACCCATTCCAATTGGGCTAAAAACGATTCTGGGCCGAAATTTGCATGTAGCCCACTAAAAATATCTGCGCCTAAATCAGCATAAGCTTTCATTTTTTCTGCTAGGCATGTGCCCATAGTGGGCCTTTAACACGCCTAAATATAATTTGGGCCCTCAGTAATAATAGGCCGTTTACATGTGTAAATATCTTGAGCCCATAAAAAACATGGGCCTTTAATAGGCCGAAAGGAAGATTGGGCCCTGATTGTGCCAAATAACCCACTGGTCTCAGCAAGCCGAAATGGTGGCCCATTTACAATGCGGATCATCCATAGGCCAAAATTTAGACGGGCCGCAAATGCGCCGACCTACTTCACGGGCCTTTAACAGGCCGGAAGTTTGGTCGGGCTTGATTAGTGTCATTTTTATATGGGCCGTTAGTAGGCCCGATGTGGCATTGGGCCACATATGGCCCATGGATTCCGTCCGACGTTAATAGGCCGAAAGTCACAACAGGCTAAAAGTGGCCCAAAACTGTAGTGGGCCTGTAAGAGGCCGAATGTCAGACATGGCCGAATATGACCCATATCCTTCACGGTCGTTTATGGGCCGAAAGTTTCAATGGCCTATAAATGGGCCCAAATGAAGCAGGACCTTTAACAGGCCGGAAACACACCGAGCCGTAATTCGGGTCAAATTCTTGGCGGACTGTTAACAGGCCAGAAGTGACCATGGGCCGCGATGATGACAAGTTCAGGACGGGTCGTTGACGGGCCGATTTGACACTAGCCGTACGGGCCTTAACTGAGAATGTTGGGCCTTTAGCTGGGTCGGCCCATTATGGTCCGCAAAATCTTGTGGGCCTTTAGCTGGGCCAGCCCATTATGTCCCGCTAAATCTTATGGGCCATTAGTTGGGCTGGCCCATTATGGCATAGTAAATTTTGTGGGCCTTTAGTTGGGCCAGCCCATTTAATCTTTATGGGCCAATTTTGGGCCGGTCCACGTGTCAACGTATCATCGGCGCATCTCGCCCATTGGATGAGTGACACCTGTCCCAACGGTGAGCAAACACGTGTTTCCTCCGGCCAATGAGTATTTTACACGTGGAAAATCCCCACTGGTCCGGGCTGTTAACGGGTTATCGGATCCAAAACCGGACCCGATAGCTTAACGGCGTTCCATTACGGTGGATGCCACATGTCGGTCACCCTTGAAGAAAGCACTTCTATGACGCGCAGGTATGACTATCTTGATTCTGTCATAAATTTGTCATGGATGTACATGCATGACAGAAAACTCATGATGATAATTTTTGTAATGTCATGGAACACTTCTACGACAGCACAGGTATGACTATCTTGATTCTGTCATAAATTTGTCATGGATGTACATGCATGACAGAAAACTCGACCTACTGTGAAAAACATGTATCATCACAGAAGTGTCTTATGTTTGTAGTGATGGAAGCTCCTTAAAGAGAGATGTCACCTCGGTCTCGATAGCTCTTGCATGTGCTTGTGTTATCGGTCCACTTGGCACTTGGGGCGATGAAGGTAGGTCCATGGGGATGACCGGAGGATGCTTCGCATCATCTGCGCCCCTTGGCAAAGATCCGACCTCGGATCGAAAACCTCATCTGCATGGAAGGGAAATAGATCCTTGACATTGAAGTTGTCGCCCGCGTTGTACTTGTCGCGTGGAATGTCGATCTTTTAGGCATTACTTTTGTAGTGTGCTAGCACCTTGAATGGTCCATCAGCTCAAGGTAGAAGCTTGGAGTTGAGCTCGTTGGGGAAGCATTCTTTGTGTAGGTGTATCCACACAAGATCTCCGGGGTTGAAGACCATGGGGTGCTTGTTGATGTTTATTTTGGTCGCGAGGCGTTGTAGTTGGCACTCATGGTATGCCTTGTATCTTCATGCACCTTCTTTAGGTAGCTTGCTTGTGCACTCGCATCCAGTTTGATGCACTCTTGTAGTGGCAGCGGTAGAATGTCCAATGGGACAACGGGTTGAATCCGTAGACGACCTCAAAGGGGGACTTGCTAGTAGTAGAATGTCTTGCTCGATTGTAGGCGTACTCGGTGATGGGTAAACATTCCTCTCACTCCTTGATGTTCTTCTTGACCAACACACGAAGGATGGTCGATAACATCTGGTAGGTGACCTCCGTTTGGCTGTAGGTTTGCGAACGGTATGCAGATGAGAAGAGTAGCTTGATACGTTTCCAATGTATCTATAATTTATGAAGTATTCATGCCATGTTTACAACAATTCATTATGGTTTTGGTACGATTTGCATGAAACTAACCCGGACTGACGCTGTTTTCAGCAGCACTACCGTGTTGTTGTTTTTTGTGCAGAAATAAAAATTCTCCAAATGCAACGAAACTTTTTGACGTTTTTTTGGAACAAAAGAGGCACTAGAAGCTCCGTGGGAGGGCGAGAAGATCCATGAGTAGGGCGCAAGACACATGGGCGCACCAGGAGGCCCAGGAGCGCCCAGGTGGGTTGTGCTCACCTTGAGGCCCATCTTCGCTTGATTCCAATGCTGAAAATCCTATAAATAAGGAAACCATCAGAAATAACCCTAGATCAGAAGTTCCGCCGCCGCAAGCCTCTTGAGCCATGAAAAACCAATATAGACCCCGTTCCAGCACTCCGCCGGTGGGGGAAATCATCACCGTTGGCCATCTTCATCATCCCGGTGGCCACCATGATGAGGAGGGAGTAGTCCACCCTCGGGACTGAGGGTTTGTACTAGTAGCTATGTGTTTAATCTCTCTCTCTCCCTCTCTCGTGTTCTCGAGATGTCACGATCTTGATGCATAACGGGCTTTGTTAATATAGTTGGATCATATGGGTTTTCCCCCTCACTATCTTGTTGTGAATTGAGTTTTCCCTTTGATATTTCGTTTTATCGGATTGAATACTTTTATGGATTTGAGAGCACTTGATGTGTGTCTTGCTATGAATACCCATCGTGACAATGACGTATCATATTGATTCACTTGATATGTGTTTTGGCACTCAACTCGTAGATTTTCGAGGTGACATTGGGGTAATCTATGCATAGGGGTTGATGCACGTTCTGGTCTTTGTTTCTCTGGTAGAAATCTTGGGGCACCTCTTTGAGGATAGATTGATCAGAAAGAATATCTTTGAGGTGGTTTTGTACCCTACAGAAAATTTCTTCTTATGTTCTCCGTTAGATAGGAACTTTGGAGTGATTCTTCATCGCATGTTGAGGGGTGGTTATATGATCCAATTATATTCTCATTGTTGAGAGCTTGCACTAGCGAAAGCATGGACCCTTGGCCTCATTTTCAAGCATTGCAATACCATTTGTGCTCAGTTTTGTTACTTGCTACCTTGCTGTTTTTATTGTTCCTATTACAAAAATCAATATCTACTATCATACTACGCTTGTATCACCATCTCTTCGCCGAACTAGTGCAACTATACAAATTACAATTGTATTTGGTGTGTTGGGGACACAAGAGACTTTTATTATTTGGTTGCAGGGTTGTTTGAGTGAGACAATCTTCATCCTACGCCTCCCACGGATTGATAAACCTTAGGTCATTCACTTGAGGGAAATTTGCTACTGCCCTACAAAACTCTACGCTTGGAGGCCCAACACGAGTCTACAAGAACAAGTTGTGTAGTAGGCATCAAGCTCTTTTCTGGCACCGTTGTCGGGGATGTGAGTGCATGAAGGTATATCTTTAGATCTTGCAATTGAATCTTTTAGTTTGTTGTTTTATCACTAGTTTGGTTCATAAAAATGAAACTACAAGAAATGGAATTGTGGTTTCATCATATTATTCATCTTTGTAATGTCTTTGGTGAAAATGATGGAAAGGATAATTGTGCTCAATTGATAGAAGAGGAGTTCTATCAAATGTTTGACAAAAAATCTTTGAATGATGAGCATGATTGCAATGCTGTTGGTATGAACTCTTTGAATATCCATGATGCTAACGATATGCAAAGCCATAAGTTTGGGGATGCTATCTTTGATGATGATGATACTTTTAGTCCCCCAAGTTTTGATGAGAAAATTTATTTATCATGATTGCATGCCTCCTATTTATGATGATTATATTGATGAAAGTGGGTTTGGAAGAGTGTCAACTCTAGGTAATTATGATCCCACTATTTTAGAGGGTGTTGAATCTTATTTTAATAATTACGAAAGTGGATTTGGAGAGGTCATGACTCTATTTAGTGATGAATCCACTATTTGGAAGAGGTATCTGTAACACCCCGCATGTAACTTGCCATATTTGTAACTCCGACTCTTGCCATTTTCGGCTATGTGTTATGTTTTTCCCTCCGTTATCGGGTTTTGTCTTTCGTTTTGTATTTTGTCATGTCATTCATTTTCATATCATGTCATCATGCGCATTGCATTTGCATACGTGTTCGTCTCATGCATCCGAGCATTTTCCCCGTTGTCCGTTTTCCAATCCGGCGCTCCTATCTCCTCCGGTGCACCCCTCTTGTTTTCTTTCGTGTGCGTGTGTCAAACTTTCTCGGAATGGACCGAGGCTTGTCAAGTGGCCTTAATATACCACGCGGAGGCTACCGGTCAAGTTTCGTTCCATTCGGAGGTCGTTTGGTACTCACACGGTTAACCGGGCATCCGCAAAGTCCATTTGAGTGTCCAGCAAAAACGCCCTCCAAAACCAGCCCAAAACCCACCAAACTCTCTTCCATGCTCTAGGTCGTTCGATCACGATCGTGTGGGCGAAAACCCCACCTCATTTGGAGCCTCCTAGCTCCCTCTACCTATAAATATGTGGGCATCCCGAAAACGAAATCACAGACGAAACCCTAACCCTCTCCCTCTGCGCCGCGCCGGACGCGTCCGCTCCGGCAGGACAACGTCCGCCGCGCCGCCCGGCCAACCAGATCGCGACACGTGTCGCCGCCGCCCTCTCCACCGCACCGGCACGCGAAGCCCGCCGGCCCGTTCGCCGCCGCCCCGCGCCTGCCTCACGTGCCCGCACCGCCGCTTGCCCGCACCGCCGCCGTGCCCGCGCGCCGCCGCCGGCCGCCGACCGCCGCCGCCTTGCTCGTCTCCGGCCGCCGCCCGCCGGGCCCCGCATCGCCGCCGTCCTCCTCCGACGCCGCCGGCCCCGCCGTCCTCTTCTCCCTCCGGAAGCCGCGCCTCCTCTCCTTCCTTCCCCGTCCCCGGCGAGCGATCCCCGGCCAGATCTGGATCGGTAGTCCCGTTGACTTCTTCCCCCGAGCCCCTTTTTATTTTCTAAGTCCTTGAATTTTATCAGCACATGCCTATGTTCGTGATGCGATAACTTCTTGCATGTAGCTCCGATTCGCGCGTGTAATATGTCAAATTGTTCGTCTCGTGATTCTCTTCATTAGAGGTCATCTTGATGCCCAAATCTTCGTTGGAAGAGGGCTAGTTGCTGTTATTCTCTGGTTCTTATCAGAACTTGGAGATTTGTCATTTTAGTATCATTAAATCTGTGCATCTTTTGAGCATGAGCTCTACATGTGTTTTGAAGTATGCCATGCCATCTTTCCAGTGGTATAGTCAATGTATTTTTTTGATCTCTGTGGTGACTAGCACAAGCATGCAAAGTAGGCTCCGTAATATTTCTGATTTCAGGGACTTAGTGATTTCTCTAAGTCCTTGTCTGCTGTAATTTTGTTGCCATGTAAACTTGATGCTACAGAGAGATCCATGCATATTTTGGAGATGTTCAGTAAGGATGTTTTGTAGCTATAGTTGGAATTGATCCATTCCTGCAATTGTTTGCAATTATGGAGTGCCATAGCATGACTCAATCTTGCTCTACGTTTGCTATGAAATATTTCTGGCAGATTCTTAACATGATTTGCAATCTTGCCAAGCTTATTGTAGTTGATCCATACATGCTATGTAATTGTTGTTGCCATGGTTAGCTTCATAAACATGCCATCTTGCTGTAGGTATGCTTGGTTTGTCATGCATTGCTTTGTAGCGAGTGCATCAAGCTCGCAAAGAGGCCTACATATTATTATTTCTGCCATGCTCTGTTTTCTGCTAAGTCTGAAACCTGATAACGAAACTTGCTATGTTTACATGCTTTCCATCATATCTTCTGATCCTTTTTGTCTCATGGTCAGTAAGGGACTTTTGTCATGTGCTTTTAGTACAACACTGCAATTCCTTGTTTTGCTATGTTAAGTTCCTGTAGCATGTTGATTTCGTGCTCTGAACATTGCTACCTGATGCTGATTTCTGCCATGTCCAGTTTTTCACTAAGTCTGTGAACCTGTAATCTTTTGCACTTTTGCCATGCTTGTTTGAGCTTGATATGTTGTGAACTAGCCGTAGCTCAATGTTCATCTTTTGTCAAGAATCTCCTGTAGTTTACTTTGATATGCTTTGTTGCTATGTTGGGGTGCTGTAGCATTGTTTCTTGTTGCATTTTAAGTGCTATCTTGCTGTTTATCGCAGTTTAGTGCCATTCTTGTTTTGCTTGCCATTTGCAAACCGTGCATCCGATTCCGGTGATCTTTATATCGATTTCGACCGAAATCATCTCACCTTTCCAGTGGCATGCTTGGTTTGCCAATTTACTTCCATGTTCATCTTTTTCCTTCCGGAGCACGCATATGCATCGCATATCATATCTTGCATATCATACATGTTTTGCATCATGTTGCTTGCGCATTTCTCGTTGATGATTGTGGTTCCGTTTGTTTGTGTTCTTGTCTTCGGTAGAGCCAGGAGACGAGTTCGTGAATGAGGAACCTGTCGAGTACGCTTACGAGGATCAAGCTTTCGACAACTCTGAGAATCTTGCAGGCAAGATGACCACCCCTCGAAATCACTTCTATCTTTGCTATGCTAGTTGTTCGCTCTATTGCCATGCTCGCTACCTATCACTTGCTATATCATGTCTCCCATTTTAGCCATGTCAGCCCTAACCATCCTTTCCTAGCAAACCGTTGTTTGGCTATGTTACCGCTTTTGCTCAGCCCTTCTTATAGCGTTGCTAGTTGCAGGTGAAGTTGAAGTTTGTTCCATGTCGGAACATGGATATGTTGGGATATCACAATATCTCTTATTTAATTAATGCATCTATATATATTTGGTAAAGGGTGGAAGGCTCGGCCTTATGCCTGGTGTTTTGTTCCACTCTTGCCGCCCTAGTTACTGTTATACCGGGATTATGTTCCTTGAGTTTGCGTTCCTTACACGGTCGGGTGATTTATGGGACCCCCTTGACAGTTCGCCTTGAATAAAACTCCTCTAGCAAGGCCCAACTTTGGTTTTACCATTCGCCGCCTAAGCCTTTTTCCCCTGGGTTTTCGCGAGCCCGAGGGTCATCTTATTTTAACCCCCGGACTAGTGTTCCTACGAATGCTGGCCCAAACTGGGCGATGTCCGGCGCCCCCTGGGCAACCAAGGTCTATGCCAACCAGACGTCTTGCCCATCCGGTGTGCCCTGAGAACGAGATATGTGCAGCTCTTATCGGGATTTGTCGGCACATTCGGGCGGCTTTGCTGGTCTTGTTTTACCATTGTCGAGATGTCTTGTAAACCGGGATTCCGAGACTGATCGGGTCATTCCGGGAGAAGGTTTATCCTTCGTTGACCGTGAGAGCTTATGATGGGCTAAGTTGGGACACCCCTGCAGGGTATTATCTTTCGAAAGCCGTGCCCGCGGTTATGAGGCAGATGGGAATTTGTTAATGTCCGTTTGTAGATAACTTGTCACTTGACCCAAGTAAAATACATCAACTGCGTGAGTAGCCGTGATGGTCTCTTCTCGGTGGAGTCCGGGAAGTGAACACGGTCTGTGTTATGTATGACGTAAGTAGGTGTTCAGGACCTCTTCTTGGTCATTGCTAGATGACGACCGTTCCGTTGCTTCTCTTCTCGCTCTCATTTGCGCAAGTTAGCCACCATATATGCTTTTGCCGCTGCAGCTCCACCTCATTACACCATTCTCCCCCTATAAGCTTAAATAGTCTTGATCTCGCGGGTGTGAGATTGCTGAGTCCCCGTGACTCACAGATTCTACCAAAACAGTTGCAGGTGCCGACGATGCCAGTGCAGATGATGGCGTCGATCTCAAGTGGGAGTTCGACGAGGAACGTGGTCGTTACTATGTGTCTTTTCCTGATGATCAGTAGTGGAGCCCAGTTGGGACGATCGGGGATCTAGCATTTGGGGTTATCTTATTTTCATCTGGTTTTTGACCGTAGTCGGTCTATATGATTGTATTTTGGATGATGTATGATGATATTTATGTATTGTGTGATGTGGCGATTGTAAGCCAACTCTTTATCCCATTCTTTTTCATTACAGGGGATTGTGTGAAGATGACCCTTCTTGCGACAAAACCACTATGCGGTTATGCCTCTAAGTCGTGCCTCGACACGTGGGAGATATAGCCGCATCGTGGGCGTTACAAGTTGGTAATCAGAGCCATCCCCGACTTAGGAGCCCCCTGCTTGATCGAATCGCTGGCGTTGTTGAGTCTAGAACAAAAATGTTTTCAGTCTTAGGATTATATATATCGGAGAGTAGGATTCTTTTTACTCCTCAGTCCCTTCGTCGCTCTGGTGAGGTCTCCTGACGTAGAAGTTTTGACTATTCTCTCCTCAAATTTCACTAAAAAAAATTTTTTGGATCACGCGGGTATCTTGGAATCGTTCCGATGGTTTTGTGACGAGAACATTGTTCTTGGTGCCTCCTGACATTTAGGGGTTGTGGCAGTGTCCCGGGGAGTTGAGCTCCGAGGTGTTGTCGTCACAATTTTATCGTTGCAGTTCTGGAATACCTGAGTTTCGCCGACATCGAAATCTCTTTTATGCAGTTGTTGGTGAGATCACCTCGACGCCACCCAGTACTGGGGCGGGAGTTCGGGAGTATTGCCATAACTTGTATAACGGATGTTTTTCGAAGGTTGAGGTAAACGATTTCCGAAGGTTTCTTGGTTCTGTGTTGACGGATGGATACAGCTGGATCTAGGGATTGTTAGTTTGGGTGATATATTTTGTGTCCCCTGTATCCCCTACACCAGATTGCATAACCAGAAAGTTTCGGGAGTTTATAAGTGGGAATTCTAGTAGCCTTAGGATATCTTTCCGACAGACGCATGATATGAGATTGGGGTTCGACGTCTAGTGGTCCGCCTTTCCACGGTTGATTATACACTGGTCTCGTTGTGTCTTAAAGAGTCCATGGCTATGCCGACTCGGGGACGCTTCGTATGTCATGTGCACAGCCTTGTACATGATGGTGCTGTACGATTGAGCCCGTGTGGGCCCCACCACGAAAACTTCGGACGAAATATCTATCATATGTTTGTTCCGGCTTATTCTACAAGCCAATACTTTGTTTTATTTTGTATTGTGGTATTCGAGTTCCTTCGAATTCATATGTTCATTCCATATCCTTTTTCAAGTAGCTTCTCAACTTATGGAGGTGTGATGATTTACTACGGAATTCATTCGTTCATCTTCGTTCGAATGTTTATTGTGAAGACTATATGTTGCAATTTCTATCCGTTGATTCTACTTATCTATTTGTCTATCAAGATGCTAACGGATGTCACCCTCTTCAGGATGGCTCCGCCAACGTGTCAGAATCCGGATCGCAATGAAGGGAGTCAAGCGAACCCTCCGCCACCACCTCCACCTCCGGAGGCATGGCAAGCAATCATGGCAGCCACCAACGCCAATGCTCAGATGATTCTGCAACTCTTGCAAGAACGTAATCAAGGGCAAGGCAATCAAGGCAATCAAGGTCAAGGCAACAATCAGTTTCACTTTGCCACTCTCAACCAGTTTCTTGCAAATCAGCCCAAGTCTTTCAGCTACTGTGCCGAGGCCACGGATGCCGATGATTGGCTCGTGGACATCAACAAGCATTTTGAATGTAGCAATGTCAGGCCTGAGGACTATGTCAAGTTTGCTTCTTTCCAGCTCAAGGACGAAGCTGCTGATTGGTTTCAGCAATACAAAGATTCCAGAGGAGGTCGTGTGATCACTTGGACTGACTTCTGTCGGGACTTCAAAGCGCACCACATTCCACAAAGTGTTGTTGAGAGCAAGCGTGAGGAGTTCCGCAATCTCAAGCAAGGCAACATGTCTGTGTATCAATACAACATTCAGTTTCAGAAACTTGCTCGCTTCGCTAAACAAGACGTTCCTGATGAAAAGAGTATGATCTATCACTTCAGAGGTGGCCTTAAAGAGGATCTGCAGTTAGCTCTTGTTCTTGTTGAGCCTACTCAGTTTGATCAATTCTACAATATGGCACTGAAGCAAGAGGCTGCTCAGCTCAAGAGTGAGGCTTCTAAGAAAAGAGTTAGAGACGTAGTTCAGTCTTCTTCTTCCTCACTTGTGACAGCTAAGCAACAGAAGTTCTGGTTTCCTCCTCCTCCTCCGTTTCGTCAGCCTTACCAGCAGAAGAACAAAGGTGGCCATGGTTCTTCCAACTCTTCCAACTCTGGCTATCAGAACAAGTCTCAGAATCAAGCTCCAAAGTCCAATGCTCCTTATCACCGTCCACTCTCAGAGGTGACTTGCAACAAATGTCAGCAGAAAGGTCACTATGCTAACAAGTGCTTCAACCAGAGGCGTCTTCCTCCTCCTCCTCCTGTCAGATCTTCCAGCAATGCAGTGTCAAGCATAATCCAAAGTCTGCAAAGGTGAACATGATGAATGCAGCTCAAGCGGAGGAATCTACTGATGTGATAATGGGTAATCTTCCTGTTAATGATATTCCTGCAAAAGTTCTTTTTGATACTGGTGCATCTATTTCTTTCATATCAAGACCTTTTGCATCCATGAACAATTTGCATACTGTTGATCTGCCTAAGCCGATAGCGGTTTCCTCTCCGGGATTATTCATGAATACCAAAATGATGGCTCCCGATGTTTCTATCAAGATGGGCAATTATAAATTCCAGTCTTCTCCAATGGTCCTTGGTGACTCGGATATTGATCTTATTCTCGGGATGGACTGGCTTTCTAAGCACAAGGCTCAACTTGATTGTGCTGCCAGGGAAATTCAATTGACACACTCGTCTGAGGATGTGATTATTTTTGCTGCTCGTGATGAAACCATTCGGTTTTTCTCTCTCAATGAGAAGGGCGAATTGAATGCCATCTCTCAAAATCCAGTCGTTTGCGAGTATCAAGATGTCTTTCCAGAAGAGCTTCCGGGTATGCCTCCTCATCGGCCAGTTGAGTTCGTTATCGAACTAGAGCCTGGCACTGAACCCGTTTGCAAGCGTCCATACAAGCTTGGACCTAACGAGCTGAAGGAATTGAAGAAACAGCTCGATGAACAAGAACGTCTGGGTTTGATCAGACCGAGTTCTTCTCCATGGGGTTGTGGTGTTCTTTTTGTCAAGAAGAAGGATGGCACGGACCGACTTTGTGTCGACTACCGTCCATTGAACAAGAAGACAATCAAGAACAAGTATCCACTTCCCAACATCAATGAGCTATTTGAGCAACTCAAAGGTGCTAAAGTATTCTCGAAGCTTGACCTTCGTATGGGTTATCATCAGATTCGCATTCGTGAAGAAGATATTCCCAAGACAGCATTCAGAACGAGCTTTGGTTCTTATGAATATACTGTCGTGTCTTTCGGCCTTGTCAATGCTCCTCCGGTGTTCTCTCGGATGATGAATTTCATCTTCAACCCCTATACCAATGAATTCGTTCTGGTGTATCTCGATGATATCTTGGTCTTCTCCAAGAATAAACAGGATCATGCCAAACATTTGCGATTGGTGCTCGACAAGCTCAGAGAGTATCAATTCTATGCGAAGTTCTCCAAATGTGAGTTTTGGCTCGATGAAGTTCTTTTCCTTGGTCACATCATCTCTGCCAAGGGCATCGCTGTTAACCCCGAGAAGGTGTCCGCAGTTGTGGATTGGGAACCTCCTCAAAATGTCAAGCAGCTCCGCAGCTTTCTGGGTCTTGCAAGCTATTGCCGAAGATTCGTTGAGAATTTCTCCAAGATTGCAAAACCTCTTTCCAACCTCCTTCAGAAGCATGTGAAGTATGTCTGGTCTCCTGAGTGTGACGTTGCTTTCAACACTCTCAAAGAGAAACTAGTCACAGCTCCTGTCTTGACTCCTCCTGATGAATCCAAGCCGTATGAAGTTTTCTGTGATGCTTCTCTCCAAGGTCCCGGTGCTGTGTTAATGCAAGAGAAGAAAGTTGTGGCCTATACCTCTCGGCAGTTGAAGCCCAACGAGAAGAACTACCCCACTCACGATCTTGAGTTGGCGGCAGTTGTCCATGCATTGATTACGTGGAGACATCTCTTGTTGGGAAGACAAGTGGACATTTTCACTGATCACAAGAGTCTCAAGTATATCTTCACTCAGCCCAACCTCAACCTCAGGCAGACTCGATGGGTCGAAATTATTCAAGAGTACAATCTGAGTATTGAATATACTCCAGGCAAAGCAAATGTCATTGCAGATGCTTTAAGCAGGAAGGCTTATTGCAACAGCTTAATCCTCAAGCCTTTCCAACCGGATCTTTGTGAAGCTTTCCGCAAGCTGAATCTCGAAGTTGTTCCTCAAGGCGTTCTTGCCAACCTCATAGTATCTCCTACTTTGGAAGATCAAATTCGTGAGGCACAACTCCTTGATGCCATGGTGAAGAAGGTGAAACGTGGTATCGACAAGGGTCTTTCCAAATACAACTGCTATCGCATTGATGACAGAGACACTTTGTTCTTCGAGGACCGGATTGTGGTTCCTAAAGGTGATCTAAGGAAAGTCATAATGAACGAGGCGCACAATTCTCTCCTTTCCATTCATCCTGGAAGTACGAAGATGTATCATGACCTCAAGCAGTCGTATTGGTGGACTCGAATGAAGCGAGAAATTGCTCAATTCGTGAATGAATGTGATGTCTGTCGAAGAGTGAAAGGAGAACAGCAACGACCAGCTGGTCTCCTCCAACCTCTTGCTATCCCAGAATGGAAGTTTGATCATATCGAAATGGACTTCGTGACTGGATTTCCCAAGTCCAAGCGCGGAAATGACGCTATCTTCGTTGTCATCGACAAGCTCTCTAAAGTGGCTCATTTCCTTCCAATCAAAGAATCCATCACAACAGCTCAGCTGGGAGAGCTTTACACCTCCATAATTGTCTCCTTGCACGGCATTCCACAATTGATTTCTTCAGATCGTGGAAGTATCTTCACCTCTAAGTTCTGGGACTCCTTCCAGAGGGCCATGGGCACAAACATTCGCTTCAGCACAGCCTTCCATCCTCAAACTAGTGGCCAAGTCGAGCGAGTCAATCAAATTCTTGAAGATATGCTCAGGGCTTGTGTCATTTCCTTTGGCATGAAATGGGAAGATTGTCTTCCTTATGCTGAATTCTCCTACAACAACAGCTTCCAAGCGAGTTCGGGCAAGGCCCCATTCGAGATTCTCTATGGCAGAAAGTGCCGTACTCCTCTCAATTGGTCAGAGACTGGTGAACGCCAACTTCTTGGCAATGACTTAATCACTGAAGCTGAAGAAATGTGTAAAGTCATCCGTGATAATCTCAAAGCCGCGCAATCGCGCCAGAAGAGTTACTATGATAGTAAGCATCGTGATTTGGCTTTCGAGATCGGAGACCATGTCTACCTCCGCGTCTCTCCAATGAAAGGCACTCGTCGTTTCGGTATCAAAGGGAAGCTTGCCCCTAGATACGTGGGTCCTTTCAAGATCATTGGCAAAAGAGGCGACCTCGCCTATCAACTTGAGCTTCCTTCCAACTTTGCGAACATGCACGATGTGTTCCACGTGTCACAGCTCCGCAAGTGCTTCAAGACGCCTGAGCACACTATCAACTTCGAAGAGATTGACCTCCAAGAAGATTTGTCTTATCATGAGCACCCCGTTGCTATTCTTGAAGAAACTGAGCGCAAGACTCGCAACAAGTCTATCAAATTCCTGAAAGTGAAGTGGTCGCACCATTCCGACCGGGAAGCCACCTGGGAAGGCGAGGACCATCTCCGTTCCGAATATCCGGAGTTCTTTCAGTCCTAGATCTCGGGACGAGATCCTCTCGTAGTGGTGGAGTGTTGTAACACCCCGCATGTAACTTGCCATATTTGTAACTCCGACTCTTGCCATTTTCGGCTATGTGTTATGTTTTTCCCTCCGTTGTCGGGTTTTGTCTTTCGTTTTGTATTTTGTCATGTCATGCATTTTCATATCATGTCATCATGCGCATTGCATTTGCATACGTGTTCGTCTCATGCATCCAAGCATTTTCCCCGTTGTCCGTTTTCCAATCCGGCGCTC
Source organism: Aegilops tauschii subsp. strangulata (assembly GCF_002575655.3). NCBI lineage: Eukaryota > Viridiplantae > Streptophyta > Magnoliopsida > Poales > Poaceae > Aegilops > Aegilops tauschii. Next base: position 263,058,197 of record NC_053040.3, read on the forward strand.
CTATCTCCTCCGGTGCACCCCTCTTGTTTTCTTTCGTGTGCGTGTGTCAAACTTTCTCGGAATGGACCGAGGCTTGTCAAGTGGCCTTAATATACCACGCGGAGGCTAGCGGTCAAGTTTCGTTCCATTCGGAGGTCGTTTGGTACTCCAACGGTTAACCGGGCATCCGCAAAGTCCATTTGAGTGTCCAGCAAAAACCCCTCCAAAACCAGCCCAAAACCCACCAAACTCTCTTCCATGCTCTAGGTCGTTCGATCACGATCGTGTGGGCGAAAACCGCACCTCATTTGGAGCCTCCTAGCTCCCTCTACCTATAAATATGTGGGCATCCCGAAAACGAAATCACAAACGAAACCCTAACCCTCTCCCTCCGCGCCGCACCGGACGCGTCCGCTCCGGCCGGACAACGTCCGCCGCGCCGACCGGCCAACCAGATCGCGACACGTGTTGCCGCCGCCCTCTCCACCGCGCCGGCCAACGAAGCCCGCCGCGGGCCCGCCGGCCCGTTCGCCGCCGCCCCGCGCCTGCCTCCCGTGCCCGCGCCGCCGCTTGCCCGCACCGGCGCCGTGCCCGCGCGCCGCCGCCGGGCGCCGACCGCTGCCGCCTTGCTCGTCTCCGGCCGCCGCCCGCCGGGCCCCGCATCGCCGCCGTCCTCCTCCGACGCCGCCGGCCCCGCCGTCCTCTTCTCCCTCCAGAAGCCGCGCCTCCTCTCCTTCCTTCCCCGTCGCCGGCGAGCGATCCCCGGCCAGATCTGGATCGGTAGTCCCGTTGACTTCTTCCCCCGAGCCCCTTTTTATTTTCCAAGTCCTTGAATTTTATCAGCACATGCCTATGTTCGGGATGCGATAACTTCTTGCATGTAGCTCCGATTCACGCGTATAATATGTCAAATTGTTCGCCTCGTGATGCTCTTCATTTTGTTCAATTACACCATGTTCATTAGAGGTCATCTTGATGCCCAAAGCTTCGTTGAAGAGGGCTAGTTGCTGTTATTCTCTGGTTCTTATCAGAACTTGGAGATTTGTCATTTTAGTATCATTAAATCTGTGCATCTTTTGAGCATGAGCTCTACATGTGTTTTGAAGTATGCCATGCCATCTTTCCAGTGGTATAGTCAATGTATTTTTGTGATATTTGTGGTGACTAGCACAAGCATGCAAATTAGGCTCCGTAATATTTCTGATTTCAGGGACTTAGTGATTTCTCTAAGTCCTTGTCTGCTGTAATTTTGTTGCCATGTAAACTTGATGCTACAGAGAGATCCATGCATATTTTGGAGATGTTCAGTAATGATGTTTTGTAGCTATAGTTGTAGTTGATACATTTCTGCAATTATTTGCAATTATGGTGTGCCATAGCATGACTCAATCTTGCTCTACGTTTCCTATAAAATATTTCTGGCAGATTCTTAACATGATTTGCAATTTTGCCAAGCTTATTGTAGTTGATCCATACATGCTATGTAATTGTTGTTGCCATGGTTAGCTTCATAAACATTCCATCTTGCTGTAGGTATGCTTGGTTTGTCATGCATTGCTTTGTAGCGAGTGCATCAAGCTCGCAAAGAGGCCTACATATTATTATTTCTGCCATGCTCTGTTTTCTGCTAAGTCTGAAACCTGATAACGAAACTTGCTATGTTTACATGCTTTCCATCATATCTTCTGATCCTTTTTGGCTCATGGTCAGTAAGGGACTTTTGTCGTGTGATTTTAGTACAACACTGCAATGCCTTGTTTTGCTATGTTAAGTTCCTGTAGCATGTTGATTTCGTGCTCTGAACATTGCTACCTGATGCTGATTTCTGCCATGTCCAGTTTTTCACTAAGTCTGTGAACCTGTAATCTTTTGCACTTTTTCCATGCTTGTTTGAGCTTGATATGTTGTGAACTAGCCGTAGCTCAATGTTCATCTTTTGTCAAGCATCTCCTGTAGTTTACATTGATATGCTTTGTTGCTATGTTGGGGTGCTGTAGCATTGTTGCTTGTTGCATTTTAAGTGCTATCTTGCTGCTTATCGCAGTTTAGTGTCATTCTTGTTTTGCTTGCCATTTGCAAACCGTGCATCCGATTCCGGTGATCTTTATATCGATTTCGACCGAAATCATCTCACCTTTCCAGTGGCATGCTTGGTTTGCCAATTTACTTCCATGTTCATCTTTTTCCTTCCGGAGCACGCATATGCATCGCATATCATATCTTGCATATCATACATGTTTTGCATCATGTTGCTTGCGCATTTCTCGTTGATGATTGTGGTTCCGTTTGTTTGTGTTCTTGTCTTCGGTAGAGCCGGGAGACGAGTTCGTGAACGAGGAACCTGTCGAGTACGCTTACGAGGATCAAGCTTTCGACAACTCTGAGAATCTTGCAGGCAAGATGACCACCCCTCGAAATCACTTCTATCTTTGCTATGCTAGTTGTTCGCTCTATTGCCATGCTCGCTACCTATCACTTGCTATATCATGTCTCCCATTTTAGCCATGTCATCCCTAACCATCCTTTCCTAGCAAACCGTTGTTTGGCTATGTTACCGCTTTTGCTCAGCCCTTCTTATAGCGTTGCTAGTTGCAGGTGAAGTTGAAGTTTGTTCCATGTCGGAACATGGATATGTTGGGATATCACAATATCTCTTATTTAATTAATGCATCTATATATATTTGGTAAAGGGTGGAAGGCTCGGCCTTATGCCTGGTGTTTTGTTCCACTCTTGCCGCCCTAGTTACTGTTATACCGGGATTATGTTCCTTGAGATTGTGTTTCTTACACGGTCGGGTGATTTATGGGACCCCCTTGACAGTTCGCCTTGAATAAAACTCCTCCAGCAAGGCCCAACTTTGGTTTTACCATTCGCCGCCTAAGCCTTTTTCCCCCGGGTTTTCGCGAGCCCGAGGGTCATCTTATTTTAACCCCCGGACCAGTGTTCCTTCGAATGCTGGCCCAAACTGGGCGATGTCCGGCGCCCCCTGGGCAACCAGGGTCTATGCCAACACAACGTCTTGCCCATCCGGTGTGCCCTGAGAACGAGATATGTGCAGCTCTTATCGGGATTTGTCGGCACATTCGGGCGGCTTTGCTGGTCTTGTTTTACCATTGTCGAGATGTCTTGTAAACCGGGATTCCGAGACTGATCGGGTCGTTCCGGGAGAAGGTTTATCCTTCGTTGACCGTGAGAGCTTATGATGGGCTAAGATGGGACACCCCTGTAGGGTATTATCTTTCGAAAGCCGTGCCTGCGGTTATGAGGCAGATGGGAATTTGTTAATGTCCGGTTGTAGATAACTTGTCACTTGACCCAAGTAAAATACATCAACTGCGTGAGTAGCCGTGATGGTCTCTTCTCGGCGGAGTCCGGGAAGTGAACACGGTCTGTGTTATGTATGACGTAAGTAGGTGTTCAGGACCTCTTCTTGGTCATTGCTAGATGACGACCGTTCCGTTGCTTCTCTTCTCGCTCTCATTTGCGCAAGTTAGCCACCATATATGCTTTTGCCGCTGCAGCACCACCTCATTACACCGTTCTCCCCCTATAAGCTTAAATAGTCTTGCTCTCGCGGGTGTGAGATTGTTGAGTCCCCGTGACTCACAGATTCTACCAAAATATTTGCAGGTGCCGACGATGCCAGTGCAGATGATGGCGTCGATCTCAAGTGGGAGTTCGACGAGGAACGTGGTCGTTACTATGTGTCTTTTCCTGATGATCAGTAGTGGAGCCCAGTTGGGATGATCGGGGATCTAGCATTTGGGGTTATCTTATTTCCATCTGGTTTTTGACCGTAGTCGGTCTATATGATTGTATTTTGGATGATGTATGATGATATTTATGTATTGTGTGAAGTGGCGATTGTAAGCCAACTCTTTATCCCATTCTTGTTCATTACATGGGATTGTGTGAAGATGACCCTTCTTGCGACAAAACCACTATGCGGTTATGCCTCTAAGTCGTGCCTCGACACGTGGGAGATATAGACGCATCGTGGGCGTTACAGTATCAATTGATTATGAAAACAAAGTTCCTATCTATGATGATTATGGTGATGACATGCATGCTATAAAGAATTATGATAACCATGAAACTTGTCATCATGATTTTAATTTTCAATCTCATGATAGTTATTTTGTTGAGTTTGCTCCCACTACTATTCATGAGAATAAATTTGCTTATGTGGAGAGTAAGATAATTTCTATGCTTGTGGATCATGAAAAGAATGCTTTATGTGATAGTTATATTGTTGAATTCATTCATGATGCTACTTAAAATTATTATGAGAGAGGAATATATGTTTCTACATATCTAAATAATATCAAATTTCTTCTCTATGTGTTGAAAGTTTTGAAGTTGCACTTGTTTTTCCTTCCTATGCTAGTTATTTCTTGCTCCCATAAATTGTTTGATCACAAAATCCCTATGCATAGGAAGTGGGTTAGACATAAATGTGATTTCCATGTGATTCATGATGCTCTCTTCATGTTTTAATTCTTATCTTTTATGCGAGCATCATTGAAAGCATCATGCTAGCTAAAAGACATTAAAGAAAAACGCTTGTTGGGAGACAACTCAACATTTACCTGTATTGTTTTTTGTGTGTTCACATGATTAACCTACTGTAGTAATCATGTTTTATAGCTTTTGTTTCAATAAAGTGCCAAGTAAAGCCTTTGGGATAGCATAGATGATAGTTGACTTGATTCTATGCAAAAATAGGAAATTTTGTGCCCAGTAATAGAATTGATCTGAATGTGATAAATTCTTGATTTTTTTAAATATGCTTGATTTACAAATTCCCAATGTTGTCCTAATTTTTCAGAATTTTTTTAGTAGCATAAGTATGCTCAAAGTTCATATTATTACAGACCGTTCTGTTTTTGACAGATTTTGTTTTCAATGCATAGTTTGCTTGTTTTCTAGTTTCTATGGAATATATTGCTCAATGTAAATTGTGGAAATGATAATTCAAGTAGGCATTGTGTGAGAACAATTATGAATCTTGTCTTTGACAGTACCAAAGTGAATGATTTGTCTTTATCATACTAACCTATCTCACGAAGTTCCGTTAAGCTTGGTGTGATTGAACATTTCAAGCTTTGGGTCAGATATCAATATGAGGAGAATAAGGAGTGACAAGACCCTAAGCTTGGGGATTCCAAAGGCACCCCAAGGTAATATTCAAGTAAGACCCAAGCAACTAAGCTTGGGGATGCCTCGGAAGGCATCCCCTCTTTCGTCTCCAACAATATCGGTAAGCTTACTTGAGGCTATATTTTTATTCATCACATGATATGAGTTTTGCTTGGAGTGTCATTTTCTTTTCTTTTGATTTGCTTGTTGTTATTTAATTTTTTTCATCTTTTATTTCAATAAAAATGTCAAGTATAGCCTTCGCCATGCTTATTTTGTAAGTCTTTATGTGGCTGTTTGAAAAAAAAGTTGCACGCTAGTGCATGAATTCTTGAGAAAACTAAGAATGTGATAACACGTTGAATTTTCTTTGCACAATATGATATGATAAATTTTCTACAGTGTGGTAATTTTTCATAATTTTTGGAGTTAGGGAAGTATGAATATTCTTGCATCCTTTACAGACTGTCCTATTTAGGCAGATTGATGTTATGTTTGCATTGTTAGCATATGTTTGCTTGTTAAATGATTCTATTTGAGGATAGGGATATTAAATATGCAGAGGCATTTAGTATGCAATGTTAAATAATAATTTTAGTGATTTGCTATAGTAGAGAATGATAAGGTTTTTGCATTGATTTATACTAACTGATCTCACGATTTCTTGTTGAGTTAGGGTGGATGATGTTTTTTTAGGTTTAGGGAAACCATCATATAAAAGTAATTAAGGAGACACAAAAGCTCAAGCTTAGGGATTCCCAAGGCATCCCAAGATAATATGTCAAGAATTCTCAACCATATAAGCTTGGGGATGCCCCGGTAGGCATCCCACCTTTCTTCATCAATAATTATCGGTTAGTATCGGTGAGCCTAAGTTTTTGCTTCTTCACATGAACTGTGCTATTCTTGGAATGTCATTTTATTTTATTTTTACTGTTGTTTTAATAAAATAGTTAGATCCGAAAGTTTTTAAATAAGAGAGATTCCTCAAATAGCTACCCATTTATGTAACTACTCGCATGATCTTCCACTACAAAAAAATACACTTCCGTGATGATACATGTTTGTCATAGTAGGTCACGTTTTCTTTCATGCATGTACATCCATGACGATTTCATGATAGAATCAAGATAGTCATATCTGTGCTATCATAGAAGTGTTCCATGACAATACCAAAATTATTATCACGGAAGTGTTCAGTTCCATGATGATAAATGACGCGTCATGGAAGTGCTTTCGTCAAGGGTAACCGACACGTGGCATCCACCGTAACGGGTTGCCGTTAAGCTATCGGGTCCGGTTGTGGATCTGATAACCTGATAACAGCAACAACCAATGGGGATATTCCACGTGTAAAATTCTCATTCGCTGGCGGATCCACGTGTCAGCTCAGCGTTGGGACAGATGTCATCCAGTGAATGGACGGGATGCGCCTATGATACGAACACACTGTCGGCATCCTAGGAACGGGGGTACCGAGACTTGCCTGCCTGCGGCTCATGGCATGGCTCCACCAACAGCCTGGTACGACCCATCTTTAGCAGCAACCACTCAAGACCCTCGCGAGGGGCCAAGCCTCATGAGGCGGACGACACCAAGACCTCCCTGGAGGCGGCGTCACTAGGCTGGCTCCCGAGGAGCGGAGATATCTTTGCAAGGGGCACCTCGCGAGGTTCACGTGACGTGAGCCATGAAGACCAAGGCCAGGCGGGCGCCAACGGGTGCAGTATACCAGTTTCCTCTTTGGTGCTAAAGAGGCTGGCGCAGGCGAGGAGTCGAGAGGCATCAGGCAAAGGTTTCCATATCGGTGCAACAAGACCAAGACCAGTAGGACGGTAGGACGGAGGTCATCGCGGAGCCCACAGCTGCATCACCACCAGAGCCTTTGGCAGGCGAAGACCACCTTTTGTTAGGATAGCTTGTAGTAGTTGTTTCCCTTCAAAATTGGCTGTTGTTGGACCCCTTCCCGCCTACATTTGAGAAGAGGACCAGGGCCTCCATAAATAGGACTAGCCACCACCATAGGAAGGGGACGGATCATTCAGACCACGCTCACACGCACCAGCTCACCAAGCTCAAGAACACCCCTCCTCAGGAGGCTGTCCATCCATTGTACTTGTTCATCCTCAGCCTGCGAGGCAATCCAACACCACCACACTGGCGTAGGGTATTACACCACTACGGTGGACCGAACCAGTATAAACCTCTGTGTCCCGTGTTCTTTGGGTTCGTCGAGCTAGGCCGTGTGATCGTTGAGCGGGCGAGCTAGGGATAGAGAGTTCTTCGTGCGCACCCCAGAGTTCGAACCTCAAGGGTTTGCCGGAACCCACAATCTGACATTTGGCGCGCTAGGTAGGGGTGCGCTGAAGCCTTTCTTCCGTCGATCGACGCACCACTGCTCCGCCGCATACATGGCCGACGCTCACCGAGCCCGCGCTGAGCGCCGGGCCATCCTTGTTACTCGCGTCGCTCAGACGGCGCTCGTTGGAGGACCTCTCCACTGTTCTCCATCGCCCGCTGCCAACGTCGGCACCGGCCTGGCGGGTAACGAGCAGCAAGCTTCATCATTGCATCCCTCTGTGCGGCGGGCCGGACGCACAGCCACCCCGTCGCTGACTCCGGCTAGCTCATCGTCCCACGCTCGTCGAGCACCCACAGACGTGCAGGCCGCGCTTCTCATGGCACGCGAGCTCCTGTGTTACCGCCCGGTCGATGACCTCTACGAAGACTGGCTGGACCGCATCGCCGAGCTCGTCAGCGCCGTTGGGGGCACTCCCGTACCATCCCTCTCGCTGCCTTGTCCACCTCCTGCTATGGGCAACGTAGCCCATGGAGCGCCTCCACCGCCTCCGCATCAAGATGACGCCCTCGCACCAAGACGCGCGGCCACGAGGCGCGGCCCACCACGCAGGGCACCCGCGCACGAAGAAGGAAGCTGCCAACAGATCCGGCGGCCACAAGAAGACGCTCCTGCGCTCCCTGCACCACCACGTCAAGACCGCGTGCCGCTTGCGGCGGCGGCACAAGGGTACTAGGACCGGGCTCCGCCTCCACGACGGGCTCTAGTGACCACGGTGGGCTGCCGTGCCTTCACCCCCGAGCTGCGCAGCGTCATCTGGCCCGGCAAGTTCAAGCCCGACCCGCCTCCGTGCTACGACGGCACCCCCGACCCTGTTGAGTTCTTGAAGCTCTATGAACTGAGCATTGAGGCGGCCAACGGCGATGAGAAGGTCCTGGCGCACTGGTTTCCCATGGCTCTCAAGGACGGCGCACGCTCGTTGCTCCTGAACCTGCCCGCGGGATTGATCTCCTCCTGGGACGAGATGCGCGAGCGTTTCATCGCCAACATCCAGGGCACACGCGACCGCCCGCCGGCCGCGGGTGACCTGCAGCGCATCAAGCAACATCTAGGGGAAACCGTGTAGAAGTACATCCAGCACTTTACCAGCGTTCGCCTCAAGATCCCCAAGGTGACGGACGAAGCCACCATCTCAGCATTCTTCGATGGCAACCGTGATGTCAACATGAAGGAGGAGCTCGCCATCCACGAGGACCTACGCACGGCTCTAGAGATGTTCAACATGGCGACCAAGTGCACGAGAGCTAAGGAGGGGCGCCTCTCCCTCCTCGAGCTTCCAGCCGCCGACCCAGAAGACAAGAAGGCCAAGACCAAGGATGTGAAGCACAAGGGAGCAGCGGTGCTTGTGGCCGAGCCAGAGATGAAACGCGGCTGCGACCACCCGTAGTCTTCCAAGGGCAGCCGACCATTCTGCGCCTTCCACAACGTACATAGCCACAACTCCAACGACTGTCAGGAGCTCAGGGCCATCCGTCATGGGCGCTTCGGTCGATGCCCCGAGCGCAAAGACCGGGGCTACGGCTGAGGAGGAGGACAAAGTGGAGGACGCTGGGACTACCGCGGCCCCCGCCAGGAGTGGCGTGACCGGCCTCGTGAGGACCGCTGGTAGGACCAGCCTCGTGAGGGTGCCTGGAGGCAGCAGCCTCATGAGGACCATCCTCAGGGAAAAGCTGGCCTCCCTCCGCTACAGCCACCGCCGAGGAGGAACGATGACCACCATTAGGACGAGGGTGCTGGGGGCTTCCAAGAGCTGCGCGCCAGCGCCTCCATATTGGGTGTCGCTCAGGCCCTAGCCTCCCAGCGCATCTTCAAGCAGTTCACCTGCGAGGTGAACGCGGCCCTCCCCCGGCTCGAGACCACACGCCCGCTCAGGTGGTCCAACTGCGCCATTACCTTCAACTCGTCAGACCAGCTCAAGTGCGCAGTGATGGCTAGCGCCCTCCCGATGCTCTGCTCGCCAGTCATCAGTAATGTCCAAGTCACCATGACCCTCATCGACGGTGGCGCAAGACTCAACGTCCTTTCAATTGAGTAGTTCGACCGCCTCCAAGTGCCATATGATCAGCTACAGCCTACCAAGCCATTCTCAGGAGTGACCGACGGCTCCACCACCCCGACATGGCAGATTCGCCTCCCTGTCACCTTCGGCCAGCGCGAAAACTACCGCATCGAGCTCATTGACTTCGACGTCGCCCACATCCGCCTGTCGTACAATGCCATCCTTGGGTATCCAGCCCTGGCCAAGTTTATGGCAGTGACCCATCATGGCTACAACGTCCTCAAGATGCCAAGAAGCGGCGGCGTCATCTCGGTCGCCTGCGAGGAGAAGGACGTGGTGTGCTCCCTCGAGCGCGCTTACCAGGCTACAGTGGCCAAAGACCCAAACAACGAAGGCACCCTGTACCCTCCTGAGGTGGTCCCCAAGAAGAAGAAGAAATTGCCCCACCAAGGGCCTCAGGAGAGCGGCGTTTCCAGTGGCACCACCTCAGGACATGCGTCCGCAGATGGGGTGCCTCCCTCCCTCGCATAGGAAGGCGCGCTCGGCGCCCTCCTCAGGCTAGGATCGGGGGCTCTCTTCTGGAGGGCCTCAGACCTAGCCAACGTCATGAGGGAGGCGCTCGGGCACCACGTGGAGGCATGCTTTGCCGCACGCTTCCCACTAGAGGGCACAAGGCGCAGAGTGCCTAGTGCTCAGGAGTTCATCACCAAGGCGACCGAGGAGCTTCAAGAAGCAAGGACCATGCACGGTGACCGCCGCCCACCACCTCGCGCAGATCCACGTCCTGGCGAGGACGACGAGCTGCGCATCTGCGTCGACATCCTAGGACTCAACAGGGTGGCATCTCAGGCGTGTTTCTGGCCTTCGCGCATTGGTCGGTGCGAGGGCCCACCTCACAGGTATGTTCGCATGCTATTCGGCTTGCCGAACATGGCTGTCACCATCCAGCGCCACTTGCGAAGCGTTCTGGCGGCTCAGGAGGCCAGGCACCATGCAGTCCCGGCGGAGATGGCGACGGTTCTTCAGGAGCCACTCGGGCCCCCAGAGCCTCCTAAGGCTCAGGACCCTGGCAGCTCGTGAGGGCGACTTCTCTAGCTCGCATCTTCGGCTACGTCGACACCTCTCCAGCAACGATACCAGGTGACTATTTCCGGTTCATTCAGTTGGGGGCGCCGCTCAGCATTATCCCCAAGTCGCACGGGCCTGTCCCAACAACGCGTGTCCTTTTGCATATTTAGCTTACTCTGTTGGGGGCGCCCCTCGGGCTACATCATCCGCAGGCCTCATGGGTCCGTCCCTGTGGCATGTATCGTTCTGTCGTCTATTTGAACTAGCTTGGCTCCTCGCATGAGTTATCTTATGATCATCACCTACTTGCCTGTGGCCCTTCGCGGCCACCCGCGTTGCTCACCGACCTCCTACTCATCCCGCAACGGGGGCTACACACATGCTGGCACGGTGCTTGTGCTCGGGTCCATCCCTGCAACGCTGACAAACCTGAGTGATCGAGCTCTGGCTCATGGCACGCCCCGCGAACGTGACCTCACCAGGCCCTCAGTGCCTTCATCTTCTTGCGGAAAGACCAACGGCAGGGCAGCAAACGCGATTGCAAGTTGTATTCTCCCCTCCCACTAACCTGCAGGAATCTCCGGAGCCTAACTATGGGCGGCACCGCAAGCTCCTTCCTTTCCTCAGGTGATTCGCTTGCGTGTTGAAGGGGGGCTCCTGAGCTTCGTGTCTCAGGAACTCCTACTGATTCTCCAGCCCTCACCCCCTGGCCTTGACCACGACACCGTGACCTGGCATACCAGCGGCGGCTGAGCTCGCTCGAGGGTCAGGAAACTAGCACGACCCTAACCCAGCCATACCACTACCGTTGACAAGCGAATCGGGCGCTGCGCAAGGAAATCGCCTCAGGCTTGTAAAGATAAGTCACACATTCAAGTTAGCCTAGCACCGTGACTTAGGATTTTCGGCTCCTGCAGCCTTGCTCCGGCAATGCCGCCTTCCTTTTATGCCTTTAGGGAGTTGCTTGCACGCTAAGGGGGACCTCTTGAGCATCGCGCCGCAGGAGCTCTTACCGTACCTTGGGTCGCTCACCTCCTGGCCTTGACCACGGTATCGCGACCTGGCATACCAGCGACGGCTGATGCCTGCCTAAGGACTGGGACCTGTCGGCATAGAGCACTAAGCTACCGCAAGGACGAAAGGGGGGACAATGCCAAAGCAAGACGCGCAATCGCGAATTGCACAATAGGAATAACATTGATGCAAAAGCACTACGGATTCTTTACACAGCCCCACGGGGTTCATCTCGATCCTTGCAAGGAACAAAAGAAGGAGGTTTCCAGGAATCATCTCTACAGATGTCGCCACCGACGCCATCTTCAACAGTGGGCCATGAGGGGCCGACGCCGACCCCATCCAGATCAATGAGACGACGAGCAGACGCCACTGCCGCACTCCGGGCATGACGAGAGCTCGGGGGCACATACCTGTCGTCGCTCGTCTCCAGAGTCTCGTAAGGCTCAGGAGAGTCGCTGGACTCCTAGGCGCTATCACTTCTGCTAGAGGAGCTGTCGGCATGGCCAAGGGCAGGCCCAGCGCCAGCCGCCGGGCCGTCCTGGCGACCCCCTCCAAAGCAGCATTCCAGGCGACGGACTTCCTCTTCGAAGACCTTGAAAAACAGCGTGGAGGCGCCGTCGTACTCGAAATGGATGGTGAGGGGCCCCTCTGCGCGGCAGACGCGGGCGACCTCGCCCCATCCACGAGTCATGAAGATCTTGCCTGGGAAGACGACCTCGACCTCTGCCCCCGTTGCCGGGGTGCTGCACTCGGCATGCTGCAACCACAGCTCGAGCGGCCCCTCGGTGGCATCTCTTCGGAGAAGAACTGTGGGAATCTGATCCACGTGCATGGTGGCATTACCGCCCACACCACGAGCTCGCGCAGGGAGCCCTCAACGTGAGTTTGCGGGCCGGCGGCGCGTGCCACCACAACCGGGCCACCAAGACCGAGGCGCGAGTGGCGCGAGGCGCTGCCTCCACCTCCGGAGCCCGGCGCTTGGGCGTACAAGGGCAGCGCATAGCCAGGGGGAGGCTGCTCGTACCAAGGCCTCGTCACCTCCTGCCTCACGACGACGTCGTGGGTGCGGGCAAACCTCTTCTTCGGTGGAAGTGGCCCCTGCTCTTCACGGGGTTTTTTCCCTTCTCAGTGGCAGAGAATCTCCTTATCGGTGCCATGGGTATCGCAGCAAGACGACAGAGCAAGGAAGAAGAAGAATAAGCAGGCGGAGCAGAGCAGAGAAAGAGATGAGCGACGGGGGCTCCGCCCCTCTCCTCATTTATAGTCAGAGGGAGGCCAACCGCTGGCCTCCATGATCACAGGTAATGATGGTTTTTCCTTTGCATGCAGCAGATCCTTGTCAAGTCGAACGAATGCCGAGGCAGCATGTGGAACCGGAGGTGCCCACGTCCCGTCAATCGCCACGCGTCAATCAAGGCCGCAGGCGGTTGGGGCCCGCGGCGCTCCGCACTTGCCCTTTGGCGTCGCCTCGAAGCCAAGTCCGAGCGCGCCTTAGTCCTGGGGGCTACTGTTGGCGTCCTGTGAATGGGGGTACCCAGACTTGCCTACCTGCGGCCCATGGCGTGGCTCCACCAACGGTCTGGTACAGCCCATCTTCAGCAGCAACCACTCAAGACCCTCGCGAGGGGCCAAGCCTCGCGATGCGGACGGCACCAAGACCTCCCTAGGGGCGGCCTCACTAGGCTGGCTCCCGAGGAGCGGAGATATCTATGCCAGGGGCACCTCGCGAGGTTCACGTGACGTGAGACATGACGACCAAGGCCAGACGGGCGCCAGCGGGTGCAGTATACCAGTTTCCTCTTTGGTGCTAAAGAGGCTGGCGCAGGCGAGGAGTCGAGAGGCATCAGGCAAAGGTTTCCATATCGGTGCAACAAGACCAAGACCAGTAGGACAGTAGGACGGAGGTCATCGCGGAGCCCACAGCTGCATCACCACCAGAGCCTTTGGCAGGCGAAGACCACCTTTTGTCAGGATAGCTTGTACTAGTTGTGTCCCTTCAAAATCTGCCGTTGTGGGATCCCTTCCCGCCTATATTTGGGAAGAGGACCACGGCCTCTATAAATAGGACTAGCCACCACCATAGGAAGGGGACGGATCATTCAGACCACCCTCACACGCACTAGCTCACCAAGATCAAGAACACCTCTCCGCAGGAGGCTGTTCGTCTGTTGTACTTGTTCATCCTCAGCCCACGAGGCAATCCACCACCGCCACACTAGAGTAGGGTTTTGCACCACAACGGTGGCCCGAACCTGTATAAACCTCTGTTTCCCGTGTTCCTTGGGTTCATCGAGCTAGGCCATGTGATCGTTGAGCGGGCGAGCTAGGGAGAGAGAGTTCTTTGTGCGCACCCCAGAGTTCGAACCTCAAGGGTTTTCGGAACCCACAATTCGACACACACGTGGCCCGGTCCAACAGTGGCCCATTCAGGTCAAAAGGCCGGCCTATTTGACCTGGTCAAAAGTCAACAACCCAGCCCACTAAAAGCCTATTAATGGCTTGTTTGCATATAGCCCATTTACACCCCGCTAACACATGTCCCATTATGGCCTATCCAAATTAGGCCCAGTAGTGTCATCTAGGCTATCCAATATGATTTCGGCCCATTGTAACTTCCGGCCCATGTATAACCCATGATGTCTTTCGGCCCATATGAGGCCCTGTGTAACTCTTGGCGCACTAACGGCCCGTGCGCTGGTATGCGTCGGTGTTATACAAAGGTTTTTAACCCCTTTCCGCGACAGCATTTGGAACAGTCGCCAAGTGAGTGTGGGCGATAGGGGGGTCCTTCCCACATGACCCAGAAACCGTCGGGGATAGGGATCCTTGATGCATACATTTGTCCCTATATAACTGTTTCCGATATCTCGAATATCCCAAACGCTTCACCCTTGCTTCTCGTTTGTGCTAGCGTTGCCATCATAGTCAGATTTTGTGGTTTTACCTAAAACCAGGCAGATTCCAGGCACGAGAGTTTTCCAGGCACGTACCAAACTGGCTCTACGTTTATGATGCCTGGCACATCACAAACAGTTCATGATTAGAAACCGTGTACGATAGGTAGACAATCACACACATTTAGTTTTCCCACAACATATGTGATAGTGTCTGACATCACACAGGGTTTGCAAACGGCAACTGTGTGCATTGTTACACACATTTCCTCTCCGTGAACCGTGTCAGATTATGATGTATATCGCACACGCTGTGCTTTATTAACCGTGTGCACCGTAATGACCTGCACACCGTAATATCGCCCTAATTTAATTGCTGCTATTTAAAATTGTACCTAATTTAAACTTGAAAGTAGGCTATAGCTTTATTCATATCCATCAGGTTCAAACAACCAATGCATTATTGGATTCACATGTACATATGTTTTAGAATTACATAAGCACCAAATAAAGAATGATGAACCAGGGTTCTATACTTGTACTATTACAGATGGTAAAGAAAGAGGCGACAAACATTCTGGTTGCTGAATAAGGTGAAGTGGAATGGCCCTATTGTGCTCTCCTGGATCCAGAAGGCACGCAGGACTCTAGTCTAACCCATTGTGATGACCGGCCGCCAATCATGTAGTTTGAGAGGTAATCTTGAGTAAACTGCTTCAGGATCCACTTCAAAGGAAAAAAATATTCAGACATTGTCATCTAACACAACTCATTACGTGCAGTAAAAACAAGGCTACAGGGTTCTTACTTACCATCTTGCAGTTCACTGTTGTCTTGCATAAAGTGTGAACAAATAGAGCGATTGACATCTTTTGAGCCATTTTAATAACAATCTTTATCAGTTTCCTCACTTGATGTTGGTTCATAAATATCTCATTGCCCCATACGCAGAAAGGGTCGAAGTGTGGATCTTTGGCAATGACATATGTACCTAAAAGCACCAAGTTAATATTAGAAGCTAAACAACAACTGCAAAATGATGTAGTACAACACTCCCTCCATCCCATTATATAATATTTTATTACATGTATATCTAGACATCATCAGAACATTAAGGTAACACTCTTCCTTGTTGATATGTAGCCTGGGATTGCATATTTGTCATTAAGTACAATGCATGTTGCTATGTAGCCTCATATATATTAAATATGGCCATAGTTAACCTACTGATAAATGGGTTACAGATATATTCAATGAAATGTCTGATTCGACGATTAATCCCTTATTAGCCTGCAGGCTATATGGTACCAGCTACCGGTATCCTCAACAGTGAGTACATATGAGCAATGCGATGAAACTAACCTCGATGGGAAACAACACTGCTCTCAATATAGTCCTATATGAGTACATATAAAGGCATGTTAAGCACAACAGGCTAAACAATATATCCATGGTAGACAACATAATCTACAAAGGATAGCTTCAGTGTGCAGGCTTAAGCACCCTAGTTAAGCAAAACAAGAAGTGGAAAGGTGTGTTAACTGCATCAGGCATAACATTTAAATACAAGCAAATAGTCATTCAAACTGTTGTTGTGCAGGTTTAATGTACACTAGTTATAGTTTAAAAACGAAAAGGCATGTTAATTGCAATATCCTTAACAGCAACCAAATATCATAATTCATAGTGGTATTGCTGAAACTGTTCTTTATGAAATTGAACTGCATGGAAAATAATTGCACATATAGAGCATCACATTGTGAAGAACTGAAATAAACCAGGCAGAAGGCCATCTCTAGCCAATCCTTTAAAAGTTAGAGGACTAAAACCCTTAGTGGATATATATATACTCCAGCATTTTTTGGCCGTTTCTAGTCGATCCCCTAACTTAACGTTGTAAACTTCAATTTGATCAAGTTCAAATCAGGTTCAACCGAAAGTAGCATGCATTCAAACATAAACATGGATAGTTTTGCATAACCGAACATAAAACATAAATTTAAACTAAGCTAAACTACTTTCGGTCGAAGTGGAGGTTGAGCCAATCCTTCCTCGTCAGGTACGGTGTGCCGCGAGCCGAGTCCGGGCCGGTGTCGTCGTCGTGTTCGTTGGGGAAGACACTCCTACACTCGTCGATGTCGATCTCCTCGTCCTCGCCGCCCACCTCGACGCGCCGTCCTTGCCACCTTTGACCTCGTCATCGGAGGAGACTACGATAACCTCGCCGCCTTCCGTGCCGGCAAAGATCGCCCGCTCCGCCTCCAAGAGCTCTGGGTGCTGCCGGTGGAGCTCTTGCATGTAGGCCTCATCAGTGGCCTCGGCCTCGAGGCGCTCCCAAGCCTCGCGGTCCTCCCGCGCCATAGCCGAGCTCACCACCCCTGGCTCCGATGGAACGAGGTCGATCGGATGTGTGCTGAAGGGGAAATTGAACCTAGCCGCCGTGCCGTGCTAGCGGACCTGCCATTGGCCTATAATCTCGGTGACCCACATCCCCCACCGCCGCTCCCGGACCCTGAGATAGGACCTCGTCGACTGTTGGGTCTGAGGGAGGATGGGGAAGTCCTCGAACCAGCATAGCGGCGCGGCGGCGGGTGGATCGAGGGACCGGCAATGGCGGATCAATAAAGAGCCGGTGGAGGATGATGGGGACACCTCTGCGGCCACCTCACCGGCGTCGGGCGAAGAGGCTGCGATAACCTCTTTTTGGCCATTGGCTCCTCGAGCACCCCGGCACACAGGCAGAGGTTGAGGATGGAGGTGGCGGCGACGGAGGCGACCTACCAATGGTTTCGGGGGTGGTGTGTGTCTGTGTGAGTGGATGTTTGGGGATTGTGTGGTGTGTGTGGAGGGGGGGCAAGGTGGTGTTTGAGGAAAGACCATGCCAAGTGAATATTTTACTAGGCGGGAGTAACAAGGCAGGGCTACTAAAAATTTGGATCAAGGACGAGCGGATATTTTTGAGATTCCGAGGGATGCAGAGGCGGGAGTATAATGTCGGGGCTACTGAAAATTTGAATCAAGGGACTGAAGCAGAGCGGGAGTAACAGACATCGCACACAGTCCGCACATACTAATCGTGTGCTATCAAACATTAAAACCTTCCAGGCAGTAGATATTTTCAAGATTACGAGGTAGTAGATATTTTTGAGACCGGGAGGCAAGCCTCATGGAGCCCATTCTACTGTGCTGATGTGAGGGACTGCAGGGCACGGGCATGGCACTCGGGTAGTCTGACCGAACCGTGTCTGTTGCGTACCCAATCGCACACGGTTTCTACATCCAACTTGTGTGCCGTTTATAAATTTGGCAAAAAGAATAACACGGGAGAGGGTCAGAAAATGAACACACTTGCATGTGGGCCAAAAATATGTATGAAAAGGGTGGTTTGATGTTTGAATACCCAATGCACAACTTTGATGTGGCACCTGTCGCACAAAAGCACAGTATTGCTAGTTAGCCACCCCCTCCGAACCCCACTTCATGTCGGCGGTAAGGGAATCCTAGCTACGAATGCATGCCCCCAAATATCTAGGTCTGAAATCTCACCCTACCGTAACACAAAACCTATTGGAGTCCATCATATATATATATATGGTCAAACTTCCCCTTTTGCTTCCCGACAAAGGTGGACTATGTGCCGACCCACAAATGCGTGCTTGTGGCACGACATGGGTGACACCACATTCGAACCACAAGCGGGTGGCCCTACTATATGTATGAAAAGGGTGTTGTGTGTGATATTTAACTACCATTCACAACTTTTGATGTGGCACGTGTGCCTCGCAAATTAACCGGACTTCCCCGACCCAACGGAGGTTTCAGGTAGCGCGTAGTAGCCCCCCCCCCCACACACACACGTCGGGGACAGGGCATCTCACCAAGACGTACTGTAACACGGACCAAGCAGACTCCAACTTGGTGGTACAACCTCTCCCCGCTCGTTGTTGGTCAAAGTGATGGACATCCACACGACCCTGCAAAATGGGCTAGCTTGTCACCGATAACCTTGCGAGGGAGTATTGTATGAAGACAAACCCACTATGTGCATGTGGCCCAAGTACGTATATGGAAGTGGTGTGTGTGGTGTTTGAATACCCAATGCGCAAATTTTATGTGGCACCATGCTTTGGAACCGTAAAATCCCCACACCGAGCGAGGGTTCACGACGCGTAGCATGTGCTCAAACTTAATTAGGCTTGGAATGGGTCAACCTACTATACGGTAACTCGAAGCAACAAAGAAGAATATATCCACCCTGGTAACCTTTCTCGTCGTTGGTTGAAATGATGGACGTCCACGCGGGCCCATGAATATATATAGGCTTGCCGCCCATAACCAAGCGAGTGAGAGTGTGTCCAAAGACAACCATTATTGCATGTGTGTGTCCCAAACATATTTATGGAGGTGTATGATGCATGCATATGTGTTGAATACCCGAGCGAATGCACAACATTGATGTGGTGCATGCGATGAAAATCACAGAGGTCCCCACACAGAGCAAGAGGTCATTCATGACATGTCGTGTGCTCGCCCCCCTTCGATCAGGCAGGATGGATTCATGTGTAAAGATGCGCTATTATGTATATGTAATCTCAGATCATGATCTATATCAAGACAAAACAAAAAAATAATCCCCTCCTAAGTCAAATTAGTTAACCTCTCTCGCGCTGTCGGTGAAAGTTATGGACCAAGCTGGTCACTCCCCCTCGACACGTACTATATATACACCTAGTAACACAGCCCTAAAAGAATTAATCCTCCTTGTTCGTCAAGCACGTACCTCTCTCTCGCTGGGTCAAAGTGATGGACGACGAACTCATGGGCCCAACACAGAGGCGAAGCATACGTCGCACGCGAGTGACCATGCTATATAGGACTACCGTCTGCATGTGACCCAAAGAGCTGGTTGTGTGATGTTTGAAGACGCAATGCACAACTTTGATGTGGCACCACATATATAGGAAACCAAAAAGTCCCCACAGAGAGCGCGAGGTTCATGACACGTGGTATGTGCTATATGTATGCCCCCATTCGACGCGTGGTATATATGTACTTCTACTGTATAGGACAAACCAAAAAAGAATCATTCCTTGATGATCAAATTGACCTCTGTCTCTCATTGGGTCAAAGTGATGGGGGACAACCTCACATGCCCACGGATGGAAGCGCCACACGCGAGTGAGTTCCTAGATATAGGGCAACCACCGCCTGCATGGTATTGCGTGATGTTTGAGTACCAATATAATATGCAACTTTGATGTGGAACCTGCCTCGGGAACCGAAAAGTCCCCACATGGAGCGAGGTTATGACACACACATATGTAGAGTATTCATGTTGCCCCCTCTTTGACATGTACATACTCCTATACCATGCATATACGTAACACAAACCAAAAAAGAACCATCATTGTTGGTCAAATTAACCTCTCTCTCGTTGTACGTTCTACTGGTCGACGACGACCTCGTGGGCCCACAGAGAGAGGCACACGTGAGTGGTGTCATAGGATAAAACCACCACGTGCATGCGCCCGTGTGTTATGTGATGTTTGAGTACCCAATGCACAACTTTGATGTGGCACATGCTTCGCAAACCGGAAACGCACTACAGCATGATGCGTGTAGCCCCCTCACTTCAAGCCGGTGAGAGTGTGTACACACGTGCTCGAACTTTGATATGGAATCCCACCATGATCCACACCACACACATGCCAAGATGAATGCACCTTTTGGTCAAATGCCTCTCGTTGTCAGTGGAAATTGAAAACCTTTGCGGGCTAATGAATGGGCACGTCGCTGATAATCGCACGAGGGAGAGCATCCGAGAGGACCACCAATGCATGCATGTGGCCCAAACATTATGTATGAAAGGGTTGTGGAAATCTTTAAATAACCAATTCACGACTTTGATGTGGCATATATGACTCACAAAATGATCAATAATCTCACACGGAGGTTCACGACTCGTAGTGTACAGCCGGACCCCTCCCCCACCCCCACACACAAACACACATATCCCACACCACCACAGCCACTCTGAGGCATGTCAAACTTTTTCTACAGTGAACATGTGATGAAAGGCGATGTCGGTGGGAACGACACCTATGGGATCACTAGGATCCCTTCTACGGTTGGCGGGCGCGAGGTTGTGCAAAGAGCGGGTCTGACAGGAAGCACACAGATGGTTTACCTAGGTTCGGGCTGCGGAGATGCGTAATACCCTAGTCCTGCTTTGGTGGATGTATTTGAGTGTTCTTGTGTTCTCGAGCTAGCTACGAGGCGCAACTTGCCCAAAAGATCCGAAATCCTCCTCCTGGTCGTCTCAGGCCTCCTTTTATAGGAAAAAAGGAGTTGCCGAGGTGGCACAGAGGAGGTGGAATGGTCTACAGTCGATGAGTCTATCCTCTGGTACCGTCGGACAAACGCATTTAATGCGCTGCCGACGTGCCCCCTTGCTTTATCGGGAACGGCAAAGAAACACGTCCCAGCTGTCGCCGCCTCGCCTGGCCTCGACACGCGTCCGAGCTGATGAGGCATCGTGGTGCCACGTCGGCTGGATGCTGGGCTGGCGCGCTGGTGGAGCATTCATGAAGACCTGCATGACACCACACAGGTGCTTGCTGAGTCGGTCGTGGAGGCCGCTCGTCGCCACTCAGGTGCCCGCTAGCTGGTTGAGCTGGCAGCTGCATGGGGATGGCGGTGGAGCCTTGGCAGATGCGGGCCTGGCCGCGACCGCCTAAGTGTCCCTGGCAAGGGTCTTGCCGTGGCACCGTGATTGTCCCCGGCAAGGGTCTTGCCGGGGGTCTCATGGATTTCCTTGGCTAGGATCCCGCCGAGGATCATCGTCTTCTGGTCCTCATCTGATCTTGTGTGCTTATGATCTTGACGAAGACCTGCATGCCGGCACAAAGGCGCCTCCCGAGCCTTGGTTCCAATGTGGTTGGTTGGTGGTGTTGGAACCCGTGGGCTCAAGGGTGGCCTACTCTGCTGGCATCGGGCAAGTTGCCCCAGCAAGGGTCTTGCCGGGGGAGTCCACCTCGCCCCCTTGCTCTTTCGCATTTCTTGGTCTTGGCGTTGCTTCTGGTCGCCTTGTGCCTTCAGCTTCCCTCCTCTGCCTTGCTCAATGTGGCCGTGGGTGCAGCTCCGACTGCCCGTGCACAAGTAAAGGGGTAAAAAGGAGTGCCCCTACTTTTGTACACCGATAGGAGCCCCCGGGCCTGGGCCACACATAAGCGCGACACGTTGTTGGGCCAGGCCCAGAGCGGTGCGCGGGCAGGCGGGGCGGGATTTTACCGCGGTAACTTTTCGCTCGCTTGCGCTTCCCCACTACCCGCGTTGAATGCGCATCATGGAGGGTCGTGCGTGATGTGGGGGGGCATGCGTGGGACGGTTCCCGCACGCATGCGTCACATCGCAATTAACAGGAAAAGAGGCGGCCCGCTCCTTCCCCGTAAAAAGGAATAACCGCGGGCGCGCTGCTCATTTACCCTCCGTGCTTTCCCCAGTCTTGGAACCGCCGTCCCCTTCTTCCTCCATCTCAAGCTCTCGCCTTTGCTCGCCACCGCCGCACCTCTGTCATCCTTCCCCCTTCGCCTCTTGCAGCCGCCATGGCACCCAAAGCCAGTAAAGACAAGGAAGTAGCCAAGGACGCCGGGGCGGAGGAGCCACTGGAGAGCGAGTTGGCGGTACAGCGGACGCAGTCGCCTACTTCCCCATGACGGTTGATGCAGTCCATCTCCGGGAGTACTTCAAGCACCTATGGGGGTGCAAGATGGGGGGGGAGACGCGGGGCACCCTGCCACGCCCGTCATCCCTGCTGCTTTCGCCAAGGCCAGCCCGAATCGGTACCCATTCTTTGTCGACTAGTTCTCCTGCGGCCTCTACCCCCCCCCTCTGATTTCTTCAATGATGTCATGCATACCTATGTCTTTCACCTTCTGGATTTTACCCCAAATGCCGTAGCGTGCATGGCTCTTTTTGCGCATCTCTGCGAGGGCTTCGCCGGGGTGCATCCCAACACGGCGCTCTTCCGCCACTACTTCCCTCGGATCCAAAAGAGGGGTGCCATTTCCGGCTGTGTAGCCTGGATCGCAAGGTCCAAGGGGACATACCCGGAGGGCGCTCAGAAGGAGAGGTGGGAAGAGTGGCGGGGCCTGTGGTGCTGGATTGAGGAGGAGGACCCGCAGGAGTTCTGCCAGGTTCGCTAGGCGCCGCCGGTTCGCAAAAGCGACTGGAGCAATGTTGACACCGACGACGCGAAGCTCACGGTCGCCACCACCATCATTCTTCGCCTCACCGAGGCCGGGCTCACCCTCGAGATGATTGGGGCGGATTTCATCCGCCGCCGAATCGCTCCGCTGCACAACAAGGGGAGGCCGGCCTGGCTCTTCACGAACGCGGCCGACATCATGAGGCTTCGCCCCGGCCTGGACCACAACCTCATGGTGATGGGGCACGCCCACTTCTGCCAGTGGCTCTTCCAGCTTGACGTGAACCACGACGACAAGATCGTACGGCCAGGCAAGGCCGCCAAGACCGGCAAGTATGCCAAGGGGCCCTTGTTTGGTTTGCTGCCAGCGGGGGTGGTCCTGCTAAGCAACAACTAGCGCCGGAACGACATCATCGCCATGATGCCGGAGTTCAACGCGCACGGCCTCGTCCCAAATTGGGCCGAGCCACCGGAGGATCAAGTGCAGGAGTTTTTTGATACCTTGGAGGAGAAGTACGTCCGCGCCGAGCCGCTGCTCGTTCAGGACACCACCCAGGCGGAGCTGGATTACATTGCCGCCAGGGCGGCGGAGGCAGAGCTCGCCAAGGAGGCCGGCAGCACCGGCGGCGTGGAGGACAAGGCCGCGGCGGCCTAGGAGGAGAGGGAGCTCGCCCAGTGGGCGGAGTCCACTGGGGAGGCCAGCGGCGCCGGCACCGGGGCCCCTCTCATTGAGGATGTGGTCGACGAGTCGTCGTCGTCGTCGGAGGAGGAGGAGGTCGAGGCTGTCGACCCTCCAGCCACGGGGAGAGGGCGAGTCCTGCGGCAGGCCAGCTCCGGCGAGCCTGTCCGGCCCGGCAGGGCCGTGCAACCCGGCAAGCCCAAGAGGCATCTGTGTGCCAAACGAGGGCCGCGGTGGTGAAGAAATTGGTGAAGGCCGCGGTGGCGAAGAAAAAAGCAACTGCCTCTTCTTCGTCCAAGCGCATCCAGACCCCAGCTCCTTCCCCTCCTCTGGCGGATGTCGACGCGGAGGTCGTCTTCAACTTCGGGTCCCTTAGCCCAAGAAGGAAGAGGAAGGCAGCAGAGGAGGAGGTGGAGGATGAGTAAGCGTCTTGTTCCTTTTTTGTCATCTCCGTATCCTCAAATTGTCCTGTTTATGTTGACTTGTTTTCATCTTTGCAGGGACGTGGAGACGCTGGCCCAGAGGGTGAAGAGGGCCAGGACTTCAACGGGCGGCCAGCCCCCGGTAGGCGCTTCTGGCACACCGCTGGTGGTGTTGAGCAGCCCGGATAGCAGCCCCCGGCATAGCCCGCAGCGTAAGCTCATCACTCGCCCCTTGTCAACGTGTGTAGGGGGTATGATCCCTCGGCGCTGACCATGCCGTGATTGTAGGAGGAGGACAGCAGCAGGAGGAGCCACTGAGGGCTACCCCCAACATGCCGCCCCCATCAATCACGCTGCCCCGAGGGGCATCCCCGGCAAGGTCACCAAGTACCGAGCCCATGCACACGGAGGAGGAGGAGGCAAACTTGGGCGCTGGTGGCTTCGCCTCGGCACTGGATACCGGCGGGGAGGGGGCCTCTTCTTCCCAGCCTGACACGGGTAAGTCACTCGCCTTCCGTCCCTGTTCTTCTTTTTTCTCTTTTTGAATCTTGGTCTTGGCTTCGCCTCATCCCCTTCTTGATATCCAGATCCTCCCTTGGTGGACCAGGAGGACGTAGACACCGTCATCGAGGATGTCGCCAAGGCCACCGCGGCGGAGGCCGAGAAGATCGCCGCCGAGGAGGCCGCCAAGGGCGCTGCTGAGGACGCCGCCAAGGGGTCTGCCGGGGAGCCCGGCAGGGCTGCTACGGAGGAGGCTGGCAAGGGGCCCACCGGGGAGGCCGGCAAGGCCGCTGCCGAGGAGGAGGTGGTTGGCTACCAACCTTCCTCCTCCGCTGCCTCTAGCTTAGGCAGGTACCTGTGGATGAGCGACGACCTGTTCGTCCACCTCCCAGGGACGGCGAGCACCGGGGCGCCCGCTGAGGGGGAGGTGTTTGACAACGAAGTGCTCGCTACCGCCGGGCTTGAGGTTGTTAACGAGCCGAGCACCGGTGGCGGCGGCTCCCAGGAAGAGCGGCTCCTCCAGGCCATGAGCGCCAACTTCCAGAAGCTCCAGGCGCTTCACCGCACCCGCCTGGACAAAGCCAAGTCCAGGATGTCAGTGGTGGACAAGGCGGAGGCGGACCTCGAGGAGCGTGTCGCCGAGGCGCAGGCTTGGTTCCGCCAGGCCCACAAGGACTTGAAGGCCGCCCAGGACGCACTGGCTGAGCACAACCTGTCGCTCGTCATGAAGCAGGCCGACATCGAGAAGGCCCAGGAACTGGCGAAGCAAGAGGCTGCCCAGGCCGAGGCTGCTCGGCACCAGCAGCAGGCCACGCTAAACTCCCAGGAGGAGGACCTTGCCGCGCGTGAGGAGAAGCTCGTTGCAACGCTCCGCGGCAAGGACGAGGAGGTGGAGAAGCTCGTCGTGCAGCGGATCCAGGAGCTGGAGCAGAGGCACAGGGAGGCACTCAATGCCCAGGCTCTGGTTCATGCCGGCAAGGTGAAGGAGCTGGAGGTGGAGCAGGACGGGCTGAAGGACCAGGTCCTGAAGCTGTCCAAAGAGAAGGATACACTCAACGACGCTCTGGTTGAGGCGCAGGGCGCAGTCCTCGGCAAGGCCGGGCAGCTTTCCGAGGCCAACAACTCCATCAAAGACCTCAAGCTGAAGCTGGAGGGTCTTGAGGGGACGCTGTTGGAGGTAAGGGCCCTGGAGGAGACCCTAACCAAGAATCTGGAGAAGGAGAGGCAGCTGCGGAAGAACGAGACCGCCAACCACAAGGATTAAGTGGAGGGCGAGAACAGCTAGATCAGCCGCCTCGAAGGCGTCGCAGCAGGATCACCACACAGTTGGCTACCATGGGGATGCCAAATGTGAGGTACACCCCGGAGCGCAACGTGAGCCCTAACGCCAAGCTGACCCTATTCTTCGAGGGTGTCTTCGGGGCCCTGGAGCAGCTCCACTCCAATCGGGTAGCCTCCCTGGCCGATGAGGCCTGGAAGCTTTGCCGGGGTGCCATGACCAAGGTCCTCACACAGGTGGCGCCCTGGAATCCTGACCTCGACTTCGACGCCGCGCTGGAGAGCTTGCCGGAGGATGCGGACATCGCAGCGCTCAAGGAGCGTATCAAGCCCATCATCAGCCGCATCGACGGAATCCAGAGGGTGGAGGGCCAGCGCCAGGATTAGGCACCCCGTTTCTCATTGCCGCTGGAGGTTCATGACCAAGACAATTTCTATCTTTAGTTAGAACCGCGGGAACAACTGATGTAATATAACTCTGTAGTACTTTTGATATGATGCACGCTATCTTCCTGTTTGATCTTCCCTTGTATGTTCACCCTATGTTAATCGGGTAGGCTTGCCGGCACGTAAACCCAGGCCGCGGCACCTTGAGGACGGATCCCCAATGGCCCACCGGGTGTACTTGCTGCTATGCGAGCCACCTTACCGCGCTCAACGCGGCCGCTCGAACTGTCGAGCTTGACTCGAGTCAGAATTAAGGGCATTGCCAATTGCGGAAGGCTACCCTGCCATTCTCGACGCGGCCGCTTGAGCTGTTGAGCGGACTCGAAACAGAGCAAGGGCGTTGCCAATAGCGGAAGGGCCCCTGTGCGTGCAGGTTTTCCATACATAGGGCAAGACCTTCGAGGACAATAGCCTTATATATAAAGAGAAATTGCGTAAAATTTCGTACGACTTAGCTTTTCTGTCGCTGCACGGGCATCCACCGCGTCTGCAGGTGGTGCCATCAAGCTTGGTCGTCTTTTTCCTTGGAACGATGGCTCCGATGAAGTCCCCTACCTGGCGCGCCAACGATGTGGTGGCAATGACACCTATGGGATCACTGGGATCCCTTCTATAGTTGGCGGGCGCGAGGTTGTGCAAAGAGCGGGTCTGACAGGAAGCACACGGATCGTTTAACCAGGTTCGGGCCGCAGAGATGCGTAATACCCTAGTCGTACTTTGGTGGATGTATTTGAGTGTTCTTGTGTTCTCGAGCTAGCTACGAGGCGCAACTTGCCCAAAAGATCCGAAATCCTCCTCCTGGTCGCCTCGGGCCTCCTTTTGTAGGAAAAAGGGGTTGCCAAAGTGGCACACAGGAGGTGGAAAGGTCTATAGTCGATGAGTCTATCCTCTGGTACCGTCGGACAAACGCATTTAATGCACTACCGACGTGCCCCCCTAGCTTTATCGAGGATGGCAAAGAAGCATGTCCCAGCTGTCGCCGCCTCGCCTGGCCTCGACACGTGTCCGAGCTGATGAGGCATCGGGGTGCCACGTCGGTTGGTTGCTGGGCTGGCGCAGTGGTGGAGCCTTCACGAAGACCTGCATGACACCACGCAGGTGCTTGCTGAGTCGGTCGTGGAGGCCGCTCGTCGCCACGCAGGTGCCTGCTCATCTGGTTGAGCTGGCAGCTGCATGGGGAAGGCGGTGGAGCCTTGGCAGACACGGGCCTGGCCGCGGCCCCGTAAGTGTCCCGGCAAGGGCCTTACCGGGGCCCCGGCAAGGGTCTTGCCGTGGCACCGTGATTGTCCCCGGCAAGGGTCTTGCCGGGGGTCTCGTGGATTTCCTCGGCTAGGATCCCACCGACGATCATCGTCTTCTGGTCCTCATCTGATCTTGTGTGCTTATGATCTTGACGAAGATCTGCATGCCGCCATAAAGGCGCCTCCCGAGCCTTGGTTCCAATGTAGTTGGTTGGTGGTGTTGGAACCCGCGGGCTCAAGGGTGGCCTGCTCTGCTGGCATCGGGCAAGTTGCCCCGGCAAGGCTCTTGTCGGGGCTGCGGAGGCTGCCCCGGCAAGGGTCTTGCTGGGGGAGTCCACCTCGCCCCCTTGCTCTTTCGTATTTCTTGGTCTTGGCGTTGCTTCTGGTTGCCTTGTGCCTTCGGCTTCCCTCCTCTGCCTTGCTCAGTGTGGCCGTGGGCGTGGCTCCGACTGCCCGTGCACAAGTAAAGGGGTAAAAAGGAGTGCCCCTACTGTTGTACACCGATAGGCGAAATGTCGTGTTAATTTAAAAAATAAGACATCATTCTACCGTTTTTATACATTGATTGATTTCCTAGGGATTTAATGTGTAAAAATCAAATTTGAGCTACATGTGCACCAAAATGGGTTGCAAAATCATATGTGTCCCTGGGTGCATGTTTCCCTATGCAAGAGATTTCAAAATATTGAGAATATATATTTTTTAAATTCAGTAAATCCAAAACTTAGTTGAAATTCATGAAGCTTATCGTGGTGTCATATATGGACACCAGTAGACTGTGATATTGTATTTTTTCGTCAATGAGACCCGTTTTGATATAATCTTCTTGCAAACGGGAGATTATTAAAAACTGGCAACCAATATCTCATACGGATTATTTATTCGGACCGTGTGGATTAGACTATGTCATGCTTCAGCTAAGCAGTAAAGCGGCAGAATGAATCATCAATAAACAAAAAAATATACATGCTGCCACACGCCCCGTGTGCCATGCGAGCAGGCGTGAGTTGACGGGACACATGCGAGCAGTCCGCCGCGCAGGCATACTGGGAGGCGTGCGTGCAGATGTGCATATTGATGGGAGGCGTGTGAGTAGTTGTGTGAAATGATGATAGGAATGGCAGAAGTCTGCCGTGCAGGCTCACAGGGAGGTGAGACAGCTTTTGACCGCAGCCTGCCTCGCTCCCACTAGTCCGTATTAATTGCACACTCGAGCCGCCGGCCATAATAGGCAGCCGCACCCCCGGTCCATTGTGGTCACCAACGTCTGGACTCTGGAGTGTATGAGGTAGCCGCTGAAGCACACCATCAGAGGGAGTGGTGACGCCGGGGCTGGTTAAGCACCCGCGCAACGCGTGAAGCTAGGCAACGAGGTTGCCATCGCCACCGACGAGGTCTCGCGCGAGCAGCAACACGACCTTCACTTCATCGGCGCCGTCGCGCCCCCCCCCCTAGCTAGAGCTGGAGGTCAACAACAACTCCGGCAACGACTACGACTCCGATGGAAAACAGGTTAGTCATCTATATACCCATTTGTGTGGCAAACATATCATGTGTTTTCTTTGGTTACTCCCCCCCTCTATAATTTTTCTAGAATACAAATCCTATGGTTATGTACTCTCAGTCCATGAAATCAGAGTAATTAAGGTCTGTTAGATGCACGTAGTGTATTGATTGTTTCAATGTTATTCGTATAGGGTTAGTGATTATTTGTTTGTTCTATACAAATGATTTTTGCTAATAATCTGACTAGTGTTAGCTTGCGTGCTAATAATTTCTGGCTAGATCTTGAGAATTGATTTTGAATGACCTACATATATGTTTGTGCCTTTTTTTCTTACAGATCTTGATAATTGATTTTGAATGTCCTACATGTATATTTATGCCATTTTTTTCTTTCAGATCGGTATGTACACAGATGACGCTCCGACCAACGCCACCGCCGGATGTAGATCTTGGACCCGGTTGTGCGGCCAGAAGGGCACCCCTGGACCTGAGGAACCAGTAGAATCTCTGGCGGACTGCATCAACGATCTCCCGGACGACATCCTTCCGGAGATCACCTCCCTTCTCCCCACCAAGGATGGTTGCCACACACAAGTCCTCGCATCCTGCTGGTGCACTCTGTGGCGCACCGTGCCTCTTAATCTCGATTATCGTCAGCTATCTGTCGATGATGATTCTGAAATCCCCGGAGCCATCATCTCCTCCCACTAGAGCTCCGTTCAACGCATCTGCATCCCGGCATGCTACCTGCTAGACATACCCTGCAGGGTGGCCGCTTGGCTGACATCCCGTCAATTTGATAAACTCCAGCAGCTTGAGTTCTACCATGACTATGTATGTAACATACCACGAACCGATGTATTTGTGCCCTCACCACTGATGTCCATCTCGTGGTTTTCGTCCTCTCTCTCTCCACACCGCCACCTTCACCCGGTGCCATCTAGCAGACAATCTCGTACAAATGCTTCGACTCCTACTATTAATAAAATGCGCTTGTGGTGATTGATATGTCAGAGGCTGCACTGCACAGCATCATCCACTCCAGCTGCCCTGCCCTGGAGCGCTTTCTGCTTGTTTTTGGAATATAAATTTGTATATGTTGTCTCAAAGTAAAGTCATCCCACCTTGTAAGCATGGGGATTTTTTTTGACACGATCTCATCATCGAAGATGCCCCTTCACGTCAAAGGTTGCTCCTTGATTCTATTATAGTACCTTCGGAAATAACTATATTCTCTGCGCCTAAACTGGAGACCTTGGGTGCAATTCGTGATCCTTTTAGATGGTTCAAGATGGTGTTTGTCTCCACACCTATTGAGGTACTGTTTCTTGGAGTACACTTTTGGTACTAATATTATGTTCTATGCTCAATGAAGAGCTTGTCCATCCTATCAGTGGTGGTGGATTCTGTCAAGACCTTACATATCAGTATGTGGTGTTTTGATTTGAACACGATTAACTGCTTACTGCAATGCTTTCCATGTCTGGAGAATTTGTATATAAAGGTGATGATTTCACGCACATTGAAAGCCCATATATAATGTACTATAATTAATCATTCAACTATCACTCTTTCAACATAATTTTTTTAGACATTAAGTGTTTTCAATCTTCATCTCTATTTAGGCACTAAAACATGGAGAAAAAAGTATAACCAATCGATGGTTCAAGAAGCACCAGGATTTTCTTAGATCTCATGAGATTCGTTTGAAGACAGTAACGCTGGAAGGATATGCATCCAACAATGCAAACACTAGCTTTGTCACATTCTTCATGTTGAATGCGAGGGCACTATTGTCTGTGAGGATTATGTTTTTTGACAAGAAAATTCTTATGGCTGCAAGTGTTGAACAGCATAAAAAGAAGTTTCAAGTGGACCTAAGGGCTTCTGATCGTGCTCGGCTTCTATTTACAACGGACCATCATCATGAACTAGTAGAATTTCTAGCCGGGATCTGGATTTTATGGATCAGACCGATCCATTTGATTATGACTGCCAAAAACTTTGGTTGAGTTAGATGTCATTGTCCTGTTCAATCTAGATTTTGTCTAAACCTGATGAGCAATTAATCCTCGTCTTTTGTACTGTTTGTAAGCTGGAGTTAGATATTGATGCCCTTTTCAACTCGACTTTGACCCATATTTTCTTTCATACTGGGCCAATGGCTTGCTATTTCTTTAATTAAGACATAAATATTATAAGCATTCACAAAATAGGGAAAGAACCTCACTCTCGCGGGATCCTTGAGATCTTTGTTCATTACAGAACCGCAAGTTCTTAGCGCCCACCAGCACCCACAAACTTATTTTCAGCTGGCACACAAAATGGGATGTAATTCTAAATAAGAAAAGCTGCATGGTAGTGACAGATTTGGATTTGTCATTTGGGACCCACGAGGTAAAGGCCTATCCATGGCGGTTCCGACTCGACAATTAACATTGAGAAACCTGGTTTTAGAATTACTGTAAATCCAAAACTCACCTCATAATCATGAAACTTGGAATGGTGTTATGACATAGCACCGACATGCTGTGGTAAAAAATTAGTCCAATTTGGGACAAGTTTAGGTGCAAACTTCTTACAAACCAGAGCTTCTCTCAAAAAGGCTCATGGTTCTGAGAGGGACCTTGCAAATAAACGCCACATGAAAAAGTCCAGAACTCAAACCACTTCACACGAGCTCAAGAAACAATATCCTGAGCTTTCTCTTGTTTCGTTCTTAAATCCTCAAGCACTTGTTATTGCACCAGAAAGTATGCATTTGAATTCTGCAGGGACTTCCTCAGTCCTTCGGCTTCCTGTTGCAGCACATCTAATCAATGTCTTTAAACTTGAAGTTGAGACTCAAGAAGCCGAACTGATTCATGCAACGAGTTCGAAGAGCATGTGCCAGCAGTAGTGGCCAATAACTCCAACACTACATCAAGATAGGATATTGCGGTTGTCTCACTATCTTCAAGATAGTTTTTATCAGTTTTCTTGGAGACCAACAGGGATGTCTCACTATCTTGAGCCTTATTTGCATTAGTTCCTTTACCATTGCATAACGGAGTACTCTTCTCCAATATTTTGGCCGCATTCTAAAAGAGAAACAAGCAGACACATCACAGGTTTACCATGCTGTATATGAAACTCATTTGGGTAAGTGTGATGTGCATGGCATGAGAACATAACTGTTTATTCAATTGAAACTGAAATCAACATAGAGCCAGTTACAACATCAAACCAGTTAAAGAAACAGGTTTAAAACATACCTGTTGCGCCATTAGATTTTCAATTGCATCCTTCAAATTTGGAATTAGTTGTTATTAGTAAATACAGTGATGCAAGAGCAAAGGAGTATGAACCATAGCTACGGAACCTGACATGAGAACAATTCTTCTTCTACTTTAAGCATTGACTTGGGGTTCGGAGTGGTGGTCCTCGTGCTTTGGGCATAGCAGTTGCCTTACTAACTACACATGTTTGGGTGCTCTATGGTGGAGACGGTGTTGTGTCAAATGGACCTGGGTTGCTATCTGCTGGGGTTGGAAGGGGTGTGTCGGTGTCAAAACCGGTGGACCTCGGGTAGGGAGTACCGAACTTTGTGTCTAAGGTCGATGGTAACAGGAACAGGGGACACGATGTTTACCCAGGTTTGGGCCCTTTTGATGGAGGTAATACCCTACTTCTTGCTTGGTTGATCTTGATGAATACGAGGATTACAAGAGTTGATCTACCACGAGATCATAATGGCTAAACCCTAGATGTCTAGCCTGTATGATTGTGATTGCCTCCATAGACTAAACCCTCCGGTTTATATAGACACCATAGGGGCCTAGGGTTATACAGAGTCGGTTTACAGAGGAAGGAATCTTCTTATCCGAACGCCAAGCTTGACTTCCACGCAAAGGAGAGTCCCATTAGGACACGGGAGGAAGCCTTCTATCTTGTATCTTCATGGCCCATCAGTCCGGCCCACGTCACATAGGCTGGACGCCCGAAGAATCCTTAATCCAGGACTCCCTTAGGGTGTAGGTGGTCCTCTGTCCAACTGGGTAGGGTACAATCTGCATGAGTCTGGGTTATATGTGGTGGGACTGGTTCTTGGGCAATTACAACCGTGGTTTTATCTGCATTGACGGGTAGCACTATCTTTTCCAAAGACCGCGTTTTTACTCCCATAGATACTGGCATCACCCCCTCCAATTCAAATGGCTGGTAAACAAGAAAAGTAATTGAATGTACAGACTTTGTATGATAGACAAGGTGCAATGGATAGTAGGGAAGAAAACAGGGCATGAAATAATTCACATTTATGTTTTCTAACCAAACAGGATAGCATGACACAATTTCACATATATGATGCCTAACTAAACATGATAGCATGACACAATTTCACATATATGATGCCTAACTAAACAGGACAGAATGACATACTTCAAAATATGATGACTATGTAAACAGGATGACATGATATAACTATACAATGTATCTATTAAAGTAGTTGGCATGCCATAATTCACATACGTGCCATCGATGGAAACATGATGGCATGATATAATTCCATGGATAGAATGACATAATTCAAAATATGATGATTATGTAAACATGATGAGATGATATAACTATATTATGTCTTTAGAAAATGGGTTGGCCTGCAATAATTCAGATACATGATGTCTATGTAAACATCATGGCATGATATAATTCAAATATATGATTTATATACTAAGCAAGTAAGCATAGGGCAATCACATATAGGATGTGTAAACTAAGCAGATGGCATTCAATATTGTGTGTATGATGTAAAGACTAAGCATTGCAGACAACATATGCATGATATGAGTAATATAACCCCGCCACATTCAATACTGGTCATCTGTCTCTGAATCCTCCTCTAAGGAGCTTTCTATAACCAGCAAGATATCTGCTTCGGAGGGTAGCATTGTCTGCTCTGAAGACCTTCTTTTCACTCTAGATTTTTCCATCACCAATTCAAATGGTTGATGCACAGGAAGAGTAGTTGAATATACAAAGATTGTCGACAAATGGAATACGTAATACAAAAAAGGATGGCTTGATATAATTCACATATATGATGCTTGGCTAAACAACATGACATTGCATAATTCACATATATAATGCCTTGTAACAAGATAGCATTGCATAATTCACATATATAATATTTTGCAACAAGATGGCATTGCATAATTCACATATATGGTAATTAGATACTACAGTGGCATTCACACAAAGCATGTCTAAGCTAAGCAAATGGCATACAGCGCAAGACACCATATGCACAATATGAGCAATATAACCCTACCAATTTAGAGCATGCACCTCAGGGGGGGATAGGACTGGTAATCTATCTCTGAATCCTCCTTTGAGGAGCTATCTGTAACTAGCAACACATGTGCTTCGTCAGATAGCATTGCCTGCTCTGAAGAGCTTGTTTTCACTCCAGATTTTTCCATGACCGTGTCGACCGGCTGATGCACATGAAGAGTAATTGAATTTACTAACATTGTTGACAATTTTAATACGTAATAAAAAAGGATGGCATGATATAATTCACATATAAGATGACTGACTAACCAGTCTCGCATTGAAAAATTCACATATATGATGTCTGGCTAAACAAGATGACATTGCATGATTCACATATATGATATAGAAACTAAACAGATGGCATTCACACAAAGCATGTCTAAACTAAGTAGATGACATATTTTATGTATAAAGTAAGCAATGTAAGGCACCATATGCAAGATATGGCCAACATCAGCATGCCATGTCAGAGCAAAAGACCTCAGGGGGTAAATAGGAGTGGTCTGCTCCCTCTGAATCCCCCTGTGAACAGTTATTTTCCTCTTGATTATAGTCTGGAATGGGGAGAGGGGGGTTTCTTTTGCGCCCACCATGGAGCAACGTCTGCATGAAATTTTATTGCCATGCAAGGCTCGTCTCTTTTGTTGTACATGTTCAGTAGCATTGTGTAGAATAACTTACATGCATATGAAAAAACATAGTGAGATTATGTAAGGAGTGCACGCACAAATCCAGAGTGATGGTAGCAACCTGCGGATAGACCCAAAACCAATGATAGCAGGCAGATAATAGCTTCAATTAAAAAATACAGATAATGGCTCCTTTAATGTTTGTTTCCCACCCAATATGAAATTCATAGTAGACACCCAAGATTAAGCAGATAGTAGACAAATACTATTGATTGCTGCCCCAATATGTACCCCACAATCATTTAAAAAATAAAGTTTGAGCATTAGTTTGGACTTGACTCAGAGTCTAATCAGTGAACAGGACAATAAAGTAGCATGCCATATTAAGCGATGCATAACGTAAGCAAACACGAAAGAGTGCGACCTCTCTTGCGGACCCGTGTAGTCCTCAAGGTCAACTGCTCAGTTCATGATGGTAATGCAGTTGTCGTGGCTGCCGGCGGCAGGGAAGAAGATCTGAGGCGGCAAAAGACAGTCTAGAGGTCGAATCCATGCTGTTGTGAACCCTTGTTTCGTTGGAGAAGCTGAGCTGGGGTGGACGACAGTGCAGCAGGAGCGGCAGAAACCACACAAGGTTTTCTTTGACACGTATCTATAACAGAAGTAATTTTGTAAGGTCTTGTTTGAATTGGAGGAGTCTAACAATGCAGGTATCGGAAATACATAGAAATAGGATAGGAATGCACATGAAAACAGAGAATTTAAAAAAACAATATTTTTGTCAATCTGGGTGTTTTGTACAAGAATTGGAAGATCGCAGAAATGCAAAGCATGGTGAAATTAAGTCAAACAACAAGCAAATGTACAGTTATATTGCTGTTATATGCTACTGTAACAGCCCAATTTTCAATTTGGATGTTATACGTAGGTCATCATATGCATATCATATTTTATTTGGATTTTGGTTGTGATCCTAGAAATCTTAAGCAACTCAAGGACCCAAGGAGAGAGTTGGAGGTTTCACAAATTTACATATTTGAATTTAATTCAAATTGAAAAGAGGATCAATTTGATTTTAATATTTCCTCTCCAATTATTTCTAATAACGAAAATAAAAGAGAGAAGATAAAATGACTTCTTCAAACAGAGGAGAAATATTGGAGAAGAAATTTAAAATCAAATTATTTTATTTGTATTTTATTTGCTATTTTATTTGAATTGGAAAAGTATGCATTTTTAAAAATTGCACTTTAGTCCAGAAAAATGTTCATCTTGTCCTAAATATTAGGTTTGGACGGTGAAAATTGTTTCTGGAATTTTTAGAATTTTTAATATTTTATTAGGATTTTTGTTCGTGTGAAATTTTATTTAAAAAAATTCCTCGGTCGGCCCAGCCGAGCCGGGCCTTGGCCCAGCTAGCGCCGCCGCCTTCCCTCGCCGTCCTGCCGCCGGACTCCAGGAGGAATCTGAGCCGGACTTGCCGCCGCGCCGTGACCCCCTCCCCAAGCCGCCGCCCCCAGGCTTTATAAGCCGACCCCTCGGCCCCCTCCTCCTCACCTCGAGCCGCCGCAGACGGCGCCGCTAGCACCGCCGCCCGCGCCGCCAACCCGCACCGCCCACACCGCTGCCGACGCCGCCGCCGGTTTTCGTCAACCGAACCGGTATAAACCAAACCGCCCGCCCGTTTTTTTTCTAATCTCGGTTTATTTCATTAGATCGGTTTTATTTTTACGGTTCGCTAATTAGCGAACGTCCACCCGATCATCTCTGTTAATGAATGAATTTCATTCGTTAGTCTCTGTTAGCGAACGTTCGTTCATTAGATTTTTCTTTTTAGTTTTATTTTCGGCCAGGGACCTATCCGCGAAAAATTGTTCTTACACATTAGTCCCTGATGTTCAAACCCTCGTTACTTTTTGCTCGTTTGTCCAAATCCAGTGAAACCAATGCCAAAATCTTCGCCTCGATCCCCTGTGTTCAGATAATCAATTTGAACATGATTTTGACAATTTAAAATTTGGTTTCAAGCAGATCTGTTTTCGAACTTCTTTTGATCGTAGTTTGAGTTTTGTAACTCCGATTTGATTGATTCTTTTTGCAAATCGAAGGTTTTCCATTAAACTTTTTGTTCAGATCTTTTCTTTTGAGTTTTATGTTTGCATTATGCTTGAGTGCTTATGTATGCTATTGTTTTGTTCACGATAGAGTTTCCGGAGTGCGAGGCTTGCTACTACGAATCTCTAGGGTTTTCCTATCGTCAGCAAGGCAAGTAACACTTTGATCATATCCCTATATTACCCAGTTTTTATGCATTAGTTTCAACCCTCAAACATTGCATGAGTAGGATTTGATAGCATGTGGGTATTGGGAAGTAGTTGATGAGGTAGCACCTATTGCCTTTATTTCAAACCTTGGGAGTTCTACGTTATGCTTATACTGCTATGCTATGCCCGTAGACGTGGTTTGGTTTGAGTGATTCATGACAGATGTGAGTATTATTATGAATTAAGGGATAACTTAAGGTGGCTACTTTAATACACATCTGGGCGGATTGTTTGTGGGCACCTGGGGAATCCAGTGTTGTCCAAGAAGATCCCGGGAAACCCGTGTGAACATCCTATGGTTCGCCACCCAGGCTCAAAGGGATCATAAGATTATTCATGCTAGAAACTTCCGTGTGCAGCCACAAGCCATTATGGGCTCTGGCATAGTTGAGTATGTTGTGTGACCTTTTTCAGTGATAGACTAGCAGATGTAGGGGATGTAGGTGGTACGGTTTACCCATCGAAAGAGTTAACGCTTATGAAAGACTGTGTCTCGGTCATCCGTTTCTCAAACATCATGTAGTGCGAGAAATACAACGGAGGAGATCGAGTCTTGTGGGGAAAAATGCGCAAACCTCTGCAGAGTGTACAAGCTAATCATGATTAGCCGTGTCCCCAGTTATGGACATCTTGAGTATATGGTACTTGAATTATTGATTTGATCTCATCACTTAACTTAATTAATTTGTGGGGTTTTTAATTATTATTGTGGGCTTGAGATGGGGTTACCATTCTCAATGTTTTCAACAAACTTTGTAGTTAAATAAAATATATTCCTTTGTTGTAGGGAAAAACTAGCTTTATGCAAATGATAACCATAGAGCCTCCACCAGCCACATATGCATGTAGAGATAGCTGTTATCTATTCATTGCTCTATAGTGTTATTTTGCCAGCATATTCCATGTGCTGACCTACACAGGCTGCAACGTATTATGTTGCAGAGTTTTCAGACGAAGAGTAAGGTGCGCTAGGTCATTGTCATGTGCTTAGTTTTGCCATGGAGTTGGATGGACTCTTCTACCTTCGAAGCTTCCGTTGTTATCTTATTTAGATGGCCTTCAGCCATATAACTGTAATAAGTTCTCTTTTGAGACATTCGATGTAATAAGTGTGTGATTGAACTCTGTTATAAATCCTCGAGTACTGTGTGTGTCAGCAATACCGATCCAGGGATGACACTTAAACTCAGAGACTTGACCGTCTGAGGTCGGGTCGCTACAGCTACTATCTCTTAGTCTTGTGCTTCATAAATTGGAAATTGAAAAGGAGGCCAAGTGGATTTTAAAATTCCTACGGTTTTTCTTTGAAGGAGACACTAAAGGAACAAATCATGCAATTTTCCTTTGCTCCATTCCTTTGAAGCAAATGCACACTACAAAAAAAAGACACATCCGTGACATTTTTGGGCCGAACGAAAAACAATTGTCATACTTATGACACTTCTATGACGATAATTGTGACAAAACCCGGTATCATCAAAGATGTGGTGGGGTCCTACTTCTATGACAAAAAATCATGACAAAAAATGGGCTTTTCGTCCGGGGCGGACCGGAGACGCAGCTGCATGACATTCTTTGGGCCGTCCATGACGGAAAAAACCGTGGTAGAAGCGAGGGCGGGGAAAATATCGGGGAGTTCCCGGTTATGGTGGCTGGTCGGGGGCCGAGCGATGCGTGTTTCTCTCGTACGTACGCACGTGTGTGCGAGGCGTTGGGCTCTAATTGAACCTGAGCGAGGCGTTGGGCTCTAACTGAACCCGAGCGATTGCACTGCAGGCCCCTAAGATAGACATGGGGCGACGGGGTGAGACGGACTCGCCTCCGCATGCGGCGCCGCGCCATGCTGCATTGCCGCCTGCTCCGACTCTTTCCTGGCTCGGCCTCGCTGGGGGGTGGGGAGGGGGTTCACGACCCTCCCTCCCCACCCCTTGCTTGGCCTCGCGCTAACGCATGCTTGGTTGACAGGCGCAGTGCGGCTATTCTATGTTTCCAAACCCTAGGATGCACACAACCCAGGGCCACACCCCTAAGATAGACAGGGGTGACGAGGTGTCGATGGAAACGACACCTATGGGGTCACAGAGATCCCTTCTATGGTTGGCGGGCGCGAGGTTGTGCAAAGAGCGGGTCTGACAGGAAGCAGAGGGATCATTTACCCAGGTTCGGGCCGCGAAGATGTGTAATACCCTAGTCCTGCTTTGTGGATGTATTTGATTGTTCTTGTGTTCTTGAGCTAGCTACGGGGTGCAACTTGCCCAAAAGAGCCGAATCCCTCTCCTGGTCACCTCGGGCCTCCTTTTATAGGAAAAAGGGGTTGCCACAGTGGCACACAGGAGGTGGAAAGGTCTACAGTTGATAAGCCTATCCTCTGGGACCGTCGGAAAAACGCATTTAATGCGCTGCCGACGTGCCCCCTTGCTTTATCGGGGACGCCAAGGAAGCA
This sequence comes from Aegilops tauschii subsp. strangulata, assembly GCF_002575655.3. NCBI lineage: Eukaryota > Viridiplantae > Streptophyta > Magnoliopsida > Poales > Poaceae > Aegilops > Aegilops tauschii. The sequence continues at coordinate 263,097,642 of NC_053040.3, forward strand.
CGTCCCAGCTGTCGCTGCCTCGCCTGGACTCGACACGCGTCCGAGCTGATGAGGCATCGCGGCACCATGTTGGCTGGCTGCTGGGCTGTCCTCGGCAAGGCGCTTGCCGGGGGTCTTGTGGATTTCCTCGGTTGGGATCCCGCCGAGGGTCGCCGTCTTCTGGTCCTCATCTAATCTGACATGTTTATGATCTTAACAAAGATTTGCATGCCACCATAGAGGCGCCTCCCGAGCCTTGGTCCTAACGTGGATAGTTGGTGGTGTTAGAACCCGTGGGCTCAAGGGTGGCTTGCTCTGCTGGCGTCGGGCAAGTTACCCCGGCAAGGCTCTTGCCAGGGTTACAGAGGCTGCCTCGGCAAGGATCTTGCCAAGGGAGTCCACCTCGCCTGTAACGCCCACGATGCGGCTATATCTCCCACGTGTCGAGGCACGACTTAGAGGCATAACCGCATAGTGGTTTTGTCGCAAGAAGGGTCATCTTCACACAATCCCACGTAATGAACAAGAATGGGATAAAGAGTTGGCTTACAATCGCCACTTCACACAATACATAAATATAATTCATACATCATCCAAAAAACATATAGACCGACTACGGTCAAAATCCAGAAGAAAATAAGACAACCCCAAATGCTAGATCCTCGATCGTCCCAACTGGGCTCCACTACTGATCATCAAGAAATGACACATAGTAACGACCACGTTCCTCGTCGAACTCCCACTTGAGATCGACCCCATCATATGCACTGGCATCGTCGGCACCTGCAACTGTTTTGGTAGAATCTGTGAGTCACGAGGACTCAGCAATCTCACACCCGCGAGATCAAAACTATTTAAGCTTATAGGGAAGGATGGTCTAATGAGGTGGAGCTGCAGCGGCAAAAGCATATATGGTGGCTAGCATACGCAAGAAAGAGCGAGAAGAGAAGCAACGGAACGGTCGTCTTCTAGTAATGATCAAGAAGTGATCCTGAACTCCTACTTACGTCATACATAACTCAGACCGTGTTCACTTCCCGGACTCCGCCGAGAAGAGACCATCACGGCTACTCACGCAGTTGATGTATTTTAACTGGGTCAAGTGACAAGTTCTCTACAACCGGACATTAACAAATTCCCAGCTGCCTCATAACCGCGGGCACGGCTTTCGAAAGATAATACCCTGCAGGGGTGTCCCAACTTAGCCCATCATAAGCTCTCACGGTCAACGAAGGATAAACCTTCTCCCGGAAAGACCCGATCAGTCTCGGAATCCCGGTTTACAAGACATTTCGACAATGGTAAAACAAGACCAGCAAAGCCGCCCGAATGTGCCGACGAATCCCGATAGGAGCTGCACATATCTCATTCTCAGGGCACACCGGATTGTCCAAGCTTCCGATAGGCCAGCCCAGAGTTGCCCCTGGTGGCCACCGGCGACTGACAGTTTGGACCAATACTCAGAGGAGCACTGGCCCGGGGGTTTAAAATAAAGATGACCCTCAGGCTCTAGAAAACCCGGGGGAAAAGGGCTTAGGTGGCAAATTGTAAAACCAAGGTTGGGCCTTGCTAGAGTAGTTTTATTCAAGGCGAACTATCAAGGGGGTCCCATAAATCACCCGACCGCGTCAGGAATGCAAACTCAAGGAACATAATCCCGGTATATCAGAAACTAGGGCGGCAAGAGTGGAACAAAACACCAGGCATAAGGCCGAGCCTTCCACCCTTTACCAAATATATATAGATGCATCAATTAAATAAGAGATATTGTGATATCCCAACATATCCATGTTCCAACATGGAACAAACTTCAACTTCACCTACAACTAGCAACGCTATAAGAAGGGCTGAGCAAAAGCGGTAACTTGGCCAAACAACGGTTTGCTAGGAAAGGATGGTTAGAGGCTGACATGGCAAAATGGGAGACATGATATAGCAAGTGATAGGTAGCGCAGCATGGCAATAGAGCGAACAACTAGCAAAGCAAAGATAGAAGTGATTTCGAGGGGTGGTCATCTTGCCTGCAAGGTTCTCAGAGTTGTCGAAAGCTTGATCCTCGTAAGCGTACTCAACAGGTTCCTCGTTCACGAACTCGTCTCCCGGCTCTACCCAAGACAAGAACACAAACAAATGGAACCACAATCAACCACGAGAAATGCACAAGCAACATGATGCAAAACATGTATGATATGCAAGATATGATATGCGATACATATGCGTGCTCCGGAAGGAAAATGATGAACATGGCAGTAACTTGGAAAACCAAGCATGCCACTGGAAACATGAGATGATTTCGGTCGAAATCGATATAAAGATCACCGGAAACGGATGCACGGTTTGCAAATGGCAAGCAAAACAAGAATGACACGAATCTGCGATTAACAGCATGATAGCACTTAAAATGCAACAAGTAACAAAGCTACAGCACTCCAACATAGCAACAAAGCATATGGCAGTAATCTACAGCGATGTTTGACAAAAGATGAACACTGAGCTACGGCTAGTTCACAACATATCAAGCTCAAACAGGCATGGCAAAAGTGCAAAAGATAACAGGAACACAGACTTAGTGAAAAACTGGACATGGCAGAAAACAGCATCAGGTAGCAATGTTCAGAGCACGAAATCAACATTATACAGGAACGTAACATAGAAAAACAAGGCATGGAAGTGTTCTACTAAATGCATATGACAAAAGGACCTTAATGACCATAAGCCAAAAAGGAACAGAAGATATGATGGCAAGCATGTAAACATAGCAAGTTTCGTTAACAGGTTTCAGACTTGGCAGAAAAACAGAGCATGGCAGAAACAATAATATGTAGGCCTCTTTGTGAGCTTGATGCACTCACCACAAAGCAATACATGACAAAACAAGCATACCTACAGCAAGATGGCATGTTTTTGAAGCTATCAATGGCAAGAACAAAAGCATAGCATGTATGGATCAACTACAATAAGCTTGGCAAAATGGCATATCATGTTAAGAATCTGCCAGAAATATTTTATAGCAAAAGTAGAGCAAGATTGAGTCATGCTAAGGCACTTCATAATTGCAAACAAGGGCAGTAATGGATCAATTACAACTATATCTACAAAACATCCTTACTGAACATCTCCAAAATATGCACGGATCTCTCTGTAGCATCAAGTTTACATGCCAACAAAATAACAGCAGACAGACTGAAATCACCAAGTCCCTGAAATCAGAAATATTACGGAGCCTAGTTTGCATGCTTGTGCTAGTCACCACAGAGACCAGAAAAATACATGGCATACACCCTTGGAAAGATAACATGGCATACTACAAAACACATGTGGAGCTAATGCCCATAAGATGCACAGATTAAATGATGCAAAAATGACAAATCTCCAAGTTCTGATAAGAACCAGCAGATAACAGCAACTAGCCCTCTTGCAACAGAGATTTGGGCATCAAGATGACCTCTAATGAACATGGTGCAATTGAACAAAATGTAGAGCATCACGAGACGAACCATTTGACATATTACACGCACGAATCGGAGCTACATGCAAGGAGTTATGCACCGATGAACATGGCAATATGCTGTAAAAGAAAAAGACTTGGAAGAATTTTGGAATTGGGAAAAGTCAACCTCGCGCAGTCGCTGGATCCAGATCGGGAACAGGAGCTCGAGCTCGATGGCGCTCGTGGCCGGCGACGGAGGAGGAGAGGGAGGCCGCGGCCGGAGGAAGAGGAGGCGGGGTGGCCGGCGACGGGGGGGGGGGGGGGGGGGGGGCGCCCGCGGCCGCGGCGGCGAGCACGCCGGCGACGGGGAAGGCGGCGCCCGTGGCGGACCGGCCGGCGGAGGACCGGCGAACGGCGGCGAGCGCGGCGGCGGGGCCGGCGGACGCGGGAGGCGGCGGCGCGGGGATCCGCGGGCTCGGGCGGGCCCCTCGTGGGCCGAACGGGCCGGCGGCGGAGGGAGGTCCGGCAGGCGACGTGGCGGCTCGCGATTCTCGGGGCAGCGGCGGTGGACGTGTCCGGCGGCGCGGAGGGACGAGGTTAGGGTTTGGACTGCGTTCGTTTACGGGAGGGGAAGGAGTTTTATAGGTAGAGGGAGCTAGGAGAGTCCAAATGAGGTGTGGTTTTCGCCCACACGATCGTGATCGAACGACCTAGAGCATGGAAGAGAGTTTGGTCCGTTTTGGGCTGGTTTTAGAGGGTGTTTTTGCTGCACACACAAATGGACTTTGCGGATGCCCGGTTAACCGTTGGAGTACCAAACGACCTCCAAATGGAACGAAACTTGACCGGTGGTCTCCGGGTGGTATACTAAGGCCACTTGACAAGCCTCGGTCCATTCCGAGAAAGTTTGACACCCGCACACGAAAGAAAACAAGAGGGGTGCATCGGAGGAGATAAGAGCGCCGGATTGCAAAACGGACAACGGGGAAAATGCTCGGATGCATGAGACGAACACGTATACAAATGCAATGCACATGATGACATGATATGAAATGCATGACATGACAAAATGCAAAACGAAAGACAAAACCCGACCACGGAGGGAATATCATAGCACATAGCCGAAAATGGCAAGAGTCGGAGTTACAAATAAGGCAAGTTACATGCGGGGTGTTACAACACTCCACCACTACGAGAGGATCTCGTCCCGAGATGTAGGACTGAAAGAACTCCGGGTATTCGGAACGGAGATGATCCTCGCGTTCCCAGGTGGCTTCCCTGTGGGAATGGTGCGACCACTTCACTTTCAGAAATTTGATTGACTTGTTGCGAGTCTTGTGCTCAGTTTCTTCAAGAATAGCAACGGGGTGCTCATGATAAGACAAATCTTCCTGGAGGTCAATCTCTTCGAAGTTGATAGTGCGCTCAGGCGTCTTGAAGCACTTGTGGAGCTGTGACACGTGGAACACATCGTGCACGTTCGCGAAGTTGGAAGGAAGCTCAAGTTGATAGGCGAGGTCGCCTCTTTTGCCAATGATCTTGAAAGGACCCACATATCTAGGGGCAAGCTTCCCTTTGATACCGAAGCGACGAGTGCCTTTCATCGGAGAGACGTGGAGGTAGACATGGTCTCCGATCTCGAAAGCCACATCACGGTGCTTACTATCATAGTAACTCTTCTGGTGCGATTGCGCGGCTTTGAGATTATCACGGATGACTTTACACATTTCTTCAGCTTCAGTGATTAAGTCATTGCCAAGAAGTTGGCGTTCACCAGTCTCTGACCAATTGAGAGGAGTACGACACTTTCTGCCATAGAGAATCTCGAATGGGGCCTTGCCCGAACTCGCTTGGAAGCTGTTGTTGTAGGAGAATTCAGCATACGGAAGACAATCTTTCCATTTCATGCCAAAGGAAATGACACAAGCCCTGAGCATATCTTCAAGAATTTGATTGACTCGCTCGACTTGGCCACTAGTTTGAGGATGGAAAGTTGTGCTGAAGCGAATGTTTGTGCCCATGGCCTTCTGGAAGGAGTCCCAGAACTTAGAGGTGAAGATGCTTCCACGATCTGAAGAAATCAATTGTGGAATGCCGTGCAAGGAGACAATTCTGGAGGTGTAAAGCTCTGCCAGCTGAGCTGCTGTGATGGATTCTTTGATTGGAAGGAAATGAGCCACTTTAGAAAGCTTGTCAATGACAACGAAGATAGCATTATTTCCGCGCTTGGACTTGGGAAAACCAGTCATGAAGTCCATTTCGATATGATCAAACTTCCATTCTGGGATAGCAAGAGGTTGAAGGAGACCAGCTGGTCGTTGGTGTTCTGCTTTCACTCTTCGACAGACATCACATTCATTCACGAACTGAGCAATTTCTCGCTTCATTCGAGTCCACGAATACGACTGCTTGAGGTCATGATACATCTTCGTACTTCCAGGATGAATGGAAAGGAGAGAATTGTGCGCCTCGTCCATTATGACTTTCCTTAGATCACCTTTAGGAACCACAATCCGGTCCTCGAAGAATAAAGTGTCTCTGTCATCAATGCGATAGCACTTGTATTTGGAAAGACCCTTGTCGATACCACGTTTCACCTTCTTCCCCATGGCATCAAGGAGTTGTGCCTCACGAATTTGATCTTCCAAAGTAGGCGATACTATGAGGTTGGCAAGAAAGCCTTGAGGAACAACTAGGAGATTCAGCTTGCGGAAAGCTTCACAAAGATCCGGTTGGAAAGGCTTGAGGATTAAGCTGTTGCAATAAGCCTTCCTGCTTAAAGCATCTGCAATGACATTTGCTTTGCCTGGAGTATATTCAATACTCGGATTGTACTCTTGAATAATTTCGACCCATCGAGTCTGCCTGAGGTTGAGGTTGGGCTGAGTGAAGATGTACTTGAGACTCTTGTGATGTGTGAAAATGTCCACTTGTCTTCCCAACAAGAGATGTCTCCACGTTATTAATGCATGGACAACTGCCGCCAACTCAAGATCGTGAGTGGGGTAGTTCTTCTCGTTGGGCTTCAACTGACGAGAGGTATAGGCCACAACTTTCTTCTCTTGCATTAACACAGCACCGAGACCTTGGAGAGACGCATCACAGAAAACTTCAAATGGCTTGGATTCATCAGGAGGAGTTAAGACAGGAGCTGTGACTAGTTTCTCTTTGAGAGTGTTGAAAGCAACGTCACACTCAGGAGACCAGACATACTTCACATGCTTCTGGAGGAGGTTGGAAAGAGGCTTTGCAATCTTAGAGAAATTCTCAACGAATCTTCGGCAATAGCTTGCAAGACCAAGAAAACTGCGGAGCTGCTTGACATTCTGAGGAGGTTCCCAATTCACAATTGCGGACACCTTCTCGGGGTTAACAGCGATGCCCTTGGCAGAGATGATGTGACCAAGGAAAAGAACTTCATCAAGCCAAAACTCACATTTGGAGAACTTCGCATAGGATTGATACTCTCTGAGCTTGTCGAGCGCCATTCGCAAATGTTTGGCATGGTCCTTGTTATTCTTGGAGAAGACCAAGATATCATCGAGATACACCAGGACGAATTCATTAGTATAGGGGTTGAAGATGAAATTCATCATCCGAGAGAACACTGGAGGAGCATTGACAAGGCCGAAAGACACGACAGTATATTCATAAGAACCAAAGCTTGTTCTGAATGCTGTCTTGGGAATATCTTCTTCACGAATGCGAATCTGATGATAACCCATACGAAGGTCAAGCTTCGAGAATACTTTAGCACCTTTGAGTTGCTCGAATAGCTCATTGATGTTGGGAAGTGGATACTTGTTCTTGATTGTCTTCTTGTTCAATGGATGGTAGTCGACACAAAGTCGGTCCGTGCCATCCTTCTTCTTGACAAAAAGAACACCACAACCCCATGGAGATGAACTCGGTCTGATCAAACCCAGACGCTCTTATTCATCGAGCTGTTTCTTCAATTCCTTCAGCTCGTTGGGTCCAAGCTTGTATGGACGCTTGCAAACGGGTTCAGTGCCTGGCTCTAGTTCGATAACGAACTCAACTGGCCGATGAGGAGGCATATCCGGAAGCTCTTCTGGAAAGACATCTTGATACTCACAAACGACTGGAATTTGAGAGATGGCATTCAATTCGCCCTTCTCATTGAGAGAAAAGAACCGAATGGTTTCGTCACGAGTGGCATAAATAATCACATCCTCAGAAGAGTGTGTCAATTGAATTTCACTAGCAGCACAATCAAGTTGAGCCTTGTGCTTAGAAAGCCAGTCCATCCCGAGAATTAGATCAATATCCGAGTCACCAAGAACAATTGGAGAAGACAGAAATTTATAGTCCCCCATCTTGATGGAAACATCCGGAACCATGGAACTTGCATTCATGCATTTGCCCGGAGAGACAACTGCTAACGGTCTAGGCAATCCTTGGAAATGCAATTCATGCTTAGATGCAAATGGTCTTGATATGAAAGAAAGCGATGCACCAGTATCAAAAAGAACTTTTGCAGGAATATCATTAACAGGAAGATTACCCATTATCACATCAGTAGATTCCTCCGCTTGAGCTGCATTCATCATGTTCACCTTTGCAAACTTTGGATTATGCTTGACCACTGCATTGCTGGAAGATCTGACAGGAGGAGGAGGAGGCAGACGCCTTTGGTTGAAGCATTTGTTAGCATACTGACCTTTCTGCTGACACTTGTTGCAAGTCACCTCTGAGAGTGGACGGTGATAAGGAGCATTGGACTTTGGAGCTTGATTCTCAGACTTGTTCTGATAGCCAGAGTTGGAAGAGTTGGAAGAACCATGGCCACCTTTGTTCTTCTGCTGGTAAGGCTAACGAAACGGAGGAGGAGGAGGCAACCAGAACTTCTGTTGCTTAGCTGTCACAAGTGAGGAAGAAGAAGACTGAACTGCATCTCTGACTCTCTTCTTAGAAGCCTCACACTTGAGCTGAGCAGCCTCTTGCTTCAGTGCCACGTTATAGAATTGATCAAACTTAGTAGGCTCAACAAGAACAATAGCTAACTGCAGATCCTCTTTAAGGCCACCTCTGAAGTGATAGATGATGCTCTTTTCATCAGGAACGTCTTGTTTAGCGAAGCGAGCAAGTTTCTGAAACTGAATGTTGTATTGATACACAGACATGTTTCCTTGCTTGAGATTGCAGAACTCCTCACGCTTGCTCTCAACAACACTTTGTGGAATGTGGTGCGCTTTGAAATCCCGACAGAAGTCAGTCCAAGTGATCACACGACCTCCTCTGGAATCTTTGTATTGTTGATACCAATCAGCAGCTTGGTCCTTGAGCTGAAAAGAAGCGAACTTGACATAGTCCTCAGGCCTGACATTGCTACATTCAAAATGCTTGTTGATGTCCACGAGCCAATCATCGGCATCCGTGGCCTCGGCACAGTAGCTGAAGGACTTGGGCTGATTTGTGAGAAACTGGTTGAGAGTGGCAAAGTGAAAATGATTGTTGCCTTGACCTTGATTGCCTTGATTTCCTTGCCCTTGGGTGCGTTCTTGCAAGAGTTGCAGAATCATCTGAGCATTGGCGTTGGTGGCTGCCATGATAGCTTGCCATGCCTCCGGAGGCGGAGGTGGTGGCGGAGGGTTCGCTTGACTCCCTTCATTGCGATCCGGATTCTGACGCGTTGGCGGAGCCATCCTGAAGAGGCTGACATCCGTTAGCATCTTGATAGACAAATAGATAAATAGAATCAACGGATAGAAATTGCAACATATAGTCTTCACAATAAACATTCGAACGAAGATGAACGAATGAATTCTGTAGTAAATCATCACACTTCCATAAGTTGAGAAGCCACTTGAAAAAGATATGGAATCAACATATGACTTCGAAGCAACTCGAATACCGCAATTGAAAACAAAACAAAGTATTGGCTTGCAGAATAAGCCAGAACAAACATATGATAGAGGTTTCGTCCGAAGTTTTCGTGGTGGGGCCCACCCGGGCTCAATCGTACAACACCATCATGTACAAGGCTGTGCACATGACATACGAAGCGTCCCCGAGTCGGCATAGCCAAGGACTCTTTAAGACACTACGAGACCACTGTAAAATCAACCGTGTACAGGCGGACCACTAGACGTCGAACCCCAATCTCATATCATGCGTCTGTCGGAAAGATATCCTAAGGCTACTTGAATTCCCACTTATAAACTCCCGAAACTTTCTGGTTATGCAATCTGGTGTAGGGGATACAGGGGACACAAAATATATCACCCAAACTAGCAATCCCTAGATCCAGCTGTATCCATCCGTCAACACATAACCAAGAAACCTTCGGAAATCGTTTACCTCAACCTTCGAAAAGCATCCGTTATACAAGTTATGGCAATACTCCCGAACTCCCGCCCCAGTACTGGGTGGCGTCGAGGTGATCTCACCAACAACTGCATAAAAGAGGTTTCGATGTCGGCGAAACTCAGGTATTCCAGAACTGCAACGATAAAATTGTGACGACAACACCTCGGAGCTTAACTCCCCGGGACACTGCCACAACCCCTAAATGTCAGGAGGCACCAAGAACAATGTTCTCGTCACAAAACCATCGGAACGATTCCAAGATACCCGCGTGATCCTAAAATTTTTTTTAGTGAAATTTGAGGAGAGAAAAGTCAAAACTTCTACGTCAGGAGACCTCACCAGAGCGACGAAGGGACTGATGAGTAAAAAGAATCCTACTCTCTAATATATATAATCCTAAGACTCAAAACATTTTTGTTCTAGACTCAACAACACCAGCGATTCGATCAAACAGGGGGCTCCTAAGTCGGGGATGGCTCTGATTACCAACTTGTAACGCCCACGATGCGGCTATATCTCCCACGTGTCGAGGCACGACTTAGAGGCATAACCGTATAGTGCTTTTGTCGCAAGAAGGGTCATCTTCACACAATCCCATGTAATGAACAAGAATGGGATGAAGAGTTGGCTTACAATTGCCACTTCACACAATACATAAATATAATTCATACATCATCCAACAAACATATAGACCGACTACGGTCAAAATCCAGATGAAAATAAGACAACCCCAAATGCTAGATCCCCGATCGTCCCAACTGGGCTCCACTACTGATCATCAGGAAAAGACACATAGTAACGACCACGTTCCTCGTCGAACTCCCACTTGAGATCGACCCCATCATCTGCACTGGCATCGTCGGCACCTGCAACTGTTTTGGTAGAATCTGTGAGTCACGAGGACTCAGCAATCTCACACCCGCGAGATCAAAACTATTTAAGCTTATAGGGAAGGATGGTCTAATGAGGTGGAGCTGCAGCGGCAAAAGCATATATGGTGGCTAGCATACGCAAGAAAGAGCGAGAAGAGAAGCAACGGAACGGTCGTCTTCTAGTAATGATCAAGAAGTGATCCTGAACTCCTACTTACGTCATACATAACTCAGACCGTGTTCACTTCCCGGACTCCGCCGAGAAGAGACCATCACGGCTACTCACGCAGTTGATGTATTTTAACTGGGTCAAGTGACAAGTTCTCTACAACCGGACATTAACAAATTCCCATCTGCCTCATAACCGCGGGCACGGCTTTCGAAAGATAATACCCTGCAGGGGTGTCCCAACTTAGCCCATCATAAGCTCTCACGGTCAACGAAGGATAAACCTTCTCCCGGAAAGACCCGATCAGTCTCGGAATCCCGGTTTACAAGACATTTCAACAATGGTAAAACAAGACCAGCAAAGCCGCCCGAATGTGCCGACAAATCCCGATAGGACCTGCACATATCTCGTTCTCAGGGCACACCGGATTGTCCAAGCTTCCGATAGGCCAGCCCAGAGTTGCCCCTGGTGGCCACCGGCGACTGACAGTTTGGACCAATACTCAGAGGAGCACTGGCCCGGGGGTTTAAAATAAAGATGACCCTTGGGCTCTACAAAACCCGGGGGAAAAAGGCTTAGGTGGCAAATGGTAAAACCAAGGTTGGGCCTTGCTGGAGGAGTTTTATTCAAGGCGAACTGTCAAGGGGGTCCCATAAATCACCCGACCGCGTAAGGAACGCAAACTCAAGGAACATAATCCCGGTATATCAGAAACTAGGGCGGCAAGAGTGGAACAAAACACCAGGCATAAGGCCGAGCCTTCCACCCTTTACCAAATATATATAGATGCATTAATTAAATAAGAGATATTGTGATATCCCGACATATCCATGTTCCAACATGGAACAAACTTCAACTTCACCTGCAACTAGCAACGCTATAAGAAGGGCTGAGCAAAAGCGGTAACTTAGCCAAACAACGGTTTGCTAGGAAAGGATGGTTAGAGGCTGACATGGAAAAATGGGAGACATGATATATCAAGTGATAGGTAGCACAGCATGGCAATAGAGCGAACAACTAGCAAAGCAAAGATAGAAGTGATTTCGAGGGGTGGTCATCTTGCCTGCAAGGTTCTCAGAGTTGTCGAAAGCTTGATCCTCGTAAGCGTACTCAACAGGTTCCTCGTTCATGAACTCGTCTCCCGGCTCTACCCAAGACAAGAACACAAACAAACGGAACCACAATAAACCACGAGAAATGCACAAGCAACATGATGCAAAACAGGTATGATATGCAAGATATGATATGCGATACATATGCGTGCTCCGGAAGGAAAATGATGAACATGGCAGTAACTTGGAAAACCAAGCATGCCACTGGAAACATGAGATGATTTTGGTCGAAATCGATATAAAGATCACCGGAAACGGATGCACGGTTTGCAAATGGCAAGCAAAACAAGAATGACACGAATCTGCGATTAACAGCATGATAGCACTTAAAATGCAACAAGTAACAAAGCTACAGCACTCCAACATAGCAACAAAGCATATGGCAGTAATCTACAGCGATGCTTGACAAAAGATGAACACTGAGCTACGGCTAGTTCACAACATATCAAGCTCAAACAAGCATGGCAAAAGTGCAAAAGATAACAGGAACACAGACTTAGTGAAAAACTGGACATGGCAGAATACAGCATCAGGTAGCAATGTTCAGAGCACGAAATCAACATGCTACAGGAACTTAACATAGCAAAACAAGGCATGGCAGTGTTCTACTAAATGCATATGACAAAAGTCCCTTACTGATTATAAGCCAAAAAGGACCAGAAGATATGATGACAAGCATGTAAACATAGCAAGTTTCGTTAACAGGTTTCAGACTTGGCAGAAAAACAGAGCATGGCAGAAACAATAATATGTAGGCGTCTTTGTGAGCTTGACGCACTCACCACAAAGCAATGCACAGATTAAATGATGCAAAAATGACAAATCTCCAAGTTCTGATAAGAACCAGCAGATAACAGCAACTAGCCCTCTTGCAACAGAGATTTGGGCATCAAGATGACCTCTAATGAGCATGGTGCAATTAAACAAAATGTAGAGCATCACGAGACCAACAATTTGACATATTACACGCACGAATCGGAGCTACATACAAGGAGTTATGCACCGATGAACATGGCAATATGCTGTAAAAGAAAAAGACTTGGAAGAATTTTGGAATCGGGAAAAGTCAACCTCACGCAGTCGCTGGATCCAGATCGGGAACAGGAGCTCGAGCTCGATGGCGCTCGTGGCCGGCGACGGAGGAGGAGAGGGAGGCCGCGGCCGGAGGAAGAGGAGGCGGGGTGGCCGGCGACCGGGGGGGCGGCGCCCGCGGCGGCGGCGGCGAGCACGCCGGCGACGGGGAAGGCGGCGCCCGCGGAGGACCGGCCGGCGGAGGACCGGCGAACGGCGGCGAGTGCGGCGGCGGGGCCGGCAGACGCGGGAGGCGGCGGCGCGGGGATCCGCGGGCTCGGGCGGGCCCCTCCTGGGCCGAACGGGCCGGCGGCGGAGGGAGGTCCGGCGGGCGATGTGGCGGCTCGCGATTCGTCGGGGCGGCGGCGGTGGACGCGTCCGGCTCCGCCCGGACGTGTTCGGCGGCGCGGAGGGACGAGGTTAGGGTTTGGACCGCGTTCGTTTATGGGAGGGGAAGGAGTTTTATAGGTAGAGGGAGCTAGGAGAGTCCAAATGAGGTGCGGTTTTCGCCCACACGATCGTGATCGAACGACCTAGAGCATGGAAGAGAGTTTGGTGGGTTTTGGGCTGGTTTTAGAGGGGGTTTTTGCTGCACACACAAATGGACTTTGCGGATGCCCGGTTAACCGTTGGAGTACCAAACGACCTCCAAATGGAACGAAACTTGACCGGTGGTCTCCGGGTGGTATATTAAGGCCACTTGACAAGCCTCGGTCCATTCCAAGAAAGTTTGACACCCGCACACGAAAGAAAACAAGAGGGGTGCACCGGAGGAGAGAGGAGCGCAGGATTGCAAAACGGACAACGGGGAAAATGCTCGGATGCATGAGACGAACACGTATGCAAATGCAATGCACATGATGACATGATATGAAATGCATGACATGACAAAATGCAAAACGAAAGACAAAACCCGACCACGGAGGGAATATCATAGCACATAGCCGAAAATGGCAAGAGTCGGAGTTACAAATAAGGCAAGTTACATGCGGGGTGTTACATCGCCCTCTTGCTCTCCTGTGATTCCGGTCTTGGCGTTGCCTTGGTTGTCTTGTGCTTCGGCTTCTCTCTGGCTTACCTCCTCTGCCCTGCTAAGTGTGGCCGTGGCGCGCGGCTCTGACTGCCCGTGCACAATAAAGGGGTCAAAAGGAGAGCCCCTACTTTTGTACACCAACACGGGGTGTGACGGACTCGCCTCCGCGTGCGGCGCCGCGGCTCGTTTCAGGCTCGGCCCCGCAGGGGGATGGGGAGGGGAGTCATGACCCCCCTCCCCACCCCCTGCTCGGCCTCGCGCTAACGCATGCAATGCCCTTGGTTGACAAGCCAGTGCGGCTATTCAGTTTTTCCAAACCCTAGGACGCACACAACCCAGAGCTACACCCCTAAGATAGACAGGGGCAATGGGTGTGACGGACTCGTCTACGCATGCGGCACCACGGCACGCCGCGTTGCCACCTGCTCCGGCTAGTTCTAGGCTCGACCTCGCAGGGGGGTGGGAGGGGGTCGTGACAGGGGCGACGGGGCGTGACGACCCCATGGAGCATGTTTTTTTTAAAGAGGAAAGTTGTGCTGAAAAAAGAACTTAGCCATGATGTAGTTCAGTTATACACATGAATGTTGTGCCATTCTCCAAAAAAGTTTTTATACAGATGGAAAAACAGGTGAAAAAAAACAAACACCTACGAAAAATGGCGCAGGAGCAAAAAACAAAAAAAACACGTAAGAACAATAAAATATAATGTATTATTTATATAAAATAAAACACACACAAATTCGTCCATATACGCTGCTGCAAAAAGCAGACGATACAAAAGAACAGAAAAAATAGTCTTCTCATACATTATCTACCATAGACAGCACACAGTACACAACATGAACCCTAGTTCTTGTCCAAACATAGGCTTTTAACTAGAAAAAAATATGCCAAATGACTGTTACTGCGACTGCGACAAGGAAGAAAGCCCGAGGCTTGCAATCAGATCTCATAGCTCAGGCGACATGTCTTCATAATACGACATGTTCAAAGGATTGAACAGCAGCTGGAAAATGTGCTCCGCCTTCCAATCTTCAACAGCAGGCTAAAAAAATTAAAAAAATGCAGACCGGTGATTAAAAAAAGGTTGTCGTAAGAAAAAAAAAGTGAAAAAATCAAAAAATAAAAACAGTAACAAAAAAGAAGAAACAGAGAAGGTATTACATCGGATTTGACAATTTTGTCGACTAGACGTTGGTCGTCATACAACTGCGTCAACCTCAGAACATAGATTCCACACTTGTTTGTTCCCTGTGCTGGTACGGCCGGGTAAGAGGGCTTCTTTGCCAATTTAACCCAGTCAGGGTGGTTCTTAGATTTATACAACTTTTCACCATAAATCACCTTCAGCAGCTGAGTCATCCTCCTCATCTGGCAAAAAGGCAGCATAAAAGTAAATAACACACATCACATATCAGTAACTATCAGACGAAGCGAAAAACACAAAGTTTTTATCAACATCGTCCCTCTTTTAGATGCACGTGAGGTCATTTCCTTTTATCACTCTTTTACACAGATTGGGTGTGTGTGAGAAAATGCAGTTCTGTGACACATATGTTGAAGTGGACTATGTTAACAAGTGTGGTGCTATGTGTACTAACAATGAATGTGCAGTTTAAAAAATATGCAGTAGGAGAAACACAAAAAAGCTTTGCACTTGGCTAAAAAAATGACATACCACTTCAATGCAATCTGAGTGGTAGTCAGTCCTGCGCCACTTTATCGTGAAATCAGGATGGCCAATGTACTTCCTAGTGTCATGGATATCAATCGTCCAACGATGCTGGTTCATCATGTATAAGGAATAATGACCATCCTTGGAGCGCGGCATCATAATCTGTCACATAAAAAACAAAATGAAAATGAAAGTTCATTCGACACGTAGCAGTAGGACCACTGTTCCAAAATAACTATAAAAATAAATGCAAGAAACAAGAAAATAAATGACAGAAAACAATGGCCTTACCAGTTTTGCATCTAACAGGTTTTCGTCACCAACAAAAACCTTGAACTGCTCAACTGCAGCTTCTAAAACAAATGGCTCATGCACAACTGGCAGCACAGGGTATCCTTCATTATCTTTCTTCACAAAGGTTTCCATTTGAAGAACATACTGCATAGAAAAAGAATAAATAGGACATGAAAAAAAGAATAAAACATGCATGCACGCATGGACATGAAAAATCAGTACAAGAGAAAAAATGGACCAAAGCAAAAAAAACATGACAGCAAACACATTTACCGTGATAAATAAAGGTGAAAGTAGCACACGTTCACTAGAACGATAAACTAAACTCATTTCAGGGTCTTGCTTCCAGTACTTGATGACAAAATCCATGAGATACGAGTCCATGCAAGCTCCTTTGCCAAATGTATTATAGATATAGTCAACTTTGAAATTTTTGACATCACCAAAAAAATTATTCACCATCAAGAACGTGTTCCTGCAGTCAACATACACAGATGGGATCAATAAAATAAACTTAAAAACAAAACACACAAAAGGATGAAGGGCACACACATAAAACTTACTCGTGGTATTTGGTTACAAAATCTGGGCTGAGAACGAGATCCTTTATTATCCTCGCCTCATCAATATATTTGAACCTCGGAGGCTTCAATTTCTCTAAAGAGCCTCTCAACTTAAAAGCCCTCTCACTTGCCCTCTTGTTCAAAAATACTTCAGCCTCATCCACAGGAGGATGATTGATTGCTACACTCCTAGTCCTAGTGACGTGTGGCACCGGCGTGACAAAATCATCATCAACAACATCAACTACCTCTGAGGAGAACCGGGGCGAGCAACCTTTTCACAATCAGGTCTAGGTCCAGATATCGCATATGTGTTTAAAACATCTCCAGCAGAAGTACCAGAATTCTCTGGAGAGATTTCAATGGCATAATCCTCCTTAGCTATCTTAGAACCCTGCGACTCAAACAATGATGTACAACCTCCATGAAGACCCCCATCAAAACCTGATAACGAGGAGAAAAAACATGGGAACACTCAGCCCAAATACAAAAACAAAAACATTAAATGCATCTCAATAATATAAAAAAATGCAGTTCACTAAAGAAGAGAATGCAGCCTACTTGTCTAGAACAATGCAACCCACTTGTCTAGAACACTACAGCCCACTTATATAGAACAATGCACCTCATTTGTCTAGAACAATGTAGATGCAACTCACTTGTCTACAGCAAATGCAGCTCACTTACACAACAAAATATATAGACATCCATTGTAAATCACGCATCTCACTAAACACACTAGTAAAAAAGACCTTAAGAAGCGAAAGGACGCAGTAGACAAAAAAGTAAGACAAATAAAAGAAGTTCACTAAAACAACCTTTATCTGCAAAAATTAAAGTGACGATAACTCAAGGCAACACTTTGGTGATGTGAGCCAACTATAGAGCATGGCCTTTCTGATGTAGCCAATGTGCTCCACTCCAAACTTAGCAACTCGAACACCATCCCAAGTCTGCAAGAATTGAGACATATAGAATCCACAATCATGCCTGCAATAAAAGAACAAACAACATCAGTTTCACATAATGAAATATAAAAGAAAAGTTCAGCGGTATGGTAGAGAGGGGCTACAAGGAACATACCCATTTGGCTGAAATGGGAAAATAACATGTTTCAACGCAAATCCATCAAGTGTGGGAGGATTTAACGGCTCATCGGAACTTGAGCTACCTTCTTTCCATGCACGCTTGATATTTTTAACCATCCTCCTAAAAATCCTGTTCGCATCAGAGCTGCCAGGTTTATTGAGCGAGTCTAGAAATTCAAACCGCCTTTCCTTCACATTCAAGGCAACTACACAATAATGACCAACGCCATCCCTCATCTGTAGCGGATCAAATGTTACAAACAGGACCTGTTGGAAGTAAAAAATAAATAAAAGTATTACAAGAAAGTGAAAAAGAACACTATAAAACCAACACACAGAAAATGGTATTCAACACATAAAAACATTACTCACCATATCTTTCTTATCGACATGCTCCTCGGCTTTTGAAGAGAACATCAATTTCACACTCCTGCCTACACTACCACCATACCAAATACTTGTCTGCCAAAACAAAACCAAACAAAGCAATAGTGCTCAAGCAAATAGGTCACCACACGAAATCTGAAAAGAAAATCAAAAAACAAAAACAAAAATTTCTGCATGCTGACACAAATATAGTACGGGACAACCATCCTGGGAGATCCCTTAAACTTATCTACCAGCAAAGAAACCCGAGATCTACAAGGGCTGTAGTGAGCATCCCTTTATTCCAAAAAGATTGACCAACTTCGCCAATGGTAATATCAGCCATCTCAGTTTTAAAAGCAATCGTGTCCTTGATTTTTTTATGAAAAACTGAAATATGAAAAACTGAAATATAAGATACTACAAAAATAACAAGAACGAGAAAGGGCAAAGACTGAAATTAGAAAATACATATGAACAAAACAATTTTTAAAAAGCCATACTTCTTCTTTTTGTCCTTCCGAGTCCTCGTAACAGCACTGTACAACTCATTGTATCTTTTCAGAAGAGATGGATCAATGCTCGACGGTGTCATAACAGGAAGTTCGTCATCTGTATTAAAAAAAAGGTAAAGTTTAGTTATACAAAAAATGAAGTTCAATATTAAGATAAGGAAATTCTGCTAGCTACCATAGTAATTAAAAAATTGAATGAGAAAAACTTCAACTTCACTGTTCGAAACAAAAATCTTGCCTTCAGTGTCAAAGTCTTCATGGTGTTGTTCTTCAGAGCTGACCAAAACATTTACTTGGCCAGGTTGCGAGGAAACCACCACAGCCTCACTAGACTGCCCTACTGTAGCAACATCTGCATTCTCTGGGCTTACAACAGTCTGGTCAACCGTAACATCCTTAGATACCTCAGCTGCATGAGGCTCCACTCTGAATACATTAGGAACATCGTTGGGCGTCAGACAAACAGGAGAAGCAGCAACTCTACCAGCAGGAATGACATTCTCCAGTGGCTTTTCAATGCCAACATCAAAATCTTCGTGCCAACTAGGGGAAACAGCATCGTGGGACTCCTGAGCTACGGAAGGTTCTCCACTTAAGACGGCAATCGATACAGAAGAGTCAACACTGCCACCACCAGCCACAGCACATTCCCCTTGGTTCACATCAACATGAACTTCTACGTTTTCATCTCCAGGTTGTAAAAAGTTTTAAAAAGACAAAATGACACAAATGAACGCGGGGTTAATTATCACAACAACACATAGTTCACTTATGTCAAAGACTGTAGTCCACATATGTAGAACAACTGCAGTTCGCTTATGTCAAACACTGCAGCCCACACATGTCAAAGAACTGCAGTCCATATATCTAAAAAGAAATGCAGTTCACTTATGTCAAACACTGCAGCCCACATATGCAAAAAAGAACTGCAGTTCACTTCTGTCAAAGACTGAAGCTCACACATGTCAAACTACGCAACTCACATATGTAAAAGAAATGCACGTGAGTGAACAGAACAGCGTACCTCAAGCTTATAACAACAACAACAACAACAACATCAAAATTAGATTACAACCCACTAACAGAAAAAGTAATTCCACTAAACCTTATCAGCTACAACATCTGGAGGGGACGATGCATTAGCCAAGTCCTCATCCTTCTCAGAGCCATCGTAGGAATCTTTGAGCACATCACAAGCAGCAACTCCAGTCTACGGGCATAGAACAAACCAAAAATAAAATAAGATGGTAACGACCAAAAAAGAAAAAACTTCAACTATGCACAAGCAGTAAACATTTTACAATCGTATTGTACACAAAAAATACAAAATGGAAAGCAAAAAATGCAAGTTCAAGAAGAGAGGCACATGGAAGAACAGGCATGGCAGAAGTACTTATACGTGACCAATCCCATCATCCCTAGATGCATGGACACTAGAAGATTCCACTCCAGCCTAGGACAAAAAACAAATAGTGAGGAGCAGTCCACATAATACACGAAAGAGGTTCAAAAACACAAAAACCCTAGAATGTACATTATCAGCGCTAGCGCCAGCATCCTAACGGTTCATTTCCACCAAAATGTGCTCAGCATCCTTCTCATACCGAGCGCATTTTTTTCCTGTGAATGTTTCAACTGAGCATACGAAGACCTAATATTCGTCACTACAATCTTTAGATTTTTCAACCACGCCACAATCAAAATTGTGAGCAGCAACAATATCTTCATCTCGTGGGCCATGGCCAGCAGGGAAAAAACCAGCAACTGTCCCCAACATGTCACCAGAGGTTGGCAAATCTTCAGTTAACTTCAAAACCTTCAGAAGAAGCTCATCAATCTCCTCATGTTTTTTGCCACCAACAAATGTCTGTTTAGGAGAGCTTCTATTATCAAACATCCGACGAGCCGTGAAACCATGAGTAGGCGGCGCCTCATCATCACAGTCAGGAAGCTGGCTACAGATAGGCTCATAAAACCTAGCATGAATGCTAGGCCCCACATCAGAGCCGCCACATAGCACTACAGCAGCACTGTTGTACGCAATATCACCTGACGCCTTTCACTGAAAACAAAAGACAAAAAGGGAATGGAAGTATACATGTGAATACTAGAAAGTTCGGATTTATAATGACTGCACTTTAAAAAAAACTCTGATCTTAAAAACTCAGATGCACTAACCGGCAGCTTCCCAAATTTGTAAGATTCCAAATAAATCTTTCCCTTGACAAGCATATCCTCGTTGTATAACTTCATCAGGTCCTTGGTCGTTAGGTATGAGGCGCGTGGCATCAACGTGTGGATAACTGAAAATTTGTAAAGCTTCAAGCAATCAATATACATAATCAAGGGGACAATGGCACAACCCTCTGCATAATTTTGCTTGCTGCCTTCTGTCTGCCACCTCACCACAGCTGCCTGCAGCTCATCAACAACAAGCTGACAAAAGTCCATCTGCGGCATAGCCGCATAATCCATGTTCTCAACCATGGCAGCAACCCTGCCCAATCGAACTGCAGGCCTGGGACACAACAAATTATGATAAAGTATCAGGAAGAACACCTTCACAGCAAGATCAACCGTCACATGATCATCTTCCTGCACCAACACCTCTAGCTTCTGAAGCGAGTCCTTCACACCTATACTTTTTGAACGGTCAAAGCCAAGCTCATCCTTGAGGGTAGTCAACGAGTCATCATGGCTGCTGGTAGCAGGCATGCGTGCAGTGTGACTTCCCATAGGTAAATCGAAAATGTGATGAACTACATCACGATTGATTCGAAGAACCCTGCCATTCCCAAAGTCCATTATCATCATGGCAGGGTCAATCACTCCCATCAGATAATACATCAGAATGCGCGACACATTTTTCTTTATTGTTATTTTAAAGACAACACCAAATCCAGCATCCCGAACACGACTACAGTGTGCTTCTTTCAATAAAGCAGCAGCTTTGCAAACAGTGGGAAGCGACAAACATACGGTCTTGTTAAATCGAGCATCCTCTCCCTCGGCATCATCTTCAGTTGGATTTCTCTTACTATAATTCTTCCTTTGTGTAAAGGGAAATGCGATCCACATTAGAAGATTAGCCATAAAAAGAAACAAAAAACACAGACAAACTAACAAATGAAGGAAACAAATGCAATCCACTTCCACAAACTTTTGGAACAACATCCGCCTCCCCACCAGAGTCAGCACCAACACCTTCATCGCCATCATCGCGGTGACGCTTGAGTTGACTCTTAGATGAACCACAGTCTTTGCGTCTACCAGTCTGAGCATGCGGCACAAAGTCATCATCGTCGGAGTTGGGACCTTCACTAACAAGTGGTCGCTTGCGCTCAGGATCCTTTGCACCACCTTCAGCACTTCTCTTTCCAAGATTCTTGTTCATGCAAGCAACACATGGACTCCGCCAAGGAGTACCACTTTCCTCAGCAACAGAACTCAATTTCTTCTTCTGCAAAGCAGGCTGCTTGACTTTGACAAATTTGGCACCCTTGTTGGCACCATCTGCAGCTCTCCTCCGCTTCTCCTTTTCTGCATACTCCTTTGAGTCATTTTCAAACCTCAACTGCTTCTTGCTTTGCTTCAATTCATACGCACGAAGCTGTTCCGAGACCATCCACTCATGTGTAACTTCCTCTGTACCATCAACAGACTGTGATTGTGTTTCAGACAAGACGGGATGTCTCTGGTCAAAGCTCACACCAACGTCACCCTCTGCAAAATAATGGTCAATCAATTGAGTAACCTCCTCAAACCCAGGCGGCCCAGCATGAAAAACAGACACTGCGTTGCTACTTCTTGAGCTTGCGTTGGTTTTTCCCTTGAAGAGGAAAGGGTGATGCAGCAAAGTAGAGTAAGTATTTCCCTCAGTTTTGAGAACCAAGGTATCAATCCAGTAGGAGACAATGCACAATTCACCGAATACCTGCACAAACAAACACCAACTTGCACCCAACGCGATAAAGGGGTTGTCAATCCCTTCACGGTTATTTGCAAAGTGAGATCTGATAGAGATGGATAAACGGTAAAGTAAATATATTTGGTATTTTTGGTTTATGGAACGGAAAGTAAAAGATTGCAAAGAAAGTAAATAGGAAAAGTAAAATTGTAGATCGGAAACTTATATGATGGAAAGTAGACCTGGGGGCCATAGGTTTCACTAGAGGATTCTCTCAAGATAGAAAATATTACGGTGGGTAAACAAATTACTGTCGAGCAATTGATATAACAGCGCAAAGTTATGACGATATCTAATGTAATGATCATGAATATAAGCATCACGTCTGTATCAAGTAGACCAACTCCTGCCTGCATCTACTACTATTACTCCACACATCGACTGACTCCTGCCTGCATCTAGAGTATTAAGTTCATAAGAACAGAGTAACGCTTTAGGCAAGATGACATGATGTAGCGGAATAAACTCAAGCAATATGATGAAAACCCCATCTTGTTATCCTCGATGGCAATAATACAATACGTGTCGGTTCCCCTTCTATCACTGGGATCAAGCACCGCAAGATTGAACCCAAAGCTAAGCACTTCTCCTATTGCAAGAAAAACCAATCTAGTTGGCCAAACCAAATCGATAGTTCGAAGAGACTTGCAAAGATATCAAATCATGCATATAAGAATTCAAAGAAGATTCAAATAATATTCATAGATAAGCTGATCATAAATCCACAATTCATCGGATCTCGGCAAATACCCCGCAAAAAGGTATTACATCGAATAGATCTCCAAGAACATCGAGGAGAACATGGTATTTGTTGGGAATCGTAGCATAATTTTAAAAAAATTCCTACGCTCACCAAGATGCATCTATGGAGTATACTAGCAACGAGGGGAAAGGAGTGCATCTACATACCCTTGTAGATCGCGAGCGGAAGCATTCCAATGAACGTGGATGACGGAGTCGTACTCGCCGTGATTCAAATCACCGATGACCGAGTGCCGGACGGACGGCACCTCCGCGTTCAACACACGTACGGTGCAGCGACGTCTCCTCCTTCTTGATCCAGCAAGGGGGAAGGAGAGGTTGTTGGAGATCCAGCAGCACGATGGCGTGGTGGTGGATGTAGCGGGATCTCGGCAGGGCTTCGCCAAGCGTCTGCGAGAGAGAGAGGTGTAGCAGGGGAGGAGGGAGGCGCCCAAGGCTGTAATGCTACTGCCCTCCCTCCCCCCCTTTATATAGGCCCCCTGGGAGGGGGGGCGCCGGCCAAGCCCCATATAGATGGGGGGCGGCGGCCAAGGGGGTGCCTTGCCCCCCAAGGCAAGTGGGGCGCCCCCCCACCCTAGGGTTTCCAACCCTAGGCGCAGGGGGGAGGCCCATGGGGGGGCGCCCAGCCCACTAGGGGCTGGTTCCCTTCCCACTTCAGCCCACGGGGCCCTCCGGGATAGGTGGCCCCACCCGGTGGACCCCCGGGACCCTTCCGGTGGTCCCGGTACAATACCGGTAACCCCCGAAACTTTCCCGGTGGCCGAAACTT